>NC_084916.1:1405774-1772357 GCF_949316345.1 Pungitius pungitius
AGCCAAGCGCCTCAGCCCCTTAAGCTCCTATCTCACTAAAGAGCGTTCATAAAAGGATTTTCAGCATTTGACATTTTCCATTTAATCAAAGCGGGGAGGTAAAGGGCACCACGGATCACAGGTGGACCGCCCGAGCAACAATTCCGTTAAGATATAATGTAGCAGTTTAAAGTGGATTAATATCCCCAGCGCTCTACAATGTTGACCTTTGGCCTCACAATTGGGAAGTTTGATAATATGAACCCGGGCTGAGAGGAAAGTTTCTGCTTGGGGAAAGGGCGCCAGTGGGGGAAAAAAAACAAACGTATCAAATTTAAACTGCAAAAAAGAAACCTGCTCATAATCCACTGATTTTGAACTATGCTCTTGCCTGCATGAAGAGGAGGCCTTCTTTCATCATGCCAGCAATTTGAGAGGATATTAGCATAATTACCCTTAAAAATCATCCCTTTGCTGCCCTGCGTGTTGTCGGCTTAACAAGAAAAAAAAAGTCAATGAATAATGTGCCGTGTTGCCTCTTAAGCAGAAAAAACACCTTTTTGTTTTGTGAAGGACACAAACGATCTACAGGGACCTGTCGACTGGTCAATCTCCTCCACCCTTTAGATGTACTTGAATGAAGATTTCTTTCCAGGATGGCTTTATGGGACAGGAGGGGAAGGGGGGGGGCACTAGAAGGGGTTCAATGCGTCCTTAAGAGAAAACAGGATTGGTCACGGAGCTGATACGGACTTAAAAGAGGGGGACTTGGCTCGGCAAAAGCTTTCAGAGGTACTGTGGCTTCCTGGCCTACTTTTAATAAGATCCAAGCTGGGCATGAATACAGAGTTCATTGATAGAGGGGGGTGAAAGAGGGAGGGAGACTGTTAAAGTGCAGATATTCTATGAAAAAAGGAAGGGAGGGGAGAATATAAAGGACATGACTGGGGATATTAATGGAAAAGCACCCTCCTATCTCTAAGCTTTTCTCTCACAGATGCCCACACACACACTCACGTCCTGGTTGCCCATATCCCAGTAGGGTCTCTCTCCATAGGACATGACCTCCCACATGACAATGCCGAAGCTCCAGACATCTGAGGCCGAGGAGAAGCGGTGGTACTGGATGGCCTCGGGAGCGGTCCACAGCACCACGCTCTTCCCTCCGTGCTGCAGCAGGAGAGCAGCGCGTGAACGGGTGTGCAGAGTTCGTAGCACTTAAGCTTTAATATTCTTTGAGAAGCTTTTGAACACATTTTCAGGAGATCAAAAGAATGGGTTCACCTTGAGTGGAAGCAGCTCAATATGTTTTAGCGTTCCTGAGAGCTTATACAAACTGAACTGAACTCGTATGAACTTAACCTGACTTCGTCCGAGGCTCATATTCAAATATCAAAATATTACCACTGCCTGTGTGAACTTGAGGCTTCGTGCCACTTGGATGGTCATTTAATCGAAAAAAACGTTTTACGGTATAATCCCAGTTAAAGTAACTCATGAATATCCCTAATACTTAACATAATTAACATTGGCCATAGCAAATTCTAAAATATTTCCTGTTTGACTTATTAGGTCATATGTCATAATACCTGCTTATTGCTGGTCATAGTAATGCATTGTATTCTTATTATCATTCGTTTTAAATGTCGCTCTATGATCCTTCATACAAGCTGAGTATGACCCATTATAATAGTGTTTATTATGGGATGCCATTGTGTTCTTACCAGTGAGGTGTAGATGGCCTCTATCTTGTCCTCCTGAAGAGGTCTGAAGCCGGACACCTTGCAGCCCAGGTTAGAGTTAACCAGCACCTGATCAGTGGACAATTGAGTGTTTATCCCCTGCGTTTGCAGTTCCATCAGGTAAACACAGCGACACCCACATGTGACAAAAGGATTCACAACAGTATTGTCTCTTCTTTTTCATGGTTGCATATTGCAGTAACAAAAAGCTACAGCCAAGTGATTGTCAAAGACCCTATCTGACCCCCCCCCCCCCCCCCTTCCAAACCTGCTCCCTTACCTTGTGTGCGGCCAGCCGTTTGTGGATGAAGCCCATATCGGTGAGGTACTTCATCCCCGAGGCCACACCGGTCAGCATATCCATCAGCTGCATGACGCTCAACTGGCCTTCGTGTTTCTGAGGGTTTTGTGTGGCAAAAGAGAAGTGAGCGAGGAGACGGAAAAGGGAAGGAAGACAGGAAGGAAGTGAATGGAAAAGGACGAGAGGAGAGTAACAGTGTGTATACAACGATCCGAGCCACACATCTGTTACTACGGCACAATGATGCGCTCACTGGGCTAAATCCCTTTATATGGAGAATAAAAACAAACAGGCTATTAATTCATATCATTATAAACCACGCCGCAGTGGTTCACAGAGCAGAGGGGCACAATAACAGTTTACAGAGGCTTACAGCAGAATCACTCTATTTGTGCCGGTAATTATGGTACATTTCCTTATTACTGCAATAAGCACAGCTGCCCCAGGACTGCATTGTAATAATAGGGAATATAGGATCATTAGAGCAAAAGGCCTTGTTTGTGAAATAGCTCCGAAACGGACGAGAATGACAGGGCTTAATTCTGTTATTAGACCAAGAGCAAATACGTCTGCATATGTGCATTTAATCGCACAAAACTCACCCTAAGGAAGGAATCTAAGGCCCCGTTTGTCATGCTCTCCACTATGATCATCATGGTGTTACCTGCAGAAAGACAGGAGGGCAGATGAGTATGTGAAATCGAGGTAAGGCAATAGAGACAGAGAACCAGGGGGGGCAGCAGAGTAAGTCTAGTCAGCCAGTGTGCAAGGCAATTCTTCACCCAGTGAACTGTGGTGAAGCCAGAAGAACCAGTGTGATGCCCTGGCTGTCTCAAAGTTTAACAACCCTCAAACACTCACTCGCACACCATCCATTCGCACACACACACACACACACAGATGGCAGAGATCCAGCCGTGCTATGAAGTGCACAGAAGAGGAAAATGAGACGGCAGCAGTTGGAGTGGAGAGGAAACATGGAGAAAGGGGGAGTGGATTATGGGAGCTTGAGAGAGTAAAATAAACCTTTATGGATATGTAAAGCGCTAAGAATGATATACGATAAGCAATCAGTGCCGGTTTATGGAGGCACATTGCAAAATATCATGACTTGGCATTGGTACATCCACAATTGATGGTTTGCCAGATCCCAGGCTTTCAGGATGCCATTTGGAAACAACGTGTGCGATGTGGGTCAGCCAATCACGTCATTCATGCGATTCAGAGGGTTCAACCGTGTGTGGGTGGAAATGACAAATAGAAGGAGCTACTTAAAAGAATGATATAGTTTGTGTCAGGTGATCACCTGCTAAAAAGCTTTGTGTTTTAGATGATGTGTAACAGAAATGCAGAGGGAGGAAAACTGATTGTCTGACAGAGAGGGGAAGTCGAGTAAAAAAATGCTTTCTGCTTCCGCCTACAAATTCAGACAATGTCTAACACACTTGTAAGTCGGAAACTGAATTCAAATACTTTCCTCTTCTGCTTCAAACACAGGTGGCAAAACTACGTCGGGTGTGCGGTCCGTCAGGCTGTCGGAGGAGCTGAAGGAAATTGAAATATCCCCATGAGGAGGAAATATCGCCACGTTCTGAGAAGAGGACGAACACCGTCACAGCCAATCATACTTAACAAAGCTACCTAGTGGACCCTGATCTTTACCGCTATGCGCTGAGGTAGCAGCCGCATTGGATCGGATTAACAGCTCGGTAGCTTCTCACGCCGAGGGTTGAGAGAGTCTGCTCCCTGAGATGTTAAAATACTCCTGGAAGGTATCAAATCACTGTATTGCTATATCATATAATCAGTGGAGGAAAGTCATTTGGTACATTTGCTTTACTACTGTTATTATTTACAATTTTGATGGACTGGATGGAGGCGATCTTATCTTAACTTATGGCCTGGCACTTTATCTAAATAAAGTTGATAATGATCTGAACTACTAAGACCTGCAAAGCAGGACACCTTTCACATTGTGCTATTTGTACTTTTAAATCTAAATACCTGTTGCTGTAAAACGTACGTAAAACAGTTGTCATTAGCACTCACTATTCATTTGTGATCAAATATTTTGCAGTAACCAATTAAAACTGTGCAATAGTAAGTAACTTTTAATGATTTTAGAGAAAATTGCAAATGACATAAGTGTCCCTCAAAATTCTGAGAACAAACCGATGATTCACGTGGCCCTGAATTATGGCAAGAGGATGAGAAACTGCATTAGGAGGCTGTCTGCGGGGGGGCTCAATGTGGTGGAGGGGATGGAAGAGGGCTCATTGAGAATGATGAAGGGAGGGGTAAGTGATCTAAAGCAGGTGGTTTGTACTCTAACAGTATGCGGTGTGTGTGTGTGTGTGTGTGTGAGTGTGTGTGAGTGTCAATGATAGTGAAAGAGAAAGTGAGCATACAGGACCGCCTTTCTATGTGTGTGAGAGAGTGTGCACGTGACTTGTCTATAAATGACTGTGTGTGTCTGTACATATGCTAGTGTTTGCGCATGTGATAGTGGAAGAGTTAAGAGAGGATCTCAGTGGCCCGCTGGGTCTCTAGCACCAATTACTGTACCCTGCACATCTGCTGCCATCCTACTGAGCACAGAGTGCTCGGCACCGTGCCCCTCACACACACACACATACGTGCACACACATACGTGCACGCACACACACACACACATGTGCGCGCAGACACAGACACACATACACACACACACAAACGCATCACTGCGGCAGTAACAGAAACTTCACAAACTCTTTAAATCTTCTCCCTTCACCTGCCATTCCCATTAACCTGTACCTCGTCTTATCCGTCTCTGATGTCTCCCCCTCTGTCTCCTCCTTTAACGTTTTTCTTTTCCCCTCCGTCCTACTTCTCCTTCCACCCTGTTTTCACTCTAGGACCTCAATTGCTACATGTCAGTCAAAATTGGGCCTCGATATGGCTCAGATGCGGATGTCCTATGGAATCTCTACTCTCTGCTATTCAACCTTGTTCTTCTTTTCCATCCCCCCCGCCCTCTATGCTGCGAGCGCTGACCCCCTCCACGCGTGTGATATTGAAGTGTATCCCCTCGTCTCCAGTGATACTCAAATGGTTCCCGTCCTGCTCCCCTACAGCCTGACTTCCCTCTCCCCCCCCTTCCCTTCCTCCTCACTAATGGAGGTCATGAACCCCCTTTATAAGAGTGGAAGTGGTCAAACTATCCCATTCCTCCTTTGATCCGTGGATACCTGGGACTTGACCCCTTCTGCGCTTCTTTTCATCTTCCCCCGCTTGCCTTCCTCACCAAGCTGCCTCTCGCTTTCTGCTCGATGTGCGTCACCGGCCCCCTTACCGGTGGTGATGACGCCCTCCAGCCGGATGATGTTGGCGTGGTCGAACTGCCCCAGGATGCCGGCCTCGCTGAGAAAAGAGCGCCGCTGTTTTTCGGAGCAGCCGGCCCGCAATGTCTTTATGGCCACTGGCAGCTCTCTCTTACTGGGGAGCTTCAGGCAGCCGCGGCATACTTCCCCAAAGTCGCCTGTAGGGGGGGAACGGACAAGCTGGGGTCACGATCCCTCTATCGATTGATGAGAAACCAAGGAATGGCACAGTATTGCAGGTCACAGTGATGATGTGGAGTAATACCTGTGCAAAGATCAAAGGAAAGGGAGGAGGAATGAATAGCGGGTGGTTCGGGGGGGTCAAGTTGGACCAGAATCACATGGAGAAATACAAGAGGGATGACACAAATGAAAAGACACTATAAACGGAGAGGGACATGAATTGCAAAGGGATCAAAGGGAGATCAAAGATGGGGTCAGGGTGCAGGAGAGACATAGAGTGTGGCCTCCATGACATGGAGCTTGATTCTGAAAGAGGTGAATTGGTTTCTCCAATTTGTCTGAAGGCAGGTTGAGTTGGAGTCAATGGCCTTTACTCTGATCACTACCTTGGCCTCTCCAGAGTTTTACAGTGGAATTGCTTGAAATGATTTTGCTTCCGTTAAAGAAAAAGGAGCACTAATATTTATTTTATCTTTCTAAACCCATTGTGGTGGCCATGTCCTGCTGTAAATTCTAAGGAAAAATGTGCCATGTTACCCTTGATCATTTTACTCATTTCAAGTAGCACTGCTAGTCCAATTAAACCGGAGTGAAATGGCTTCTGTGTCACTCCGAGACACTGTAGGATTTGATGGGCAGGGAGGTGCTAACAAAGAGCTTAAATGTGCAACATTTGTGCGTTGTTAATGTGTGAAGAACAATCACGTACCTGTGTGCACAATTCTCTCTATCTTAATGCTGGAGTTGTCCAGCTCTTTGGCAAAGGCGTGCACAGCCTGCAGCAGGTCATCGCAGGTCTCCGGGTCGATGTAGGTCCTTCGGGTGGGGATCTTAACTGCAACACACAAACATGCATTATGAGGCATTACTCTCAAATAATGAATTGCACTGGCGAGGCAACGTTTGGCTCGAACATCGGTGCCCCTCCAAAACCCAAGTGATGTGCATTATTGCCACCCCATCACCTACTAGGTCTTGAAATGCAGCCCACCTCAGGTAACTAGTTTAACTTGACCTCATTGGGGCAAACAAAACTTTGCTTCAAACTGTGACATCTGTGCCGAAAGAGCCGTGGAGCGTACACGGGACAAGGCAAAGATCACAGTCCAATCAGGGGCGAAGAGGAATACGAGTCACAGAGCGGTGGGGCACGACATCGACAAGACAGCAACCCATAATGTGGGCTCCACATGCTTGTCTGCAAAAAGAAAAACACATCCAAAGATTAAAGTCAGCGCTAGTCCCATTGGTGAAACGTCCATGTGATGCACAAAGCAGATGAAAGGAGCCTCCCTCAGATACAATCACACTGAGATACCGTTAAACTTGATCAACACAAAGCACTGCATTTCTTTTTTTCTTTATCGAGGCTGCAGTCGGTGAACAAATTGACATGGCGGTGTCCCCGAACAAAGCATTTCTCTCCATATGATCATTGAACACAAGCCCCAAAATGTTGTCAAGGAACAAGTCCGTGTTCTTTTCATCCAGAGACTGGGATCAATATCTCGGGGTAACCACTGACTTTTGAGATATCGGTTTCTGCTGTCAAATCACGGCTGTGAGCGCAGGCTCAGTTTGACACGTTGAGTCATTTATCTGTGGTTATACACAGCATTGCAAAATATTAAAATTGCACTGCTGGTAGCTGATTTTTGGTCTTTATTCATTAAATACAAAATGCTTGTGTTTGTGTCTTCACAACTTGGCTAATTCTCTGCTTCTGTAAGTTTTGACCTTGCACATCTCCAGAGGGAGAGAAAAACCCAGATGAAAGGCTTTTAGTGCTCAAATCTGACTTTGGGTTCCCTCCACGCAGCTTTAGTCAGATCACAGGGCTCCTCCACAAGGCTTTTTGTCTGTTCCTGCTTTCTTCAACATGTTATCTCACTAAACACACACGCACACACATGACAAATAACAGGCACACACAAACACAATATGATCTTCAGGCAAAAAATGTGGACGTTCTTCGTAGAAAGTAAAATGCAGAGGATGCCATGACACTGGTAGTAGGCTTGCTGCTTGGCTCATGGTGTTAGAGTTTGTTACTTGGGCTTCCTAGAACTAACATCTTCAAAGACAGCACTACTCTACGTCCTTCATCCATCATGTGACATCTGGTGGATGTCCTAATAATAAATATACAACAGTGATGCAGTGTGGGCTATAACATGTTAATACACAACATCACGTTTTAATATCAGTCAAAATACAAACCATGAGGTCAAATTCTAAAAAGTCTTTCATTACCTTATCCAACCCTTAAAAGGAAGAGAAAAATGTTTAAATGATTGCTAAAGTCTTTCATAACCTCAACAGAATCTCCTCAAGCATCATTGAGCTGACATTCAAAGCTGCAACTGAGATCGACCGCGACTGTTTGACTGCACAACAGAACAAAAGCACCTGATCCCGCCATCCGCCACTGGTTTTCTTTATCAACCGCCAAACGCCGTGCACTAACAACTACAAAATAAACTTGCCAGCAAATCGACCAATAACAATCCACCGGTCACTACAGTTCTCCATCAGATGGCCTTTGGCCTTGATTACTGCATGTTAAGGATATTCTTCCTAGAAAAGGGCTCGTAATTTTCCCAAAAGCGGGGCCGAAATGTGATTACAGCTCTGGATCGACTTGAGGCACATAGTGGCTGCCTCATAACAACTTATTGATCCAACACACACACACACACAGGTCTGCTGGCTGGCGAGTACAAACACACTCAGAGATACAGTATGTTTGAGCACACACACTCACACACAGAAATGAAGGCAAATGTTAACTATGGGGCAAATTAAACCTTTTCTATTTAAGGCCTGGGCTGAGTGAAGGATCAAAAAGTATTTTTTGTCAAATGTTTCACAAACACTGAGCCACACACACACACACACACACACACGATGGGGTTCTCTACGTCTCATATAGATGAGCAATATGCTACAAACGTTCAGATACACCAATGACACACAGGCGGGCGCTTCGTTGGCTCGGTGGCTGATTAGCTTCAGGGTTAGCGGTGTCCCTGTCATGAGCGATTGAGGGGAAACTAAAGCACATTCACGCTTGGCTTCAGAATCGTCAGTGGGCCACGGAGCGAGTGTTTCCAGCCCTCATAGATTTTCATTCCACACAAAAGGCCTCCATCGGGCCTCGCTATCTTTCTCCATTCAAACGGGCTGATAAATAAATGTGGTCTATTAATCTGGATCGCGGATGAGTCTTGATCCGTTCTTCCATGTTTCTAGGTCACACACTCCGACATAAAACCAACGTTATGAGCGGTGTCACTTATGATGTTCCCCTGCCAACTCACCTCTTTAGACTGCAGCTCTCTACCCGTTGCTGTGCCCTTGGCTCTCTCCTCTTCCCTTTCTTCCTTCCTCTACTCTATTGCTCTCACACACTCATTCACTCTCACACCTTTACACATTAATATACGGTCGAGGGTTGAGTTTTTAAGGGTACTTGCCGGCGAACAGATGGGAAGAGAAGTCTTTGTTAAATCATTGCTTACAGGGATACCACTACCTCTCCATGGCAGAGAGTCCTGAGTCAGGGGGCAGCAAATGGACTTTAGAGACCGTGTGTTGGATATAGAGACACAAAAAACATGTCTTTGTGCCAATTTATGTAAGTGTCCGTGTCCTATAAAAAAAAGGTGTAGCTGTGTTTGAAAAGCAGGCCAAAAATGAAATTGCATTTGTATGTGTGTGTGTGTGTGTGTGTGTGTGTGTGTGTGTGTTTCTGTGTATATTGCGTGCTCGTCAGCTGTTGACATGTCTTTGTTTGGGCAGATTTAATTCCCAACCGCATGGCTTCGGCTCATTATTCATCAAGCATAGTGCTCCAAACCTCTCCAGAGGGCCCAGCATGCTGGGAGATTAAACAACGAAAAATGAGCACGCTATGAGCCCCCCCCCCCCCCCCCCCACCTCCCCAAACACGCACACTGACACACAAACAGGAAGAGAGATGTCAAATCGCCTGCATTCTGTCGCTGTTAAACAGAAAAGCCTATTGGGAGCTTTGGGAGGAGAGTTAAAAAAAAACACATACAGACAAGAGAACACACACAACAACATTTAACGTCTGTTTTGGAGGCGCAATCTCTGCTGCTGCCTGCCTTGTTCTGGAGCTTTAACCCGGCTTCTCCCCTCCTCCAGGTTTCAATCTCTCCCCATCAAACTGCTGCACGCGCACACACACACACACACACACACACACACACACACACCCTAATGGAGTTCTGCACGCACTCAGAATTAAGAATGAATGCTGTGGTGCTTCTTAATGCCTTAAAGTCAACGTGAAATGCAACCGAATGTGTGTGTTGAGATGCATTCCGACACATGGGAATGGGGAATATAAAGAATAGTTTGACACATTCTACCCCCTCCCCCACCCTCCGTCCTCAAAATGTGGACAAAAACACCCACTGAGTTACCCGGTAATAGAGTGATCAGCGCTGTCACTTACACTGGAAGTAAAGTTCCTCGTCTCCCTCCTGAGAGGCTTTGCTGTAGCCGCATTGTCTGAAAAGAAAAAACAAAGAAAGGCATCAAACAGTGTTTCCCCCCCCCCCCCCCCAGTTGGAACACAAATAAATAAAAGCATCAGATGTTGTTGATGTTGCAAAGCGACAGATTATATGGAATGTGCAAAACACTGAGGTGAGAGGACACGATATTGACCCTGGAGATGGAGAAGCATTCTGATGCAGAGGAGCTGATGAACAGCCGCAATAAGTGAAAATCCTGCCTGATCAGAGCGAGCGAGTCACAGAGACACACCGATAGGCAGCGGATTCATACGCCGCTGATGTTTCACCCTGATGGAGGTTTTAAAAAAAGATGAACAAACATGCTTTCTACAGGCACGTGCACACTGTTATCTCTCATCCCTCACCACCACATGGGGTCTAAAGAGGAAAGAGCTTTCTATGATCTGACTGCCGATGGTTCTTTGGCTTAGAGCTCGCAAACAATCCCCAAAAACGCACCCCGCTTGAGATTAACAAGCGATGGACGGACAGCACGCTCACTTGGATTAGAGAGACGGATGGAAGCAACCGGGCTGCAGCCGAGGAATTGAAAGCGGGCCGAGGGGCTGCGACCCGGTACCACGTGGTCCGTGGGGACCCCTGCACTAGAGGTTTATGATAGGATTCATGTTGGGTTTGCATGGGTGTGATTGATGGTAGGGAGCGTGGGGACAAGAGCCTACCACAGTTGTAAATACGATTGTCTGTATCAGTAATATGATAGTATTTGCAAAAGCATTTCAAATTATTTTTCAATTTTTATTGTGATTTTTTTCTTATATTATATAATATAATAATATATATAATTATATATTATTATATTATTGTATTATTAGGATTTCCATGAATTAATTTGATTTTTTTATCGTATAATCGATCCGTTGAATAGATGCTACAAACACATTTCAAAATATTTCTTCCCCAGAATGATAAAAAAGATGACAGAAGAGCAAAATGCCAACACGCGTGCTAACTCAGGGATAGCATTAAATACGAAGACATGAACCCAGGGGAGAACCATTACATTTTGTGTTTTCTTTTGGACAAATTAAAAGTCACCACAATGTAGGAAATGCTTAACGTTGACAGGGTCCCACAAACCCTTTAATATGTGCCCCCCCCCCCCTCACTTCCATTCAATATAGAAATGCCCCGGTGTGTTTATAATTGCAAGCATCATATGAGGAAGTGACAGCATAACATAAATAATTGTGGCGGCTAATGTTTCAGGGATTGTAGACTGGGACAGTCTGCTAAATGAGCTATGATTGATGACATTGGGGGGGGCACTCTTTGTGCATGGCAGAGTCAATAGTTGAGGTTGTCTACGCTTGTGTCCTCGGAGAAGTGTGTGTACGTGTGTGTCTGTGTCTGAGAAAAAGGATCAAAGGGAGCGCAGTGCACAGCTTCATGCGTGTGCTCCTGGTTCTTTACGGGTATGCACATGCAGGTTAAAAGCACATGGGGTTATGCACACGTGTGCACGACTGCTCGCGTTCAAATGATAGTATGTTGTATGTATCGGAGGGGGGGGGTTGTTGCATGTGAGTGTTTGCATTGGTGGACGTGATGGGCTGACACATCCCTCAGACTGTGCAGCAACAGGGTCTGGAGACAAGGTCAGGACCCTGTCTGTCAAAACACACCAGCAGACACATGCAGCACAGATCCTTAGGGCAGGAGATACCAGACAGGGTAGAGGAGACAAGAATAAATAGATAAGAGAGCACAGCGGTTAGGGAGAGGAGGGAGTGGGGGGGGATAAGGACGAAAGGCATGTACCAGGAGAAACAAGATGCAACCGAGTAAGCGACCAAATGGTTAACACGACAAGAGGATTGAGGTGAAGCACTGAGAGGAGATGCGAGGAAGTCGAGACACATCCTAATAACTGGGCCGAAGGGTTTGCAAGGAAGAAGACATAGTAGAGGCACACAGAATAGACCATGGAGTACAAAGAGAGGTGCAGAAAAAGAAGCAGGAAAGGAAGAAGGAATGGGTGGCAGTAAGGAGTTTATGGAAAGGATGGACGCTCGAGGCGAAGGAGGCAAGGGCTGAGTTACATGAAATGGAACAGCATGCAGAAGTGGAGGGGTAGTAGATTTAAGGGAACAATCCTAATGAAAGGAAGGATGCGTGGAGACAGGCAGGCAGCTAAGCCTCGGTGAAAGGAAATAAAGATGAAAAAAAGATAATTGACAGGGCTGCATGGAGTAAAAGTTGCCTGACTTGATTCCACTTTGCCTTTTGAATGTCACAGATGTGACAGAATTGAAAAAGCAGATGCAAAGCCGGTCTTTACTGGAGGGCTGCTTCTTTTTGGGTATTTATCCAAAAGACTCATTCTGCTGTGGAGCACAGTACTGAGGACAGATGTGGATGTAAATGTGGAACTAAACAAACACCTTGGGAAAAAGGCTAGGAAAAGGGGCACTGGGTTTGGCCTATTATCATTCACCTGGTAGTAGGAAAGATTGAGGAAGAAACACAAGAGGCGGAGAAGAAATGTAAAGACAACGGGGAGGAAATGTAAAGAGCAGAGGATCGGTCTGGATGGGGGTGGAGTGGGCAAGAGGGGAGGGCAGGCATGCCAGTGTACCTGGGCATCAGCTGTGTGAAGGGAGGAAGAGGAGAAAGAAGAGGAGGAGGAGGAGGAAGAGTGGAGAAGGAGGTCGAAAGCAGCACCACGCTAGCAGGAGTTACATTGGAGGAGCTCGAGCAGACGCTGCTGGGAAAAAAACAAGGGAGAGGAGGGGTGGGGGGGGGGGGGGCCGATGTCAATTGTGGCTCTTCTCATTTCTTGAAAAAGATTGTCAATCAACACATTTTTGGATTGATGATTCGTTTCTCTCAAACTGAATCATGGCTGCTGGCAAAAAAAAATAAACATGCGGGAAAAACTATGAAAACATTAATTCTCTGTTTTGAAAATATATTCTGCAGTTTTATTCATCACTTCATTACATTTGCTTCCCAAATTTATATTTTTTTGCCAAGAATTCCGGAACCATTTTGAGTTTCACATTTCTGAAGAAACCAGATGGCCGGAAAAAATGTGCAGACGCCAAAACACGGAAGAGTCTGGCCAAGTTCTGTCAGCGTCAGATGCGTCTGATCGAATGTTAAATCTTTGAATTGTCATCATAGTTTCAGTCTTTTTTTTTTTGAATTAGCATCGTTTCTACTTATTCACTGTATCTGTCAAGTACAGACAAGGACCCACTCGCTCGGGAACATTAGGGCAGAAAAAAGGAACTGATGTCATGTAGATGAAGCCTATACTCGCCGCATGCTTTTCACTACACACAAACTCTCCTCTAAAAGAAAGTGCTGTTCTGCAAATAAAATGCTTACGAGGTGACACAGCGGAAATGGAATGATATGTGAGCATGAAGGTGACGGATTATGCCAGCAGAAAGGTGTGTACGGCCAAATACATGGAAGATTGGTGAACTTCATAGATCCCCTTTTAATAAAGTACTCTTTTTTTTGTCCCATCAAAACTTTCCTCTATATTTATTCGCAATATTATTCTACCTTGCGCGTGGCAGCTGTAGCAACAGAGCAGCAAGGGCGAGGAACTTCTACAAGACACAACATCATATTTACAAAGGTGTTGTTTCTCTTGATTTGGAGCGAATCTCTGAAACCAGATTCATCAGAACAAATCTTTAAAACATGAGGGCTGCACATTTAATCTAAATGTGAAAAAAAACACATTAAAATGTATATTTATTTTTCAATCAAAATAAGAATAATGACATAGAAATCATAATTCCTTCTAATGTTGGAAATCGAATCGCAAAAGTGATAATGATCGCCATCGCAATTACATTTTTCTTCAAAATCCATCAACGCTGTTTCATTTCAAGGCTCAGGCCGGTGCCTTCTAGACGGGGTTGTACTTCAATAACTATTCCCCAAATCTTCCCCCCCCCAAGAAGTGAGTACTGAGGCCACAGTTGAAGTAGCAAATCTGAAAAAGATGGCTGCCAATACTGCTCCGAATAGGATGAGGTTTGTCTCTCACCTTTATGTGGAAAACACATGACGCTTGTGTGTTTTTGGACAACGGGGAGAACAATGCTTCAAAAAAGACAAAGAGCAAACCTTCCATCAACAGTGAGACAAATGGGCACGCTTGTCGGATGAAGTGTGGCCGCCATCGGTGCGAATGTGTGTGCGACCGCCCGCGTCCCCGCCTCGACGCCTGTGCTGAAGGACTGATTTGCATGTGGCTGCGTGAGCAGGGCCGATCGATGTAACCCAGACCCCTCCAGCTGTGACCGGGAGCCGGCTGTCTTTGCGAACGCCACAGCATGGTAATTGAGCCATCAAGCCATTCCTTCTTTGTCTCTCTATGCAAAAACACGACGAGCAAGTTAATGGTCCAGCAGGGATGAACAACGCGGAGCGCTTTCAGTGAATTCAGTGATGGAAATAAAAGAGAGAAAAGATAAGCATTGTTATTCATACGTGTGTGTGTGTGTGTGTGCTGAGAGTACGCACAGTTTTGCATATTCTGTGGAGTCCTACTGCAATGCTGTTTTTTCAGTGCTGCACACGTGTACATCTATCCCTTCTATTCTTCTGCAGATGCTTGACTGACAGCAGCAGTTTGTAAGGGGATCCTGGTGGTGAAAAGAACCAATTTCTCCACCCGGTTGACTCCACCATCGCACCGCTTGTATTCATGTTGAATCCGTTTCTGGTCTCTTTATCACTATCCCGTCTTTATAGAAGAAGGTAGGTGCACCCGTGAAATCGCCTGCTTTGCTTCATGGGGATTTGAGTTGGCTCAAATGCAGATTGCTGCACGTGTGTGTGTGTGTGTGTGTGTGTATTGTGTGTAGAGGATAGAACAAAAGAATGCACTCAAACTATGCAAACAAATGCTTCCAAAAAATCTCCCTGGACAGATATCTGTTGAATGCCAGCCAAAGGAAATGGGGAAAAAAAAGAAAGAAAATGCTTTCTGGCCTTGTGGGGGAGTAAGAGATATGTGCTCCTCACGTATGTGCACACCACATACTGCGCTAGTGTGTGTGTCCGTGTGGGCGTCTGTGAGAAGCGAGCTGGCAGAATATAGAATTGGACAGGAGTCAGAGAGCAAAGTGGTTGGAACGGGAAGCCGAAATGCCCTCCCACCCCGCTTATCTGCACAGCTGAATAAAACATGCAATATATACTCTGCAAAAAAACAATAAAAGACAATAAACCATGCATTAATGCGCCTGATGTTACGCTAAATGCCAATTGATTTAACGTTTGTGTCTTTTGGTTTATCGAGATCATAAACCTCAAAGACAATGTGCTGCTGTGATACGTGAAGCAAATACCTACAAAAGGGAAAAGAAGGCTTTTGATTATCGGACACGTGTGACATGGGTAAATGTTTAAACGTCCCCACAGCCAATGCTGCTAACCGAAAGAAGTCTAACCCCAATGTCCCTATTAGACGTTGCCTGCTGTTTTCTTTGTAGACTTACTGTGAGCCCTTTAGGAGGACGTGCAGTGTTTCCGGGCTCTAGCCAGCAACTGTACACGCAAAACATTTCAAAGATGGAAGCAAAATGCAGCTAAACGGCCCACAGATCTTCTAAAGCCATGAGGAGGTGTAGAAGTTTACTCTTCCATTACTTGATTACTTGTTATGTAACAAACCAGCTTTAAGCAGCAGCCGAAATTGCCTCGGTTGTGATAGATTCACTTTTTCTAAAGGTTCTACTGAGATACAATTCATGCAATCTAGTTATAAAATGCACTGAAAAAAAAAAGTGAACCTTCTCACTCTTCCTGCAGCAGTCTCAACCGGTAACTTCAACCACAAAACCCTTCCAATTAAAAGAGTTGTTAACACCATGTTAAAGAATTAGGTCACATTAATAGAGGAGGACATGGTGGTGAAATGCAACTCCAACAATTTGCATGAAGTGAAATGCTTTAGTCGTCTCTCATCCTCCACAGAGAGAAATACTGAATTATCGCTGTCCACTCTAATTGTAAGAAACACAAACGGGTTTTGAAAGAGGAACACTTTGGTCGGAGTAAACCAGGCGTCAGCTGTTACGCAAGTGACACTGCGTTAACCTCGCTTTGATCCCCTCTGCTGTTTCACAATTTCTACTCATCTATGCGAGAACTAATTAGACAGCAATGAACTGTGAACTCCTCGCCAGGAAAATGATCAAAGAAGGCTCTGACCCTGGCAACGTTGCTCCCAAACGCAGACGCTACTTCTTTATGCTGCATATTAAACCACAAGTGTTATCGTGTCATTTCAGCCATTCTCTGCAGATTCCTTTCACAGAGGGATTTCCAACTGTCACTGGATTACTGTAATCTGGATTATAACGGGGTATCATGTGACAGTTGACTGGATACGTGTTTGAGTCCACGAGTCCGTGTGTGTGTTTGGGTAACGCGTGTGGAGGGAATTACAAGCTGACAGAATGAATGAAGTGCACAGTGGATAAGGCATGCTTTTACGTATGTGGTCAAGCATCTACCTCCTCCAGATGAGCAGGCCGAGTCCCATGGAGAGCAGCACGATCAGGGCGGCCACGGACACCACCACGATGATGACCACGGGACTCTGTTCGCTGGACGCCAGCGCCACTGGAAGTGAGCAAACCCACTGATTACACACGTGAGCAACAGCTAGCTGGGGAAGAGCCGCACGCATCAGAGCATCAAAACACCGGCAATCACTGCACACATGTTCATTTACTGCATAGTCACACAGCTCCTTACACACGCAACCACACACATACTCATTCACAGTCATAATAACCTTGAACCTTCCATAATGCAGTTTGAACAGCATTTATACACACTGTGCTTCACTAAAGATTCAAAGGAACAGGAAGTATACATTAATATAAGCCAACATGTAGTTCTGCAAGTTATACTGTTGTAGTAATACTATTTAAATAATCTTCATCAGCAGATGGTAGTTTTGCAAGTTTGTCAGTTGTTTTAGAATTATTTTTGTGAACCGTGTCATCTATTATTTAAAACAGCAATATATATTTAAGTATTCTCATTTTTAACTGGATCAGCACGGCTATGCTGTCCTGGGACACCACACAGCATTCCTTTCATATTACTGCACATGGATCTGTCTAAAGGCTTACTAAGAAACATCCTTTTTTTATTTTCTAAATGAATGTGTTATTCACTTGACAATCACACGTTCCAATCAAGTGATTGTATCATGAGTATCGTTTTGGATCGCTTTGCGTGCTTCTGTTTTCCACGCGGCTGTTAGAGGTCATCGCTCATTTGACTTTTGATCCAGCCTGAGGGGAATGAAGCAAACTGAATATGGTAACGAAAAAGTTATCCTGCAACAAAAGACTCCTCACCCTGAGGCCAAAGAAAGAAATGAGAGACTCTACTTTTAAAAATGAATAAATAATCTTTGGTAGAGTTGGTCCTTGGCCAAGATAGTGTTCTGGGCGAGTTACACAGTGAACAAATCCCTTTCCTGGGTAACTAAAACATTTCAAACAAAGGATTCATGTGCAGTACAAGGTTTGAAACCCACTAACACACACAAACAAACACACACAGAGAGTCCCAACCGGACCCTGAGGTGGTACGAGGGACACAAAAAACAACCATTTCACAGCTCCTCGCTAAAGTCTTGCGTCCTCACACATAATCTCAGACCGTCTCGTTCCCCCCCCCCACCCCCTCTCTCTCTGTGTAGCAGCAAGCGTTATTGTGTGGGCTGGCCAGGTGCCTCCGCCACACAAAATCCCCACACGCCAAACCGCCCGGCGGCATTGGGTGGAGGGAGTGAAGAGAAAGTGAGGCGGAGAAGGGAGGGCGGGGGCGTAAAGCGGGCTACTCACACTCGCCAAGTGTCTGCAGCTCCAGGGGAGCGCTGTACGCCCCGTAGTCGATGGGCGGCGGAGAGGAGGAGGAGGAGGAGGAGGAGGAATTGGCGGAAGAGGACGCCGAGGAGGATGACAGAGGGGAGGAGGACAGGGGAGAGGAGGGGGCCGGCGTGGAGAAAGGGCGGATGAGGAAGACGTATGTGGTGCCAGGCTTGAGGTTGTTGACGCAGATCCGCGTGGCGGCCGTCTTCACCGTAGAATAACTCTGGTCCTTTTGTTCCTGCAGGGACAGAAAGTGCAGTGAGAGGCAGAGGGAACAACAGAGCAGGAGACGCGGGGGGGGGGGGTGAGCACGGGAGGAGGAGGGAGACGAGTAGGTGGAATCCATTTGTGTGAGGCCTTGTTCATTTCCATGGCATGGCATGTACTGCTGAGAGCCTTTGGTAATGTTTCACTTATAAAAAGCCGGAAACAGAGATTGAGAAAGTTTGTCAGGAGTTGAGACGTCTTTGGTTGAAGCCTAACACAATAGAAAAGTAAAGAAAAACAGACTGCAGTCAAAGCACGGCTCACTAGAGGGATTAGAACATTAATCAAACAAGGGGGCTCGTTGGTTCTCTCTGTGAGAATGACTCACTCACACAAGCGGACACGCTGGGGTCGGAGAATCGGTGACGTTATTACTCCACTACCGGTCTGCTGTGTTTGGGTCGCTGCTGTCTTGGCGCATCATTCCTCTGCACGTCGAAAAAACATCGCTCACAACGAGCTCTGATGATAAATCAGATTTATTTTTCAAGCGTGCACACAATGATTCTTTCGTCATTGCTTCAGGAAAATCACGGCACGAAGAAAGCAGAACAAACGTCAGAGAGAAAGTGAACGGCAGCTACTTTACACGGAGCTAAATGAAGTGAATAAAGTACATGAAACGGAGAAGAGACGGACAGGTGAGGATGGAGAGGAGACTATTAGTGGGAGGAAAACAACAGTCAGAGAGACACTTTGGGACCAAGTTCTAATAAACGGAGGATGAATCATCGTTAGTTGTCATCACTGCCGTTGCAGACGTGTGTGATTCAGATTAAAACATGTCGTTGAATGTTTAGCAAGGGATTTCAGAAATATCAGTATACGTGGTTCCATGAATAACTGATAAAAAAAGAAGGAAGAGAAAAGCTATACACTTACTAAGCAAAGCAGTGTTTCATACTTTAATGGGCACTTTGCTGCAGTGTCGTTGTATTGCCTTTTCATTTCATGGCCTGTCACCAATTTTCCTGTCTCACTCTCGGTTATTCTCCACCTAGCCTTTACTCTCTCTCTCTCTCTCTCTCTCTCCCTCCCTCCATTCATCCGCCTCCCCTCGTTCTGCCTCTCGCCTCCATCTAGCTTCTACATTTCATTTCTCTCCATCGCTCTGCTCGTACAAGCTTCGTTCCACCAAGTCATCTGTCGCTAATACCCTTTCTAACCTTTTCTCTCCCTCAGTTATCACACAGGCCCCCTCATTATTGTCAGACTGCTCTGGTGGATACCTCTTGTTATCTCTCCTCTCTTCTCGTCTAAATCGCGGGGCTTTATTAAATATGGTGATGTATAGAGAAGAGGGGGAGGTGTGATAATGCCCGAGTGTGACACACTCAAAAGGCCTGGCGTTGTAAGAAAATACAACGTATGAAAACGTAGAAGTGCGAGCGTGACAGCTGTGGTTTACGTGCATGACGGATTCACTGTGAAGACCACGGCTTGTGGACGCAATCTGACCAAGTGCCACGTCAACGGAGCGCAGCGAGGCCGCTGAACGCACAGTAGTTATCTATAAAAATAAAAGGAAACGTGGCAGTAATGTGGACTCAAGAGTTTTACATAATGACATTGAACTCAATTAAATAACACGGGACTTTTTTGCAGTTTCTCAGTAATTATTTAATCTCATGGGAGGGTTTGTAAAAATAGCACCTTCCATTTTCCTTAAAAGTTTCATGTATCAGTGCTACATTAAACCTCACTCGTGATGGGCTGATAATTAACATAAGCAAAAGGGAACAAAAAGATCGTTTGGAAATCTGTGCGTCGCCATAAATGGAACCCGAATAATAGCTCTAGGAAGTCAGTTGCTGATTTTAATATTTGACAGCTATATAAAATATGAAAAAACTACGACAACGTCATTTAAATTCAAAATAAACATTTGAATACCTTGCATTTTCTTATTTTGGACTTCTATTCATGGTGTTTAAACTAAAAAACACTAAATTATGCTATTTTTTTAATTGGGTTCCAATGGGCCTCTGACTCATATAATCCAAACCCTTTTCAATAAATACAGCGTTGTTGGATCTCAGTGTTTCCCCTACCATTGAACAAGTGGGGCGCCCTGCACACGTGCACGTATACACGGACACGTGCACGTGTGTAGGTTGTAAACCTAGAGGGAAACACCCCAAAGTCAAAAACCTATGGTTACTTATGGCAAGTTTCCTCCCACTTTACCAAACACAAAAAAGACCCCAATTCATAAAGGAGACTTTATTTAAGAGCGACTTGCTCATTTACTTTGATCAATCGCTTTAATCTAACTGTGCTAAATGAGACATTTGTTCAAGAATATGTAATGTAAGTGAGACTGTATTTAGAAGACTTGGTTAGAGAGAATTAAAAAAATAACGGCAGTGAAAAGCAGTGATAGGAACGGAGTCTGATGAACCAGTGGATGTACCTTCTCGTAATATTTGACCTCGTACTCCGCGCGGCTGCTATTTGGGTAAGAAGGCTCCCTCCACACCAGCGTTATGCTCTTCTGCTCGATCTTCTCTGCTCGTAGTTCGCTGATCAGAGATGGGGCTACAGAGAGACAAACAGAGAAAACAAAGCGGGACCAGTATTAGGAATATAAGAGCTGGAGCACTTTCACCAAGGGCATCAGAAACTGTACTCTCCTGGATTTCCTGTTTTGACAAACAGGGAGGGAGGAGTGCTGCACATTCCAGGGAGGACATTGCTAGAGATCCGGCATTGATGTGTTCAGGAATAAATAAATGTTCATCTGAGGAGGAAGTGCAAAAGGAGGACAGTTTGGTTTGGAAATCCAACAGGGCTGTTGGCTTGAGCGGAGAGGAACAAAGAGAGTGAATGAACAAGGACAAGAGTAGGTAAAAGAGACGTAATGACTTCATTATTGAAGCCGAGCCGTGTGAGAGCAGACGGCTCCATGAATGGCTCTTTGTCTGACTGAGTGTCTGTGTGGCATTGACCAGCGGCCCGGGTCGGTACGCTGGGATTGACAATAGATCAATACAGGTATGGATTCACTGACAGGTCTGCGCTGATACGAGGCTGAGACCTCTCTTACTCTGGACTCAATGTTTCCTCTACAGGTCTCTCTGTGACCAGACCGAACCGGGAGAGGAGGAGCCCCGGTGTAATTGAGCCTGACAGATATTTCATCTCTTATTGATCACAATAGAGGGAGCAAAATTGGAGACGGATAGTGCGGTGCGAGGCAATCCATATTTAGGTGCCAGGTGTGATGGAGGGCCGTGCCACGCAAACAATTTAATTACCGGGAAAGAGAAAAGTTCTTTGTTTCTCTGTCAACAAATGACAGGCGGCCCGGTGTAGGAGATCCAGCAAGCACCACCCACTCTTGCTTAAGTGCTAATTACGCCATGTATAATGAGGTAGCAAAATGGGTTGTCACTCAAAGATACTAGGCAAAACAAAGGGGTGCAGTTAGCTAAGTCACAAGGCCTTTATGCGATGAAGGAGTGCTGCCGTGAAGGCCATCAGGTCACGGGAATACAAGGTGTCCTGAACGTAACCGTACAACCATCGTCTCCTCAAGGAGACCCGTCTGTGAGCCAGCTCTCCTCAGGCTGTCCACGGCTAGTCCACACACACACACACACACACACACACACACACACACACACACACACACACACACACACACACACACACACACACACACACACACACACACACACACACACACACACACACACACACACACACACACACACACACACACACACACACACACACACACCATAAAACCATAAAAAGGTAATATTGTAGACCCCACCACCCATTTTCCCCATCTTTCTTCAAAGTTATGAACTTGATTTTCATTCAGTTGTTTTTTTTTTTTATTCCAAATTAAATTTAAAAGATCTTTGATTCGATTCATGATGTATTTCTTTCTATGGCATTTAATTCTCCTCTAACTAATTTCTTTCAATTTCCTTCTGTCACTGATTCTGTTACTTCTATTTTTATGCCACGCTTTCTCATTTCACCCTCAGTCACCTCATCAGTTGACGGCTCCTCTTCCCTGCTCATGTCTTTCCTGACCTTTAAACATCAATTCATTTCCTTTCTCTGTGAAAACAGCCACTCTAATGAATATGTTGTGCCCGCCACTCACACAAGAGTGGAACCATGGGAGCAAGTACTCCACGTACACACACACAGCAGCCAAAGCATCTGCTCCTTTCAGTCCTCCTCTCTAACAGTGGGATAATACAGTCATTTTAGGCAGCGGATCAAAGCCACACTCTGAGATCCTGCTCTCACCGGGTGTCCATCTCCATCCGCCTGCGAGCCAATACAGCAAAATACAGGTATTATCTATTATTCATGGCGACTTCTGTATGTATCGTGCCATCTATCATTGCATTTTAAGTCAGTCCACCCCGACGGTACGGAAGAAATCCCAGACAGGAAGATAAAGCAGCGTGAGTCTACGTGTGCCTCGTGTAAAATAGAAATATACTGTAGCTCGGCCCTAAAAAAATATCACTATACTCTTTCATTTTAGATAGTATAAAAATAAGTAAAAATATATGTTTTATTTATAATGATGATCAAAAACCAGTTGGACCGTGGACCTTTGTAGTTAGTCCTGACATTTGTAGTTAGTCCTCAGTGTGCCATTTCAAATGATTTTTTTTAATTAGTAAATACGATAAGATAAAAACATCATTTAATACAGACACAGCACCCGACTGGACCAAATGTTACCTGAGAAATAGCACTCTAGTGATGGGCTCTTGTTTGTCTGTTCTGACAAGATAAAAATATTTTTGGCCCCATTATTATATTTTAAAAAGCAGAAACGCGCATTAAATTGCTGAACAACCTCTGAAGATGACAAGTTTTGTTTGGGGCCCCACAATGTTTTGATTTGTTATTGAAAAAGAATTGCTCTAAAACAGTAATTCAATGGCTCATTGGGTTTGTTGTTTGTACAGAAAACCCTTTAAATGCCAATTAGTGTCTTTTCTAAATAAATACTTTGCTTTGAGGCATCAAGTTGTACGATTCCCACATAATGCAACATAGAAGGTAAAAGGGAGAATAGAATTGAAGCAGCAGGAGAGATGCTAATGAGCAGCGTACCGAAATGTAAGTAAACAAGAGAAATGACACTTGGTGATTAATAAATATATATATATATAGGCATTAATTGGATTCCACAGAGGAAATTAACTGCAGCCTGGCTCCTTAGAAAAGAAAGCAATTATTCCCACAGCACACAAGAAGCAGCCAGTGGCTAAGATGAAAGTTGTGAGTGAAAGGCAGCTCTCACAGAAACGCCACCTTTCTCCCTGCCGATCAAACACCAGCAGAGCAGAATGGAACAAGAACTCTGTGTCAACCAGCCTTCTGCAGGCTATTGTTCTGGGCCAAATGATGCAGACAAGTGGTGGCAGGCAGCAAACCAACCAAAAATAACAGCTCAATCCAACATGTTCAAAACAAGTGGGCATGATTATCATACGAGTAAACACACAAACACACACACACACAATCAGCTGAAGGCTCAAATTCAAAAGTGATACGCCGGTATAGATTATTTCTACATCTACAGCTAAAAAAAGAGTGGGTTTGTACATGTGTTGCAAACAAACCAGCAGTACGTGAGCTTTTTGCAACATGCACAATAAATATGATGTATTTACCTTTCACAAGTGCACTTAGTAGATTATAGCAAACATTTTGCAATCCGTGGCAGGAACCTGATTCCAGACCAAAGCATGTGTCAATCACTCGGGGTACCGACCGGACACTCGGGGGTCAAAAGCCAATCAAATGAAAGTGTGAATGACCACAACCACAAGGGGGTCAATAATCACACACCAAGGAGCCCAACAACATTAGGCCGATGGGTCCAGCCAGCAGTTTGCACCCACCAGACCAAATACATATCCCCCTAGCAGAGACACTGGAAACAAATGTGCAGTGTATCAACTCGGAAATGTCTTCTAGGTACAAGAAGTCACAACTAATGATGAGAAAGGTCAACTACATTTCTGTTTGCCCATTACCATTTCAAAGCAATTTGGGCATCTATGGTGAATATGGAGACCACAGAGAAATGGTTACTGTGTGGAAATAATCGATTCCAAGACATTCTGACACGTTCAGCTGGCATCGACGCGGATAGCAAGCGCGCCCACCACTTCAACTCACACAAGAGTGTGTGGCAGCAAGTGGCGGTTAGTGCTGGTTTTGGCATTTGCATTCGAGAGGAAGAAATCTAAGCCGACTACCGTCTGAAATGGCTTTTGTAGTCGCGTGTACGTGCACACAGGGACACAGAAGAGGCGCAATGATTTTCACAATTAATACAGGAGAGGCGATGGCCTCGTGGGCATTCACACAGGCCCTCGTCACATACAGCTCCCGATGACATCTAGTAGGATATCTTTGCTGTGCTCACACACCGATCACCATTCAGATAATGATCCACGGACTTCAAAGGAATGCTCTGATGAGAGCAACAAAGTGAGGGATGAGGGATGTAGAATAGACCGAGTTCGGCAAGAAATGGCAAAGAGGCAGCACACAGCTGCACCTCTCAGTGCTTAAACCTGACCAAGCAAAGGTCTCTCTTCTTCTTTTTTTTGTTTTTTAGGCTTCAGCTGTTGGAACAGTCTTGAGAGTGATCTAAAACATATCATCATTCAGGAAGGAGTTTTTGACTTTGTGTTAAATCACTGTGAGCTATTTCTTTTTATTACTATCGACTGGCTCTGTGGCAGATTCTTTTGAATCAGAACTGGGTTACAAATAAAATGCCTTATTATTATTATTATTATCAGTATTACCCCACTAGTGACAGTTTTTGACTTCAGCTTGCAGTCAGAACCATTGCGTGTTTTTTTTTTTTTTTTTTTACATTTAAGAATTTCACATCCAATATAGGTTTACTTGGTCTTTAGGTGTACTTCTGCAACAAAAATACTTTTTTTAGGTAGCAAAAAGCAAGGCTTTTGGAAAGAAAATGCTAAATCAAGACCACCAGTGCATAAGGAAAGGCTCACAGCACACAGCAGTACATGCTGCATTATGGTAGCACAGAAGGCCCGAACTTGTTACCATGAGCTGCGAGTCTCAACACCCACCCCTGAAGGCACTGGAGGTTACGCTTGCAGCTTGGCGCTCGGATCTCCTTGGCAGGTAGGTCTATGAATAGACCGCGGCACAAAATGGCGGCCCCCGCTAGAGGCTCCTGCATCCGCGTGCAAAGAGGCAGCGGAGGTGCAACTGGCATCTCGGTGTCCTTATCAAAGGAGACAGGCACGAGGAGCGGCTCTCCCCAGGGGCTGAACGCGTCGCAGTCATCTGTACTTTCCCCCTCTTTCTCTTCCTAACTTCTGTGGGTCCGCTCTCTCGCTTCCTCCCTTCTCGGGGGGACTCCGCTGTTCCCGGCAGGCCTGTTTGTGCCTCTGCTGAGATGACATCCATCTTCTCAGGAGGGGGGGGGGGAGGGGGGCGGGCGGGGTTCATTGTTCTACTTCGCACCACGTTTGCCTCGCATGCAACTTTTAATATGCAAAGGTGCCCAGGAGCGCGTACAGAGCGAGAGGCCGCCTGCGTGCTCCGAATGAGGAGGCAGGATTCAAGGGAGTGTGTATTATAATGTGAATAGGCGGGAATTGAGAGAGCTGTATCTGCCATAAGTGTTTCTGTTCAAAGGGTTAATGGGAAGCGAGAGTGTTGTTCCCTCTGGGCACGGCACCTGTGGTTAACCGGGTAGTGACTGACGGCGGAGGAGTTGCACCATTTTGTTTCCTTTCCTGTGGCTTTCCCCGGGGCTTTTTATACTCCTACTGCCACAAGCATTTCCTGTCAGTGGCTCTGAAATGCCAGTGGCGCGTGCATTTACGTGTGTATTACCTTAATAACACCTTCAAAGTTTCAAACGGCAGAGAAGTTTTGCGAGGTCGACTTTGGCAACTTTTTTCAATCATCGTGAGTCGACGGTAACGTGTGTTTCGGTCAGTGTAAAAACCACAGTGGCCCTGAGAGCCTGAAGCACGGCATGTACTCAAAAAAAAATCTTCACCAACTTCACACAAACATAAACACAAATATATTAAACTCCCTCTCCCTATGGAGGAGCCTGTGCCGCTATACCTTTGTTTGAATTGGCAGTCTAATAATAACCTAAAGGCCAACGCAGCTGATCTGCATTCACCTCCCACATGCAATGCAGGTGCTACCAAAGATATCTTGTCATTTTGCGGCGTTGTGGCCGTGTGGCGTGTGTTGAGCTCTCAGGGACGCCATGAAGAGAGAGCTAATCAGGAAATGAGTTGTGTACCACTGCATTCACTGCAGTTCCTCGCCGGAATCTACTGAGATTGTAATTATTTAAATTTCCTGCCGACAGACAACCTGAAGCTTTAATGCTGCTCAACAATCATTTGTGCTTAACATTTCTGCAGTTTTCTCTTAGCTGGTAACAATGAAGAAATGCATCCATACACTGACAGAAGAAAAAAACACAGGCTATCAGCAGCTCTCTGATGTAAGGAAAAAAGCATCTAGCTGTTGCTAACAAATCAAGAATAACAACGAGTGACCCTGCTACAGATTACAATGGCATAGCTCTAAATCTACCTATTAAGGCATCAAAGAACAGCTTTAATCCTCTTTCACAAAAACACACAGGAGACGTGGCTTTATTCTGAACGGATTGCGGCAGTACTCTGTCATGTATAAAGACAAACTGAAAGTTTAAAGTCTCAAGATTTCACGCTTCACCAGGTGGTCATGTGTGCATGCACGTGATTGCTACCAGATCTAATGATGTCGTATACAAGAGCAGCTTCCCCGCCCAGCTGTCACCGTCTTGCAATGCGTCTTGCCGTGACAATCGGCGGCTATCGCCCCGCCCCAGCATTGGAGCACTATCTGGATAGCGCCCCCCCCCACTCCTATATGCCACTAACATCTAATCTGCCCCATCAGCACCCCAACGCCTGAACGCACCGTTCCAAATGCACAAATGTACACGCAATTATTCAGGTATCTGTGGTTTTTATCTAAAGGACCGGCACCGCACACAAGCACACATTGTGATGCTTTTTGTCTGTGAGGGGGAGGAAAGACACCTGAATGAGGCACATTTCCATCTAAAGCACAAGATTACATGTTGCAGGGACTTGATCCACCTGCATGCGTGTGTCTTCATGTGTGTGTTTGTGCAGCGGAGAGGAGCGTCTCGATGATGGCATGATTAAATGTGTCAGTCAGTCGGTCGGTGGGTGGGTGGGTGGGTGAGGGGTAGAAGGACCAGAAAGGGGAGCGAGACAAAGAGCTTCTCGCTGCATGACATATTCAAAAGGGCTTGATCAACATAATCCAGCTGTGCATAAACAACATGAATATCAGCTTTCAGTGAAAGGCAACACACTGCTGCACACGCACGCGATTTAGGTCAAATGATAGAATGTCTGGTCATATTACAGGATGATTTTGAAAGGAAAACAATACAAGGACTTGCTGTATATGTCAGAAAGTCCCGTTAGCTAAACCTGGCATCTCCCACTCCCACCGGGGGGGGGGGGGGCGACTGGGCCCAACTTGCTCAAACTGCCCGTGACAGCTGCTCGCCGACTGATTCCGAACACTCTCCGGGCCCAGTGTGCTTTAGCTTCCAGGCAGAGGCATGGTCTGATCACGACACATCCGCCCGCAGCCTCCAACAAACACACACGGCGAGCGGCTGACCCGAGCAGGCTGCAGGAGATGGGCTGAGAGGGCCCACATCGCTCCGTCTGCCCTTGCTTACTGGCAGAGAAGGCAGCCGCATGCACACAAACGCTATCTCTCTACACCTTTCCTTTATTTGCACGGTGAGAAAGATAAACATTAATATAGTGCATGGTCCAGGTTTGGAATAGGCGGTAGTGAGGGAGTATTCAGTCATTTAGAATAGTTACACTCATTCACCTTTGGATGTACATAAATACATCAATACTAGTGACATTTACTTATAAAAATGTCATGGAAGTAAGCACGAATTATTATTATAATGTAAGAAATAAACAAAACTGTCAAGTACTGATTATTCAGAAAATATTATGAAGAACTGTATATAATATTACTATTATTGCTTCAATGTGGAAGTAGAGTAGAGAAGCATTTACTGTTGAGATTGTAAATATTTAATATAACATTATATACAGGAGCGTGTAACAATAAATCATATTTATTGAGCTGATGCAGGACTCTTGGTTCCCGTAACCTCTTGGTTTGTATAGTAAAATAGTAAAGGTTTAGATGTATTGTTTTTGGAGGTGTGCGCGTGTCCTTGTGTGCGATGTTCTTCTGATGAGCCGAACCGTCTGGCTCCGAGTGCGCTGTCATTCCCAAAGACAGCTCTCTCTCTCTCTCTCTCTTTCTTTTTCTCTCTCTCTCTCTCTCCCCTCGCTCCCCGCAGGGCGCCGCCAACGTCCCCTACCCTGCGGCAACACACGCCACGAACAAAAGATGGCACACGCACACAGACGAGCTCTCGACGGAGGCGCGATAAAGACCTCGCAGCGCACAGAAATTACAGAAGAAAATGCATTTTGAAGTTTGATCTTTTTCTTTATAGTCTCTTCAAAACAAAAGCCTTGTCCTGTTTCTCTCCCCTACTGGGTTTGGCAGAAGAGCGTCATCAAAGACAGCCCTCAAGTCTTTCATAGAACTCTGATTATGAGGATAAGAGTGTGTGTGTGTGTGTGCGTCATCAACTACCTCAAAGCGTTGTTTTTGTTCCTCAAACGACCAGAAACAGCCTAAAAATCCACATACTGAGCACACATACTAACGACCCTGAGAGTGCCTCTTCATAGTCTCCAATTATAAGGCAAGAGGTAGGCAATTAAAATTCCCATCACAGGGTGAAAAAGCATCTTAAGTGGCAGGGCTATAGTCCTGAAAAGTAGCTTGATGACTCTATTCATTTGCTGCCTGCTGAAGCTTCACCTTCCCATCACTTCTAATTAAGGAGGCAAAGAGGATCCAAACGCCTCTATGCAGAGGGCTGGAAGAGGGGAGAGAAGGTGCAGCGGGTGTTGGAAACAAAAGTGACAAAGAAGACGATTTCGGTATGGTTGACAGAGAAGGAGCACTCATTAAGTGGAGGAAAGAAAAGAAAATACTTCGGTCACAATACAGGGAAATTGTGATCCAAAATGAATTCAGGCTCCAACTTATGAATATTCAAACGGTTAAACTAAAACGTGCGCTTCAGAAGTCAATCAGAGTTCTTAGAAAATCAACAGTCACAGACGGCTCCATCGTTGGGTTTGGCCTCCTTTCATATCATTCAAACATCCAACACTGTCTTTTGGTCCCAGGCTTAAAGCTCCACAGAACACAGCATCAGGGGGTGTAAATATTCATACCCAAATAGCATAGATTAGTAAAGAATGTCATGTTCTACATGCTTTAAACAATTTAAACGTATTGAGTATAGAGACAAGTGTTGCAGAACAGTAATATTTCCTTTCCTACACCATTATCAAAACAATATAATAACGTGACAACTTTCTTCAGGTCGGACCCCTTTTTATTTGGTTAATTTCAGTACATTTAGCTGATTGTTATGTATTTTTTTTGGTGGTGGTTTTAGCCGTCCTGTATAAAAGCCTAATTCCGCTTTTACTGCAGCGGGTGAGACAGTCTGCTCCCAACAGGTCTGGTGCTCCTGGGCCTCCCTTCCCTCCCTCCCCTCCCAATAATACCAACTTGGTTGCATTATGTGTTTAATTATGAAGGTCATGCAGACTTTAAATGTTAAATGTTCTCACAGTAAATAAGTATAATAATAATACATTTTTTGGTTTATAGTAGTTTCAGAGAATTTCCACTCTAGATTCCACTGCATTCCCCTGAAGCCTGTTCCCCACAGCATAAGAACTTCCTTCTGTGGTTTTCCTACACAGTACAACCTGTGCCTCTCATTTCAACCCTGCTCGATTCTTTCTTCTTTGACTCAAAACAGTGCTGTTCTGTTGTTTTATAACTTAAATCCACATGCCAAAAACTTTGGAAATATAACATCATATTTGTTTAAAGGCACCAAATGGTTCTGACAAAAAAGTTTCTACTGCTTGCACACCATTTGAAGAATTAAAGTTTTAAAGCTTTTGCTTCCTTTCTGCTCCCAATGCCACAGCGCTCACCTCTAACCATCTCTCCCCTCCTATCCTCATCCCTCTCTTCTCTCCTCCCTTTATGCATCCACCTCTCAGGCCCATGTAACTCCACGGGGACCAGCCATCTGAAGCCAGGGCAGTAATCCTCTCAGGATATTGAAATGCCAATCCTTCCTGACCCGCACCTCCACCCCATCGCCACAGCCTCCCCACATCCCTCTCTTCTTCCCTGCCTCAGCTAAAGCGCTTTGGATGTACCACTGGGGGCCAGGACATTCAACCTGAGTGTGTTCTGATCTTACACACACACACATCCATCCACAGGCAATATGCCATAATCTCATCCTTTCTTGCCCATACACGAATCAAGCATGAAGCAATGCACAGCGAGTTCTGCATGCAAGCATGGTTAAGCATGCACATTAAAATGCCCTCCTGCACCTATAGCCTGGTGCACGAAAGAGCAGAGACTCACACATGCATCCCTAATCCACAGCTGGATAAGGGGCCCCATGAGCCCGGGAGCAAAACCTGATCCCTCATTTACCGAGCCCATGCCCCGTCTCCTCACGCATCTCCAGTCATGTTTCTACCCACAATCCCTCTCGCTCCCGTTTATCCATCCACCCATCCTTGACACACCATGCAACACACCCCCTTCCCCTTGGTGGCCTGGAGAGTCCTGATAAAACCCCATCTGTCTGAGAGAAAGCCACTGCTCCCCTGTGCATGTGCAAGCATTCGGAGAAGAGAAGAATTCAATTTATATTTGGTTTCAAATGGAGGATTTTAATGTCACCATATTGAAGATGTTTTTTCCTCAAGTAACAAAAGAAAAATCTCATAGCATCTGCATGGATGTAAATGGACCCCCTGTGTGTCTGTGCTCCTTTTTTGGCCTTAATATAGCACACGTTTGCACCTTGGCTCCCAACTCAGGCTGTGCCCTTAAATCCTCGGGCTTTCTTGGCCCTCTGCTGCCGGCTAAACCGTGCCACCCGCTGCTAACAAGCTTAGCACAGGCTGAAAAACAAATAGAGTACAGTAAGGGGAGATGGGGGGGAGGGGGGGTGGAGGATGGGAGGATAGAGAAGGGAGGAGCAGGAAGTCGGTCGCTGTGGTTATATTTACAGACAGGCGGCGAAGATAATAAAAAAGGGAAGATGGTGGAAAGAGTGCAGTTGAATGTAGTGGCAGCAGAAAGGAGGAAGGGAAGAAATTACCATCTAAAAATAGTGTGTTTAGCAGGAAAGAATGAGGTGGGGGAAATGAGGAAGGAAATAGAAGGTATAATTTCTTTTTTTTTTAAAAAGGTCATAGAGATGATGAGGCGGCAAGAGAGAAAGCGAAAGAGAGCCATCCCTGCTGCAGTATTCATAAAGGTCAGTGAGTCCTGACGGTGTAAAGACCCGGTGTCCAGTCCGCACGCACGTGTTTGGACACAGCGCTGAGTTCTGTTCCACAGAATGCTTGTATTTATTTATTTATTATCCTGGGCCTCACCTGGATGCTCACTACTTCCTGTGACTGGGTGGACTACAGTGTTATCCGTGCACAGAGGTAGACGCAACGCAAAAAAACCTGTCTCCCTCGCTGTCTGCCTCTCACACACGGGCAGCGTTAGACACCACACCAAACGTCAGTGTAAATCCTCCCCGACACGGAGAGTCTTCTGAAAACGCACTCCCGTAACCCCTTGTCCAATCCCTCTGGGATGACACGGTTAGCAGGACTCCTCACACCCTAATACCCCGTGATAGCCGCAAATCGACGCCGCGCCAACTGCTGACTGCAGACGGACAGGGAGGAGGGGAGATAACGGGGGGGGAGAAAGGTTGAAAGAACTGTGGGGACAGGAAAATAATCACTGGCAGGTTTGTCCTTTTTCTCATTACGGTGTCCCTAACCTCGGGCCTCGGAGGCTTTTTCACCACCTCAGTCCCTTCGGGGAGCTGGAGGCGGCTGCGTTGGATCTTTTGAGCCGTGTTAGCGTCGGTCGGGCTATCGTACATCATGGGGCCGGGCCGTATGGGCCACAAATTCACGTCCCCGTATTTTGTAAGATCCTGGCCGTTTATATCACTATTTGTTCGATTGACGTCGAAAAAGAACCCCTTTTGGCTTCCAGAAGCGACAACAGCGGGCTCAACAAACTTTTGTTTTGTTCCTGATCCGCTTCGTTGTGTTGTGGTGTTTTACCCCGTGAGAGAGCGTTAGTTGTGGGTTATTAATTGTTGTTCACTCCATCATCTCGACACGCGTAAGCGAGGTAGCTCTGACCGTTGCTCCCTCAGCGGTCAACGATGAACAATACAATCTGCTGCCTGCCTAAGAGCGACAACACACACGTCGCGGCTTTGCACCGGTTATGGCAGTATATGAAAAATTGATACCATATGCATATTTAAAACTGGCATACCGGTTGAACCGCCCAACCATAAAACATTACAACTATGACACATCTTGTAAAAGAAGCTTTGCGGTAAACCGTGAGGTATAAAAACATATTTATTTGATAGTCTGTATTTAATCTCTCTCAAATATTGCTCAATGCAGCTTCAAGTTTTAAATGACTGTAAATGGAATGCAAACAACTTGACAGCGGTAATGGTGTGAAGATTGTAAATCACAGATTTTCCAAAGAGGGAGGATTTTAGGCTTTTAGTACATTTAATTGAATAGGAGGTTGTGTCTTTCATGTGCGGTGATGTTGCCAATTGTCCGCACCACAAAACTTGTGAAACTTGCGACCTTGTTGACCAGTACAAATCTGAAAAGCAGCAGATAATTCTTTGGGTTCAGCATCATGGTTACACAAATACAAACTTAGTATGCATCAAGTCTGGGACTATCTATCAAATAGGTTTTTTGCATACTGGGCATAATCTAAAATATTGGTCCAGCTCAAGTCTGTAGTGCAGCACAGAGATTGGGTGCTTGCACATAAAGCTGTCTCGCTCACTCTATGTGGTCCTGATGTCCAGATGTTACTCTTACGTAACACTTACAGTTGGCCAACCAGAGAATCTGGGCCACTGGCGAGCACATATCCACTACAAATACGCACAACATCAATCTCCCTAAAGCTGAAAAATGTCCCATTTTTATGCTTATGAACCTCATACTTCCTTATAGTAATGAAGCCAGAGTGTCACAGCATACAAAGTGTTGTAGCTCCACTGAAGCTCGCCCAAGACCCACGCTGAGTGCTGCTGCCACCTCAGCACTCCAGTATGACTAACTGCTCTCCTTCATTAGGAAGCTCATTTCTTCTAAGCTCATTTCCAATCAGCAGTGAAAACCAACGCCGCCGTCCTCACTTTCTGCTTCCCCCGTGCTGCACCTTTCAGCCTCTCTGCCCCCCCCCCCCCCCCGCACGCCTCATCACGCTATCACTCTGTTCAGAATAATATTCATTTCAGCAAATAAGCAGTAAATAAAGCTTTTAGAAAAATAGAATTCACATTAGCTATGACAGGTAACTGTTGGTGTGCATTTGGGCAGTAGAGAGTGTTTCATGCCCGGAATACGTTCTTGTAAATCTTTCTGTGTGTGTGTGTGTGTGTTTGGTCTTTTCACACTTGAGCTCCTTCAAATAGTGCTGTTGCAGAGCTGGTTGACAGGGCTACTTGGCAAAGTGCTTTTTAAGCCTCTGGCTAATGGTCTGCTGAAGACTTCTGCTGATGAAAATGAGATCACCTCCACCGCGCGAGACATTTTGCTCGGTATGCAATGGCAGGCACACTGTGGCGGAGGGAGTGTGTGTGCATACACACAAACGAATAGTCCGTCTGCTGGATACACGCTTGCATTGGGGAATGCCTCTGTGTGTGAACAGCTGTATAGCGACCAATGCGTGTTGAAATCTACATGTCTTAGGAGCATATTCAAGGGTCACTGTGGGTCTGAGAGTGCGTATGAATCTGTGAACAGAAGGCGCCTGCATGTACTGTATGTCCTCGAGTGAGAGACGTTATAAGTTACACAGAAAAGAACCTTTTATTGTATTTTTTTTTCTGGCCATCTTGTAAAAATCCTTTCCACGAAATAACTAAACAGCACAAATATTGCATCCTTGTGGACTTCCCTTAAAAGAGGCCTACTACAAGATATTCAAATTGAGAAACACACGCAGTGCAGGCTGAGCTGAGCTCAGCCTGCACAGCGTGCTGCTATGTGCCATTTGAGCACTCCTGCTGCATTTTGGAAAATGCGGCGTGAACTCTTTCTTGCTCAACTGTTGTTTGCTTCCTGACTCTGCGGTTTTACTGTGAAATGGGCAAAAGGGCCCTTTTCCCTGTGCAGGCTGTCATGTGCCGTTACCCTCAAAGGTCTAACTGGGACTCACCCGGCAGACTCGTGGACACGTTGACCTGCGTGTAGAACCTCTTGCTGGGCAGCAGCTCCGAGACGCTGTTCAAGGCCTCCACAGAGAAGGTGTAGTTGGTGTTGGGGAGGAGGTTGACCACGGTCACCGTCCTCTCCGTCAGGCCGACCTGCTGCGGCACGAAGCCGACGCTCGCCCCGCACGGCTCGCACTGCCTGCCGACGCACCTCCGGCAGCCCACGCTGTAGGTCAGGTCCACCCGGCCTCCTGCGTCGGACGGCGCCGCCCACTCCAGGATCAGCGTGGACTGCTTCAAGGTGTAGACCAGGTCTCTGGGCGGGGAGGGAGGCCCTGGAGAGACGAGAGCAAGAGGGTTTGGGTTTCCATTTCGGTGTTCACTGTTACACCCGCAGTCTTTTCTGAGTGAAAACAAAAAGGAAAGGCAGTTGATCAAACGCATTCCTCGCGTCTGCGACCGCTATGCAGCAAGTGAAGAGGATTTTAACTTGTGGAGTGGTGTCACCACCACATGCCAGGCAGCCTTCTTTAGACCCAAACTTGACACTCACGAAACATGTCCATTTTGTGCAGATGTCAACAATGCTGCATGGAACAAATCCTCCACATTGATCAGTAAATAAAGGTGAGTGACCATGGATCATGCATCTCACAACTGTCCGAGCTGCTCACTAAAGATACGTGAATACATCACTGTTTGATACACAGGGCTTTGGGCACCAATAGTCATCCGATAAATGTGAATTTTGAAGAATTTTTGATATATAGTATTTAAGAGGGCCGTAAAATGTCAGCTTGGAGGACTGTATGTCATCACTTAGTCAGTGTCCTGACTTACCTCGGCCTCTGCAGTTTAAGTTGCATTAAGAGGTCATGCATTTTCCACGTGTCACTGTGTGTCTATGTGCATTGTAATGAATAAGTGAAGGTGTGCGTGCTGTTGCCCTCGTCGCACGCTGCAGCTGCGTCCTGCTCTCAGACATGTGGGATCAGAGAGCATTCAGCGTGTGAACCCACGTACATGCAGATTAAACAGAGACACACCTGGGCCTTTTGGTGCCTTCTCTGCCCTGTGGTCCCTCTTGCTCTTGTAGTTTCTCTCTGCCATCCTTATCGTGTCGTGGATATTAAAACCTGACCTGCCAAACGATTCAGCCTCTCCCTTTCCCCATATCCTGCCCTGTTCCGTTCTCCATCGGTTTCTGTCTTCCGAGTTCACATGTCCATATGAATGACCCTTTGTCTCCCTCTCCACTGCTGCTCCAACAAACTGTCAAATAATATCAAGTAAGAACTTTCTCTTGATGTTGTATTTAGAATATTGGCGTTCAAGCCTTAGAAGAGTCTGCATTCATGGATCTCTCCCAGCGAAGGGCATTTATGGCAAAGGGAAAAGAATGAAATTGCACCAGTATTAGTCATTAATTGCATATAGCCATGTACATATTAAACCTCATTTGTCTAACATAGTCCCCCTTTTATTTCAATTCTAGATTCATCAGGCTGTCTGCCTCTCTCTTTTTTCATCCTCACCCAGCAGTGGATTAGCCAAATCTGGGGATGATCATAATTAGCGAATCAATAGTGTAATTAATGTGGTCATTAGGCTGCGATAAATGTTATCACAACGGGATCAGAGGGCTCGGCGATCAATACAGTAATTACACCTCCTGCATTGCAGTTACTATAAAAGACAGTATGACCACACACACATATGAGCGGGAATGTACACAAAGTCACCTGCACAGACCTTGTGACCCTCACTACCTCGAGTGCTCACAGGCTATGCAGCCCATTATTCCTTCATCTAATTACCAAGCCATATCAATATGTTGCTCTGCACGCAGGAATCAATAGGGCTGTACCCTGCCTGCTCTTTGTCTTATCGGCCTTGTAGTGCATCTTTATTGGCAAAGAATGGCGTTCGGTACGTGAGACGGTGGGTGAGGAAACGCAAGAGGCCGGGGAGGAAAGTTTTTTGCATGAGGACAGAGGGGCGGGGCTTCCGATTGACAGAAGGATGAATGGGGGCGGTAGCACGCGCAAACAAAAAGACTGAGGAGGGAGGGAAATGGGAAGAGGCGGAGGTGCCAAGTGATGATAGCAGAGCTGAGAGAGATAGAGGGGCGGAGAAAGCGTGGTCAAGGGTCAAGAAGGAAGAGTGAAGGGGGTAGGAAGAAGACGGGGTGGTCTCGTCCAGGGGGCGGGGCCATGGATGTATAGCTGAAAAACGTCCTGTAATGTCAGCGTAAATATATGGACAAATACATCATGTGGACCTAATGTTAGGAGAGATGGTAGGAGGAGTTGAAGGATGGTTGGGTGCTAAAAGGGATAAAGGCTAGGAGACAGACAGAATAGCTGCAGTCGATGGACACTTAATGTGTGGACAAGCAGAGGTCAGGAGAAGGGGGGGGGGGGGCTTCCACCTAAAAACATCGTGACGTGTATGATCAAGCGGATGCTCCCTCTATTGAAGAACTGCAGATTTTGTAAAACAAGAAAGGGAAGGATCTGACACCGTTATAATATGAAAAACCTCAGAATAATTAATCAATATAAATGTCTATCTCGTTTAAATAAGACAGCAAATGTTCTGTGTTTGCGGTTGCAATTAAGCGAAAATGAGAGGAAAGAAATCCTTTGAGCTGGTTGCTGTAAAAAAATAAATAAAAAAAAAACGCTTTGACCAACTGACAACTTCATCATCAATAGATGAGCACAAGGCGCGTATCTTGTCTCTGGTTTCACACGGGGACGAATAAAGAAGACACCCGGCGGGTTTCTGGATGGATTTTTGGACTGGAACTGGTTGCAATAGAAGAGGATACGGGGAGAAGGAGAGCTGAGGGTTAGGGTGAGAGGAGACATGGAAATCAGGTGCTGAGGAGGAGTTGGAGAGGTCAGATAATGAGGATAGATGGCGAGACAGAGGACCGAGAAGGTGGGTGCAGGTCAGACAAAGAGGCGACGAAATGAAAAAAAAAAGAGGTGAGAGGATGAAGCGATTTGGATTAAAGGAAGAGGTTAAAGTCTTTAAGGACAAAGAGACAAACGGCAAGGGCAGATAAACGAGAGGCTGAACTGGTGGGCGCGATAACGATTGGCTCACAGTGCTGGCTGGCTTAATGCAAAAATGTGTCTCGATGAGAGGACAGAGTGCGTGAGTGATGCGGCGAGACGGACACCAACACATACAGTCTTACTTGTGCATGGTGCTGAGGGTGTGTCCAGGGGGGTTCTGAAGTGGTCCTCCTCACACACGCACACCACAGATCCTTCCTCCTCTGATACACTATTGGCAGGACAGGGAAAACACTCCTGCTGCCTGGAGGACATCTTGTAGGACCCCCGGGGACACGCTGGTAAAAGAACACACAGAAAGACAAAACGTTAGAATTCTCTAAAAAGATATTTTTTCCCACCCGTCCCTCGGTGCTTCCATAGATGTTGCTAGTACTGCAAAGGAAAATTCCAAACCTAAAGCATTTCTTATTTAACTTGCATTTTCATTTCTTGGCACAAAAGCTGCAGCACAACACCCAAGGAAAGAAATCTCACTTTCAATCCACGGGAGGGAAAATTAAGTATAAGTCGAGAAAAGTCCAGAGGGAAGTATGATTAGGGGAGAAAAAAGAAGTGAATATTTTATATCTAAAAAACACAATGCGCAGGCACAGCTATTTGTTTTGTAGTTTTTTCACATATCTAACTTTATTTGCCAGTTTTGTGAAGCATCAACTAATCCACGTGCAGCGGGAGGGAGGCTGTGAACCGTGACAAGGTGGGCGGGGCAGACGAGCACCTGTGACCCTGTACGTGCAGCACGCAGGAACGCACACCGAGAAGCAGAAGCCCATCAAACAATGTGCCACACGCTTACATAAAAACGCACTCAAAGCGGTTATTTTACACCCGCCTTCTACACAGTTTCATTTTCCACGAGCCGCGCCAACGTAGCAGGTGATAATGGGTGTGAAATCAGGCAGCCGACGCTCTTGTGAGACTGCATTCCAAACAGCGGGGCTACATTAACAGCTCTCTCTCCTCTGAATATACCTCTCTCTTACCCCGTGGCAACTTTTTATGGCTTGGTTTTTCTTCTTCTCTGCTTTGTATCGTACTTCTCTCTCCTCGCCCGTCATCGATGTGGTTCACGATACAATTGGATTGTTAAATGAGTGACAGCACCCCTTTAAATAAGTCAATCCCCACACTGAATACATACCGAGGGCCACAGAGCGCCAAACTGTGGTTACCGACCAGCCGCCATCTCCCTTATCCGTGTTGAGGACGGCCTCCGAGCAAATCAAACGGCGTTACCAAGGTTACGCACTCGGCGGCTCCCGTCTTCAGTTGATTGCAATCTGCAAACCACGCAACTGCGTTACACCAAATGCCACACACGGTCGGCCCCAAGCATTCAGCAGCAATCGTCCGAGGTTGTCGGCTGACTAATATCGGCGAGCTGCCGAGATGAATCATCAGCTCCTGTTAACAGGGTGAGTCGGTGATTTCAGAGTGGGGTTTTGTTTAAGACAGGTCTATCCCACTGCTGGCGGCGTGTCACACTAGAGTCAAAACGTGGGGAGGAAAGGTAAGCCCAGGTGAGGCACGCACACACACTGGACGCCAAGGCACAAGCGAAGCCGGCGTTGGCTTATTAACGTTCATCGAGACGAGAGGATAATAATAACTCGGGGCCCCGTGTTATCCCGTCTCCGTTACAGAACACACGCACAAAAGGCCTGCCATCACACATCGATTAGCAGGCCGCGTCAGCCTCTCACAGCGCGTGTGTGTGTGCGTGCGTGCGTGGGGTTTTGTGCTCTGTGTACGTGTGTGTATGTCTGGGTATCCGAGGCTGTAAGAACCTTGTAATCAACTTTCTAATGTCTGTCATTACACAGAGAAAAGCCTTTCGCTTTAAGCTCAAAGCACAGCCAAGCATGGGCACATAACAGGAAGACACACACACACACACACACACACACACAGCGAAGCGGCAATGGAGGAGACTCTTTCTTCCCTCAACACGCCAAGGACATCAAGTGTGAATAGCCCCCCGAATCATGCATAGATCTATAAAGACAGAAATGGATTCCACATTCCCTCACTACCATTGTTAAAAGCAGGCTGTAGCGGCCTTATCTCTTTAATTCAGCGTGGATACACGTTTAGCCAACCCGCCGAGGACCTGTGTGTCTAAGGATAGGGGTGTATCAAGACAATATGTGCTGCTCAGATAACAAACGGAGCAGGCTCCGGACCCTGCACATCACTGTGTGCAGCATCGGGACCATCGAGGGCACAGCGACAGCCAGTGGCACCAAAAGGTCGCGTCAGTCAAAACGGGCCGCCGGCCACCTGCCGACGGGAGAACCTTTCGAAGGCGTCCAACAGAAGGGGGGGAAAAAAAGACTTGTAACGGAGACCACTCCAATCATTGGTTCATCCCATCTCAGCCATTTCATTGCCAAGGTACGTTTACAAACTGAACTGGAAGAGTGAGCATCACAGAGAGAAAGGGGGAGGAGGGGAAGGGAGAGGGGGGCGGGGGAGGGGGGGTTAGAGAAATAAAGAGACAGAAGGAGAGATCTGCCAGGACAGCTGGCAAACCAACTGATCAATTTGTCCCATGTGCCAACAGGGAGCCTTGATTAAATGAAACATGGCAGCGCGCACGCACACACACACACACACACACACACACACACACACACACACACACACACACACACACACACACACACACACACACACACACACATCTTTTCAAGGTGTAATAATGTAGATGCAGCAACATGCCAAGTGCTATGGACTGAACGGGCAGGGAGGGGGGTCGGGGGCGGAGGTTGAGGCAGGAGACTGCTGCTGTGAGAGATAGTTAGCACAGACAGACAGACAGACAGACAGACAGACAGACAGAAGGCTACTTAATGTACGAGGAGTGGACATCCAACGGGGAGGGGGGAGAGGACTCCTTCGGCCCCGGCAGATAGACACAGGCAGCAAACAGGCCTGCGGCGCATACAGATGAGGGAGGCGGTGAATGAGACTAAGGTCATCCATAGTGGTCGCAGGATAAGATGAGGAATGTGAGACTTGCTATGGTATCTAATCAGAGTAATGAATGTAAAATGCTCATGATCAAAATTACACTTTGAGATATGCCAACAGTTTTACCAGCTAATGAATAAAAATGACAAAAAAAAGGCCAGGGAATCCGCATTTCAATGAGCTCACAAATTACTTTAATAGACTTCTGTCTTTGCAGAGCAATCCATTCATGGTTTGCCCTTACCTCACTTTCCCTTCCTTTTCTTTCCCTTAACCTTAAACATGGCCATTAATAAATCACGATGCACTTAATACAATAAATGTGAGCAATGAATTGTTTCTTTGCCTCCCTGACAGCACTCATTAATTAATATTAATAACACAATTTACAAACCCCTCTGTCATACACACACACACACACACACACTCATTGAAGAAAAAACTTTTGCCACAGATGATCCTTTAATGGTTTCTGGGTAGTTTTGCTCTGCACGTTTTGGTGTTCTGTTGCAGAGAAAAAGAGTTGATAGCACGAAGGAGTGAAACAACGAAGACGGGATGTGAACCCAGTGGGTGGAAATCAATAATTCAGAGCGCTTTAATTTAGATTGGCGCCCTCTGTGCGGCTGATTCTGATGCTAATTCTTTCAGCTGGTTGGCAGCTAACATCCGCAAAATGTATTCTCATTACCATCAAACTGTTTAAAGGTCTCTTTTATATAAAAAAACTAACACACACACAAATATAATCAATAAATATCCAGGTCAGACAAGTAGGCGGGTTGGAGAAAAATGCTTGATTGGTGTGTTGAAGTGCTTCAGGTTTAGTAAAGTTATAAAACTGAAATGAAGAGATCATGAGTCCGTCTGGACCAGTTAAAATTGGATTGAGGTGAACGGATCCAGACCCGGCCTAATCCCAGTTCTACAAAATGGGCTTTTGACTTGAGACGATTGGATTTGGACCCCAATCATCATCATTGGCACTGGATACACGATCAGAAGCAGAACTATTACGTCTCACCGTCAGCAATTTGAGGCTAATGTTGCTGACAGTGTGTAGGACGACAGAGGTAACCGTGGTTACCTGAGGGGGAACCGGAGGGTTGGTGCTGTGCATCTGCAACATAATCATTCTGAGTGTTTGTTTGTCAGATATTGAACCTTTAAATCGTTGTTATTCAAGTGTCTAAAGGGGATTCTTTGTCTCATGGACGCCTCCTTCATTCCAAACAATGGAATTCAACCACAACAAAAAATGTTTCCAAGTCATTACAACTCACAATGTTTCTAAGCATCACATCAGTCATCAGACATTAAGTGACTGACGGAAAAATAGCAACTCTATTTTGAAGACAACAATTTCGTCCTGCGCCGCATGCGGTGCCATAACCTGTCGGCGCAGCTCGCTGCTTGGAAGAATTACAGCATAAATCCCTATTATCAGCTCAAGGTAAAAGATCTCATTCAAGTCTACCCAGCGACTGGCTGCCGCCTCACAGCGTAATTGGGGAGAAAGCTCTGATCCATGCCATTCGGGTCAACGCTCTGCTTCGTCGTATCCTCCGTCCCGCCCCGGTTAGAGGGAACACGGGAGGAAAACTAGCCAGCAATACCGCCAAGGGTATTAATGTCAGCGCTGCTGTGTACGAGCTTAACGCCAGAGACGAATGCCGCCGCCGCCCAACGTATCCACGGCGACCGCTGCAAGCAGACACACGATGATCGCGTGAGAGGGAAACCACCCACGGATTCAATTTCTGGCTTTCTCACCCAATCGCACTCAGACACAGCACGTCCCAAAACATCGAGTGGTTACATCACAGAACGGACGCAACAAAGAGCCGCTGCGTTACATCACAGCACCGACGTGTAAGCTCTGGGCTGTTTTTTTTTAAATATATCAGATGGAAGAGGCAGACGGGAACAGACATGTGGCAGCCGAGAGACCGAAGGACAAACACAAATGCACACGAACCAGGCATCAAACAGACAAGCTACTAAAATACAGCATCATTAAGTCTATTCGGTCATTAACCAATTATTGGTTAATTCTCTGGGCACCATGAAGGCCTAAGGCCGGCCGTCCAATAACTTATCCAAGTCATGTCTATTAATAGTTTGGTTAAACATGTTTTACTATATTTTATATATATATATATTATATATCTCAGCAACACACATCTTCATAGAAACACAAGTGTTAGGCCTGTGTTGATTGTAGTCATCATGGCTGCTGCGCCACGTCGTTTCCTCCTGTGGGGGACTGATGGCTTCCCTTTAGCTTAACCACATAGACAACACATACCTGTCCTACTGGCATAGGACCCATTTGGGTCGCGCACCCAGACACCACGTCTTAAATACTTATGTGTATTTGCGGACACAAACACCATTTAGAAGGGAAAGCATCGCCGGTGTCGAAAAAAATCCAAAGTGGACTGACAAGACACGGCTCTCCTCTGGGTGAAGGACACTCACAACAAGTGAGATGATTTAGGAGGGTTGACGGTAAAACGCCCTGAAAGACAATTCAAGCCTTGCAAGGTGGCCTCACGTCCCACCGATCCCCATTATCATCATCATCATCATCATCATCACACCATCACATCCAGATGGACAGTCCCTCTGTCAACCCTTATTACACGAGCCCAGCCTGCCCTGCATGGACAGCAGCTCGCAGCAGAAGGCCAATTCAATTCATTCATCTATCGGGGTAACATAGTGTGTGTGTGTGCGTGTGTGTGTGCGCACGCGCATATTTGAGCAAAAGCAGGGAGCGCTCCAGCCATTTACATTATTACCACATCAGCCACAAGTCATGTTTGCATGTGAATTTCAGGCAATTTCAGGTCGAGCGCTCACAAAATGAGATTCAATGTTCTGCTCTTTTTGAACTGACATGTTACGTGTGTGTGTGTGTGCACTTGCATGTGTTCATACACACACACAGACACACACACACACACACACACACACTGTCTTTCTCACCTGTCATACTTTCCCTAAAACACAATTCCTCCCTCAAACAGAGTGAAATAAGCAGCATTGATTTGTGGTGCTGCTGCTGCTGAAGGTTACACGGTACACACAGCAGCCTGTTAGACACTTACATCTCGCCCTATTTGCAGTTGCAATCTGTAATGTCATTCTTCACTAGGTGAAATATTTTCATGCTATAAAATGTCGACAGCATGTCTGTACGGCGAGTTGGGAAAAATGTAATGAAAGTGCTGTCAATTTGTGTGTGTGTAAGCCGGGAGAAGGGGGGGGGGGGGGGGGGGGGGTCCGAAATAAGAACTAGAACCCGGAGGCATGGAAAGCAAAAAAGAAATGTTCTTGTTGCAGTCGAGTGAAATCATAATTCACTGTGACACGTACGCCTTGATCCTTCATTCCCTAAACCGCTAATAATAAATGCAACTGGAAGCTCATCACATTCACTGGTGGACGCATTAAGGAGGAAACAGAGCAAAGGAGGTGGTTTTAGTTTTTTTTTTTTGGCTGACCCCCTATTTGTGTGTGCTGCTTTGATTTAATCTGGTTATGGAAATTTTCCAGGATAATCTCCAAGCCGCAGTCTGCCGCGACGAGCCGATTTTCCTTTGATTCTTTCAACCACTAGAAATCTGCTATTCAAATCTGGGACGTGAACTTGAATGATTCGCGACTGCTAACGACGTTCCATTCTCATTCGCCTCATCTGAATCAGCCACTCATAAAGACCGTGACCCAGATAGACAAAATGGCCTGATAAATTTCATTCCCGAGGGAACAAATGGATGAGCGCCGCTGCGTATCCTTAAGTACAGACAGAGGGGGGGGGAGAGAGGGAGCGAGGTGGAGTGATAGAGAACCTTGCTGCAGTGTCTTCTCCAGACGTTCATTCACAGGAGGTCGAGGGTAATCGGATCAACTCTTTAACTCTGCAAGACACACCTATTAGAGGGACTTAGAATGGACGAGAATACAGTGTTTATCTTTGTGTGCTTATGCAAAGTAATTATGTACATCTCGGCCTATACGAGGGCGCTGTGCATCTTTTCAGCTTATCAGAGTCGATGGTGTGAATGGAAGAAGCGAGGTGCAAAATCCAGTAGTAAACATTAGTCTCCTGACAGCCTATGGAGAGCAAACAACCATCTGTTCATAATATTGCATTGTAATGCGTTCCGATACAGCAGTTTTATGATAAACAACGCCGTGTGAACGTGTTTCAGTGTGAAAATACATTTAAAGAATAGGATATGTTCAGAATGTTTTCACAGTGGCCGCCATCGAGGGTCATCACCATCCTCGATGGGATGGATCAACTGTAAGAATACTACGTCAACCTCGATTGGCCATGCTGATTAACAAGGGGTCAAGGCAGGAAGTGTGAAAAGTAGGCGTAGACCAATATTACCGTACCTTGTTACATCACTTGCATCACGTGTCAAACTCAAGGCCCGCCACATCATTTTATGTGGCCCGCGAGTGCTTAATTCACATACGTGAAATTGGCGACTTACATACAGGTTGCATTGGTTTGCATTGAGCTCACACCACCATTTTTTTTTATAACCAAGTAGTTTTGTTGTCTTGACTGAAAATAACTTTCACAATGTGCAAAGTGGAGTTGGAAGCGTTGATTACTGCTGATGATGCCATCCGCCCCCTGATGGCATTTCAAAGTGGGCCAAAGTGTGACCGATGACCTTGTTCAAACGCGACGGTACTTAATGCAGATTTCGTTCATTGTGTTAAATCATAGGTGTCCATTCTTCTCCTCGGGTTCGAGATTGCTCGACAAAGTCAGCATTTAACACACTTGTTTTTGTTCTGCTCCGTGGCGAGCGCACTGGCAAACAATGAGGCGATCGAAGGATGACTCACTCGGATCACCTGCCTGACCCTCGTGTGACACCTGACCTGTATATGTTACCAAAGCCGCAAGGTCCCAGACGTCACATTCTACGCAGGCATTTCATTCAATATTGATATTAAAGAGAATATTAAGGGATTTAAGACATTGTTTGTTTGTGGAGGCTTGTTCCAAGGGATCCTTCTTTTCTCCAATCTGGCTAAAACTCTGAATAACAGATTAGTGTAGACTATTCCTTTTAGATGTACAGGCACACATTTTTGTAGGTTGTATAACATAATCTGTTCGGGTTTCCATGAAGTCCTGTGTCCAGTTGACCGTCAAAGGAAGCCCTAATCCCTGCTCATCGCTCATTCCACGCGACATTTGAGATCCAGCGTCCTGATCCAAAGTTATTAAAACGCCGAGCGGCTGCAGAGATGGATGGAAGTAGCAGTAGGGGGGTCACTTGGACCATAAGGCTGATTAAGCGTCTTCACTGAAGTAGGGTGGGGGGAGAGAGTCACGGTCAGAGCATACGACAGTTAAAATGTGTTTGGATAGTGTGTGGATATGTGTGTGTGTGTGTGTGTGTGCGCGCACAAGACCCCGTGTGATGAGGAACAGTTGGTCCATCATGAAGATGGATGAGGTGGGCCGATTCTCCACCCCCTCCCACTGGTTTCAATGGCCAAGCTACAGGACCACAATCAAAACAGGCACACACAAACATGGACAACACACACGAAGAGAGCTTTTTGTTCAAGCTAAAAAGGCCCAAACCCAAATCTTCACCAGGATTTTCCATCTCCCAGCATCCACAAAGAAAATGATCACTGCAGTTTCCTGTACCGGGGCTTTCTGTGGAAATCAAGAATCACACAATGCTTCCCCTAATAAAGGGCTCGAAGACATGCAAAACAGCCGCCGATTGTGCAGCAGAGTCCCTCTGAGAAAGCAATAAAGAGAAGAAAACCGGTGGATGTTGGCAGCCAGTTCTGTTTTTTCTGGGGAAAAAAAACAAACAAGCTCAAAACAAAGAGCTAGATTGTAATGCTCAGACCATTTTTAGATTAATATTTCTTAACAGATTGCTTATTGTCAAATGTATTCAATAGAATAATCAAATACACTCACACAAACGGCAACATTTAATGTGCCTGCTGTTGGAATTAAAAATTGAGGCCTTGCAACACAATCAGGGGCCGCAATTAAGCTGCGAAGGTAAAGCGGCCCTGACCTTGTTGTGTAATTAACGGACTCTTCTTTCATTAATCGCCGCCACCAATCCCGCCCCCCTTCAACTCAATATCTCCCTCCTTCCAAGCAGCCGTTTAATTAAGACATGCAAGATGGCTCCACATCGAGTCCGGGACAGAAGTCACCAAATTAAGGGACGGAGGGAAACCGGGATAAAGAAGGAGGAAAGAATAACAGGGAGGGGGGGGGGGTATATGAAGACAAAAGATGAACGAACGCTTTTATTTCGACGACTCGTTTTAATAAATAGTTCGAAAGCACAGGAAAAAAAAGTTTGGAAAAACAAATCATTATTTTAATTTTGCAAGATATTTGCAAGAATAAGCTGTGCGAGAGCGCGTAGAGTTGAAAGGGGTCACCGGGGGGAGAATTATTTTGCTGATGTGTGCGGTATCGATGGGTCCGTCCCCTGAAGCTTCTTTCTCAGGCTCCGCCCGACACGTTTGTTTCCGGAGTTTTTACACTTCAAGAACGCTCTCTTGATTGTTTTCTCTCGACAGCAGCTCTTTTCTGTCACAACACACTCTTTTCCAGACACCCTCCCGCCACAATCCTTAAAAAATAAATGATTATATTTTAAATATGAATCGATGAATGACTGCGTTTGTTAGTTCCACAAGTGAAATCTCCCTCCTGCCTTGCGAGTGAATGCGTGCATGCACGCACGACACTCTGAATACTCCATGGATGTCTTAGCCGGGAATTATGGTCCAGACGCTGCAGCATGTGGAGACGGATCCAACCAGACAGTGAGTCATCGAGTAAAGGCACTCGAGAAGCATTACATTGAGCGTGTGTATTTCCCGTGTGTGTTTATTCTCTTCTTGTGACGGCGTGAGTCAGTTTACGTCTGCGGGTCCCAGACCACAGGGGCAGAGAGCATCCGACACAGGGAGCTGTTGGTAGAGAGCATCCGACACAGGGAGCTGTTGGTAGAGAGCATCCGACACAGGGAGCTGTTGGAAGAGAGCATCCGACACAGGGAGCTGTTGGTAGAGAGCATCCGACACAGGGAGCTGTTGGAAGAGAGCATCCGACACAGGGAGCTGTTGGTAGAGAGCATCCGACACAGGGAGCTGTTGGTAGAGAGCATCCGACACAGGGAGCTGTTGGTAGAGAGCATCCGACACAGGGAGCTGTTGGAAGAGAGCATCCGACACAGGGAGCTGTTGGTAGAGAGCATCCGACACAGGGAGCTGTTGGTAGAGAGCATCCGACACAGGGAGCTGTTGGCAGAGAGCATCCGACACAGGGAGCTGTTGGTAGAGAGCATCCGACACAGGGAGCTGTTGGCAGAGAGCATCCGACACAGGGAGCTGTTGGTAGAGAGCATCCGACACAGGGAGCTGTTGGAAGAGAGCATCCGACACAGGGAGCTGTTGGTAGAGAGCATCCGACACAGGGAGCTGTTGGTAGAGAGCATCCGACACAGGGAGCTGTTGGAAGAGAGCATCCGACACAGGGAGCTGTTGGTAGAGAGCATCCGACACAGGGAGCTGCTGGTAGAGAGCATCCGACACAGGGAGCTGTTGGTGGAGAGCATCAGACGCAGGGAGCTGTTGGTAGAGAGCATCCAACACAGAGAGCTGTTGGTAGAGAGCATCCAACACAGAGAGCTGTTGGTAGAGAGCATCCGACACAGAGAGCTGTTGGCAGAGAGCATCCGACACAGGGAGCTGTTGGTAGAGAGCATCCGACACAGGGAGCTGTTGGTGGAGAGCATCAGACGCAGGGAGCTGTTGGTAGAGAGCATCCAACACAGAGAGCTGTTGGTAGAGAGCATCCAACACAGAGAGCTGTTGGCAGAGAGCATCCGACACAGGGAGCTGTTGGTAGAGAGCATCCGACACAGGGAGCTGTTGGTAGAGAGCATCCGACACAGGGAGCTGTTGGCAGAGAGCATCCGACACAGGGAGCTGTTGGTAGAGAGCATCCGACACAGGGAGCTGTTGGTGGAGAGCATCAGACGCAGGGAGCTGTTGGTAGAGAGCATCCAACACAGAGAGCTGTTGGTAGAGAGCATCCAACACAGAGAGCTGTTGGCAGAGAGCATCCGACACAGGGAGCTGTTGGTAGAGAGCATCCGACACAGGGAGCTGTTGGTAGAGAGCATCCGACACAGGGAGCTGTTGGCAGAGAGCATCCGACACAGGGAGCTGTTGGTAGAGAGCATCCGACACAGGGAGCTGTTGGTGGAGAGCATCAGACGCAGGGAGCTGTTGGTAGAGAGCATCCAACACAGAGAGCTGTTGGTAGAGAGCATCCAACACAGAGAGCTGTTGGTAGAGAGCATCCGACACAGGGAGCTGTTGGTAGAGGAGAGCATGATGTTCTGCCTCGCTGCGTGCCATCACGCGTCTGAGTCTCAGCTTGAAGTGTTTGCCAAAGCAGACAAACCTGTGGCCGGAGACTTTCTCAATAGTCGAATTTTAAACGTCCGGCTTAAAGTTTGGCCAGAGCAGCAGTGAGTGCGGTGAGAAAGCATCAAGCGCCGCTTTCTTTGTGGTCCAGAAATTGAAACGCAGCGTTTTGGTTCATCATTTGTAAGATTGTGCCAGTGCAGAAACCTCGGGGGCGATCCATGATGAACACGATCCGACTCATTAGCTTCTTCTAATCAAGTGCCACAAATCCTTAATACCCCAGTGGTTACAGTTCACAGGCTTCAGTATCAAGCATAAGGCTTGTCAGACGGACCGCTGACAAGACAGTCACTGAGGCATTAATGGCACACGATATCATCCACTGTCCAAACCGCCACGTCGCCACCGGTTACAATCAAACCCAAACTCCGGTGGACCGGCCTGCTTCACACTCGTTGCGGCTGCGCAGCCACATCGCTGACATTAACGCTAAGCTGGTAAAGTGCTCCTGACTGCTTCAGTTTCACTTCATTATCAAGAGCGGTTCCGTATCGTGGCTGCTCGGGGCGACTGCAAACAGTCAACTATTCAAGGATTTAATCTAATGAGCATGATTTGATTTCCAATCTCACAGTCGGATCGCAGCGGTGGCAGAAGAACGACGGCGATGAAAGAACACAGCTTTCCGCTTTTTCCGCGGACTCTACCAAAAGATCAGGACATGTAGACTCAAACATTGGAAATAAGCCTTGGTTTTAATCAACCCTCCTTGTGTGTGAGTACATCCACATGTAGACAGAACCTGGATGTGTGGGACCATCGGAGTAGCATCTTGGCCCGGGGCTTGTGTACCCCCCCTCCCCCTCCCTTTTCTCCCCTCATTCTCTCCCTCCCTCCCTTTGCTTTCTGTGTGTGGATTGTTACACTGGGTACAAAATGTAATTGGGGCCAAAAGTTCTGTGTACAACCACGAGAAGCAAGAAGGCCAGTGTGTCACTCCGTATCACAGCGGTGCTTTGAGAGAATAGTTTTGAGCATCGCATCCACATGTTTATGGTTTCTGCTATAAAACAATCAGGCGACAATAGACAAGACGGATCAGATTTGACTATGTGAATTCTAACGGGGAACACCCCTGATGGCTACCGGATGAATGTTTTTCGCTGGAGGAGCGAAGGCGGTACAAATGTTCAGAAACACAAGATGTCTGGAAGTAGTGGACGTATGGCTGCATCTTTGGGCACATTTTGTACAAAGGCCACGGACCGGAACAGCAACGTCAACAGCAGCATTCTGAGCATCCAGTCTAGCAACTTCAGACTTTCAAAGGTTCAGATAGATGCAGCAGCCAAAAGACTCACGCTCTTCTCTGGCAGAGGGAGGGAAAGGAGCCAATTACCAAAATAAACTCTGGCCAACAGTCAAGTAACTTAGCAACAGCCATTGGCCACGACTGGAGCTCAGACGGTACAATACTTGGACGCGTAGCTGGGGAACCACCGACTGAAATTGATGCTGCGCCTTTGACTTCATGAGATGTAAATATGATGGAAAATGACTGAGACCAAGTAGGAAGTCAGAGCCAAAGTCTCCCCAGGACTCAGAGGTGAACTTTGTTGTGTTTTTCCCAGAGCACATTTGTAAATTTTGAGCAGGAGAAAAAAAAAAAAAAGTCCTTCAGGAGACACGCAAGCTAATATGAAAGGGTTTTAATAAATAGTTAGAGAGCACAGAAAAAGTTTGGAAAAACAAATCATTATTTCAATTTTGCAAGATATTTGCAAGAATAAGCTGTGCGAGAGCGCGTAGAGATGACAGGGGTCACCGGGGGGAGAAGACAAGACAAACTAGCAGCATTATTTCACTGCTGCGTGGGAGTGTTGTGTGTGCGAGCGATCGATTGGTCCTTCCCCTGAAGCGCTGTAGCCACAGCCCCCCCTTTGCATTAGCTGGGCTTTCTCCTCACTCTCCCCATCCCCACTTTCCTGTTGGCTTGCACCGTCCACACTTGGAGCTCTCTATTGCTGGGAGGCGAGCTAGAGTGGACTGTGAGTGTGGGTGTGTGTGTGTGTGTGTGTGTGTGTGTGAGAGCAGAGTGGTTCAATAATCCCTCCCTCCATGTATTTCTAACCGAGCCTCACTGTGGGGGCACCGCCTAAAGAAAAGGCTACAGTGATTACTACATAGTTCAAATCCTTGTTCTCCATGCAACCAAAACTCCGTGCAGTATCGATCCAACACTATGCAACACTATGCAACACTATGCTTTTCCAGGCATCTACTGTGGGATATTTATGTGCTGCAGAACCTCTTGATCATTGGATGCAATACACCAAGTCAATGTTGAGTTGTGTTGTCGTAATAAAAAGGCTCAAGAATGCTGCGAGGAAGAAGCCTTTAGTTACGCCCTCAATGGTGACCTGTTAACTTGGCATTTTGTCACTTTAAAAATTGTTTTTTTACAGGACACAAGACACATGTCGATATTTTGAGAAAATTATGGTCATGATATGGGCGTGATTTAGTTTTAGGTAAACAATAGAACTCTGTCACAGAGGTATACGATGCATCAGGATTTGGATGTACTGCCTCGGTTCTTCACTGCCAGCCCACTTTTACCTATCAAGGCTGAAAAATCAGTATGTTGGCAGACAAAGGCAGCGTGTGGGGTAATGGATCTTTGTGGGATTCAGTGATCTCAAGGTCTGTCAACGCATTACTTTTACAAACATTTGCGCACCCAAGTCATCCATAAGCTGCACTTCATCTATTCAAGACTTTTTTCTGACATTGTCAAGCCATTTCCTGGAGAAAAAAAAGGTCCTGCGGTGCAGGTTTTGGATCGTAAAAGTCTCTACGGTTGGCTGAGCCCATTTAGAAACTCCTTAACTTCACTGTCAACACACGCACGCACACAAACACACACGCACGCGTAACTTATTCCGGGCTCTGCCGCTTCTTCCCCTGCTGAGCCGTGTCCTTGTTATAATGGCGCCTTTGAGCCGGTTGTCCTCGCACGCAGGGTCGACTGGGGTACATGACGACTCGCTTATGCAGAGGCAACAAATAATCCCTTTTATTATTTTTCTAAGGATTTCTTGCACTCCGCTCATCCAGCTTACATGTCATTACTTCCAAGTTTTATTTTTTACTTTTACTGATAGTGTCGAATTGAAAAAAAAAAGGCAAAAGAGTGAAAAATGAGCACATAGAAGAGCAGGAGAAGAACTATTTCAAACTGATTGAAAGAGGTCCGGCTGCAGAGATGAAACTACCACGTGATTGCTTTCGGGACCAGGAGAGGTCATTACTGGGAGCCATACTTGCCAAAATGTCTTCCCATCTGGAAGCAAGCCTGCGCCTCCTCTGCCTCTTGCTCGTTGTTGATCTGCATCCCCCCCCCCCCCCCCCCCGTCACCCTGGGTCCATCCATCTCTTCTCTCAGTCCAGCACGTTTTCTCCCGCCCGCTCATCCCTGTCTTTCCTCCCACCACCATTAATACCTCTCGCTGTCTGCCTGCCCCCGAGGGGAGAGCAGCGAGTGAGTGGGATCACTGTGCCTCTGTGTGAGGAGGTCCAGGTTAAAAATGAAAACACAGTGAACACACACACACACACACACACACACGGACACAGTCCTCCAGGAACCCAGAAGCACTAACACCCACCACATATTCTTCTTCTGCGTAATAATCTGCAGGCCTTCTCCAAGTCTGCTCCTAGCGTTCTTGTTGGCACCTTAGAAAAATCCCAGAGCCGGCACTTTGCTGAATGTGATTTCCCTTCTGCGAGCTTGCAGCCCGTCCAATTCTACAAATTGGATGAAATAAGTTTGCACGAATCGGTGTCAAGTATAATAAACACTTTGATGGAACTGAATTGAAAGGGAAGTTGTCGGTTTTACACATGTTCCAAAATGGTAAGGATCCCTGCCGTGCCCCTGCAGATTGTAAACGCAATGCAGTGACCAATTAAAGTCGTAATGAGGAAGGTAATTGCAGCGTTACGGCTAAAACTGTACAGGAAAGAACAGCTGAGCACAAGGAATGGTTTCATTGGACGGTTACCCAGTGAGTAACATCCAATTGAACCAAACCTTCTTAGTTTTCTCTTTCTAGGACTGATTATGTAAAGAATTTGTAAATTTGACAAAATGAGTGGTTTGTTTAGATTGTTCACCTCCACGCACAGATGTTTATGAGATAAAGCAATTGTTTTTTTAGGATGCGTGTATAAAAGGAGTTTTACAGGGTTACAGGGGTATTAAAATGTAGATACACAATTGTTGGAAAAACTGAAATGATCAAATAATGTTGTCTTTGCCGATACTGCTTTAGACGGTGCGCTCTCACACAGCACACGGGTACATTGTGCTGTGAGTGAACTGGGAGTCGAGATGATTTGTTTTCAGTGCCCAGTAATCTCCCAGGAACTCGGGGTGTACAGTTTCATGTTCTTAAAGCAAAACAAAGTGTCCCTCATTTACTCACTGCTGTTTGAAGACCATTTCAAGATCTTGTCCAGACCTCCCTGTTTTAGTGTGTGTCATCTTTATCTATGTATTTTGGAGCAAACATTAAGCTGCTTAGGGCCGGTGTTAAGGACATAAATTAAGAGGTTAAACTCGCCATAGTTCCTACCAGTTGGTAAACTGAAATACAATTCAAAAATCTTGAATCTATATTGAAAACCCCTCATCGCTCTGGCTCACATAGTCCAGCAGTGTTAGCAGAAGTGATGGGAGCATGCGTAAAGTTACCAGTTGTAAAAGAAAATGAGTAGCAGTTTAAACTCTCAATTAAAGTCTAAACTTTGAAACTTTTCAGTGAATGGAATGCACTAATTTACTTAGGATGACGTTGTCTTCTGCTCATAACGCCCCAGTGAACGTGATGCAAACAGTTCTCTAGAATTATTTGTATTTCCATCCTCAAACACTTGCAACCCGTCTGTAAATTGCGAGAATCTCTTAAGAGATAAACCTCATTCCTTCTCCTCTTTCCTGAAAAGAATAATTACAACTTTCCTGTTGGAACTTTAATCACTGATTAACTGTTAAATGACTGCTTTGGTTATGTTTCGCAACATTTTTCATAGAACCACATAAATGCTCTGCTGTGGATTTCCCAGTGGTATTTTATGAGGTGGTTCGTTCTCTCAAGAGTGCAATTACTTTCCAAATTGAACCAGGAAACTAACATCAACAACATCAAATACTTCCAGTAAAGTCAACATCTACATTTTATTTAATTCATTGCTGATCTGACTTACAACTACTACGACAAAGTATTTCCATTCTGGGATGTAGAGAAAGTATATCGCTTCAATAACAAAGATTGATATATCTATATTTTCTGTTACCATGGAGAAAGGAGTTGCAGACCACATTGATTCTAATCGAGGTAAGAACTTGACAAATTGTCCAATTGAAGAGTTCTTAGAAGCGAAATCCCGACGCCAGCGGCGGTGACTGGAAGATCCGGGGAGAGGCCAAAGAGAGGAAGACAATAAAGACGATGGGAGAGCTGCTCGAAGTCACTGCCAAACCTCCTTTTATAGGTTAGCCTTTACTCTGATGCGTTTCATGCCCTTTATTGTCTGATATAAAGTCTTGAAATGGATCAGTGAAAGCCGTAAAGGTGTTTTTTTCATTTTTTACACTGGTTCGGAGCGGTCTACACTTAAAATGTTGAAATACTGAAAGTTATTCGTGCTGGGTATTTAATACAGAGTATAAAAGATACATTTTAATTAAAAACTAACTTCTTTTTTATTGTATTTCTAGGAAACACATTCACTCAAACACACAAACAGAATCTACTACATTTATATCTGATTATAAGTCCATGTAGTAGTAATAGATCGAGTAAAGATAAAGTAGTGGCGTTGTGCGTGCGCGTGCGCGTGTGTGTGCGTCTGTGGACTACCTGCCGAGTGTTCTGAACAAGAGGGATGCTACGAGAGACGGATTCACAAATTGCTGGGAGCGTGATGCAACACGACCACAACACGACCAAAGGGAATGGAGCCGGTCCGGACCGAACCCCCTGCAGAGTTTAGCTGCTTGAAGAGGAAGTTTTGAGCTGGATGAGAGGGGGGGGGGGGGTGGTGGGGTCATTGGAACAGGGAGGAGGAATAAGCGGCTGGTTGAAGAAGGAGGTGTCGCAGGATGTAAGGATACATGATACATGAAATGAGTCCCTCTGGACAGTTTTCGTGTTTAGGAGTCAGGGCCTCGTGGCATTTAATGTTTTCTTTTCTCTTGTTGTCTCCTCTTGCCGCTGTGAATTTTCCTTCTCCGAGTCACAGAGTACGCTGCCTACAAGGACAATGCCAACCTTTATATGAAGGACTATTTTCTTCCCTGCCAAGTGCGAGACAGCAGTTTTGTCACAAAGTGTTGTCGTGTTGACTTGAGGGGAAATGGCACGCGCACACACACACACACACACACACACACACAGAACAACGCACCGTACTTCATGCAGTATTCAGACATCCTGCTGTGTGTTTGAGGACAATATGAAACCAACAGGAAACTGGAGGAGACTGTTTTTAAACTCAATGTCTCCCAGCGTGCTGTCTCCACGTCTTCTGTCCAACGGAAAGAGAAAAGATTGTGAATGATGCGTAAAACCTGTGTTCACCCTTCAAGTGACAACTTTTAAAACTGGTAAACAGGAAGAGTTAGTGGTTTTCAACAACTTAAATACACTGTAAACAGAGACCCAAATTGAATTTCTATGAAATCCTAATTGGGGTGTTTCAAATGTTCATTTACAATTTCAAATAAATTATGTTAAAGAGGACATATTATGAAACTTCCACTTGTAGCTCCTACATGTTAATGTGGCTGTTTGGCATGTTTACCAACCCCAAAAAAACAACTTGTGCGTTTCTTTTCTGATTACTGTTATCATTTAATAAGAATTAAACCAACCTGTTGGGAGTACTGTGGTTTTTCGACGTCATCAGACCAAGCAGGAGAACATGGACCCGGCCCTCCCCCGACATCCCCACCACACCCCCCACCTCCCAACTCTCAAAATGTGCTGCAGTCAGCTGCACAGTTGTGCACAAATCTCTACATCGGGTCGCAGGCTCACAAGGCACAAGAACCACATGGATTCAATTTGAATCTTCAGAGACACAGTTCAGTGGACTATAATCTGTCACCATCTGTTAAACAAGGACTGAACCTGTATTTATAATTAAGCTATGAAAGTCATGAATCTCGATTGCATTCTTTAGATCCGTTTGTTAGTCTTTGTGCATCTCAATGAAGTGAAGAGTTGGTCGCATTCCCGGGATATTTAATAAACCTTGGACGGAGATGATGGTGAGGAATGACAAAGCACTTACAAGGACAGACTGTAATTGAGCTCTAACAGCTGCCAGCAGAGATTGGATTCGGAATCAAGCATTTAATAAATGGCCGTCACATGATTGTTTCTGCATCAAGTGCTAATGAAGCCAAACCGAGGATCTTTTTGCCATTCAGTATGTCAGTTAGCATGGCTCTTAAAGAAATCAATCAAGGTAGTGGTACATGCAAGACATGCAACCGAATATGTTGTAAATTACAGTCAGGACTGCAGAGTAACAGAAAAAACTGAATTCATTGTAGTATATATACATATACATATACACACACAGACCATCCATCCATCCTTCTCATCCAGACGTATGAGTCCCACTGTGCCAGCTGGGCAGATTAGCATGACAGTTTATTAGAGAGGAAGTGACACGAGCAAGACAGGAAACAGCAAAGACATCGCACATACAGCCAGGTCCACTTGTGCTCAACGCAGAACGAACACACACACACACACACACACACACACACACACACACAAAGCTGCAGATGTCAGCTGTTACACCATTAACACAAGACGGACTTCACAGGATGCTGCCATATGTGCGCGGCGCCCAGTGTCCATGAGACAATTTTTCACTTGGTGAAACATTTATGTTTTTTTATGTTAAGTATGTGAAAACTGTCTTAACAGCGTTCCGTCCTTTCAGTCATTCTGACTCAACTCCCACCTAATCTCACTTCTAAATCAAATTTGCAAGAGCTGAAACGGTGGAAAGTGCAGACTGCAGAAACAGGACCTCGCGGCTGAGACGTTTGCTCCTGAAAAGATGAGTTGGGAGGCGACTGCGAAGCGCTCCGAGTTCTATTATCGGGGAGGCGTGGGGATCAGAGCTGGGTGTCAGCGCCCATCGTAGAGGAGTAAGGCCAGGTGAGCAGAGTCAGGGGCGGAGCAAAGATCAAAGGCTGGTTGTCGGGGTCTGGCCCCCGCAGCCCCAGTAGCTGCCCCGTGCACCAGAAGCAGGGACTGCAAGCGACTCCCTCGGGCAGCCGGCGGCGAGGCTGCAGTACGTGAGCGGCACGGGGGAGACGTGTTCCTTCCTTCCGCCGCGGCGCCTTGCATCCCAGTTGTGGCCGTGAGTGGAACCGGCACCAAACACGGGACAATTACCACGACAACATGTTACGGCCAATTGATTCAGACGAAGAAACTGATCTCTCTTCTCTTCTAATAATAGTCAAACTTTTCAAAAACAGCCACAGATCCCACAAACTATACAGACGTTGATAGTCATCGGTTATACATGATTAAACCCTCTTTAACAGTTAATAGTTTGTTCAGAACTCATTGTTCTTTTCTTAGATGAAAACGTTCCAGAACTGCGGTCACTACGTAATGAGTCGCTAACAGCAGTCGGTAAATCCAATTCAATTTGCCCCGGCTCTGCTGCTCCGTGTACCAAAATATTTGGTTCTGCCTGGTTGGTTTGCAGTGGAGCATGTGTGCGTCTCACTGTGCCTATGAAGAGTCCTCATTAGTATTTCCTCAAGACACTTGATTATGCTACTATGATATCTGCCTTCATCATCGGACGAGAATGGGATCGGACGACACCGACTGGACCCCGTAACCGTAGTGACGGACCTAAATGGCCAAAAAGCCTTCTGGGGAGTATTCAAACAAAAAGAACACGCTGGAAGGTGATTGGACGCAACAAGAGCAGCAGCTTTTCTGCTTGTTCTGCAGCTGACACACAGCCAGGCTGACACGCAGACACAACAAATAAAAAGAATCCACAGTAGGGAAATGCATCATATATTCTGACTCACCGGCACGAAATATAACGCATGACCTTTGTTTTGCTGCAACCCCCCATGCCGAAACACACATCCACACAAACAAAACCCACCAAAAGACCAAAAAACACAAAAAGACAAAGACCACAACATGCTGAGATATGATACACAGTGGTCAATAAATGACTGAAGCCATTTGTTCCTCCATCCATCCACCCATTTATTTATATCTCTCATTTAGTGATTGGTTTCTGGTATGTGTGTGTGTGTGTGTGTGTGTGTGTGTTGGGGGGGCAGCAATTGAAATTGATCTTGGAACGAAGGGGTAAACAAAGGTTGTCAAGACAACAGTTGTCAGCAGGGATTGATAAAAAAAAAGCAAAAAAAACAAAGGAATCTATTCTTTTCCACTGTGGTTTGAGGCCACTCAGTAGTGCAGACATACACAAACACACACACACACACACACACACCACATCTTTCCCCCACCATTATACCAGGGGGGGCGCTGATTATTTAAATGTTTTAATACATTGACATGCGCGCACATCAAACAAAGAGCACTGCTCACCAAACTACTAGCCCTCCCTCCGCCCCTGTAAAGTTGTAAACATAGGACACACACACACACACACACTCTGTGAACATAGTGATCAATGCACAGACGAGGGATACCCAGATGCACGCTTCACAAGCAGGAAGCCTGTAGATGTGAAGCGGTGCGAGGAGGCCGTGTGTGTTTAAGTCGGTGTTTTTAGTGTTACAGATGGGCCTGCAGGTAATCCATCAGCTCCTACCACTACAGAGCGTCAGCTCAGTGTGATAACACCTCCAGAGGGTCTGCGTACCTATTGATTCAGCTACCGGCACACAAACACGCAGGCGACAGAAGGAGACGTGTCGATATACAATTTGGAGAATTTGCACCTAATTGTGTTTGATCGCGGGCCACGGCTGATCAATCAAAGGCAAACGACAGCCACACGTGTTTACACACACACACACACACACACACACACACACACACACACAGGAGGAGGTTCTTGGATTTATTGTCACACACAATTGATCAGACGCTAAGGTCACTTTTTTGCAATGATTTGCGATTTCCAAATATGAAAGATTAGATCAGAATGGCATTAAACCGAAAAAAAGAGCACCGGACGCTCAGTTCATGTTTGTCATTACGGCATAAGAACGAGAAGACCAAAAAAAACACCTCATTATTTCAACTCAAGGTGATATGAATATTTAGTATGAACAAAATAAACATACAACCAACCAGAAAATGTGAACACAATCAAGTAAGACAAGTTAGGTAAAGAACAAACGGGTTGGTTCTGCCACTGCTGCAGTCAATGGACTTGTTTTAATTCGTGGTTTAAAAAGGCTTGAGCGTGTTGCAAAGCCATTCTCCGGCAGAACAATAAGTGGAGTAAGGTTTCTTAGAGAAGGACGTCTTTGTGTGTGGAAGTTGTCGACTATGGTTGTTTACCAGGTGTTGTTCATACACCTTGAAGGATGGCAAAGAGGGAAATCCTAACCCAAAGACAGATGATGGCATCGGTGCTGCTGAACATTGAAGAGCAACTTCTTATGATGAAACAGACATTTGCGGAGATGTCCCTTCATAAATTGGAGGCCATCTTCAAGGCCTCACAGTCCGCCAATGACGGGTTGTATCAGTGATCGAATTTATAGATTTCTTCCGACAAAAGCTCTTCAAACTGATTCACTCTCTCTTCGAAAATCCTCGTTTTAATAATGGCGCAATTATACTAGGAAACCGAAAAATGTGAGACTCCGGAAAGGATGTAGTTAGACCAATCACAGCCTTGCAGGCCGCGTGAGGCTTGCGTAGCTTTTGTCTAGAGAGTCTAGAGAAATTGATGCACACAAGGTGCTCTTGCGTGTGCGTGTCCCAGCGTTTCTCAGAAACTAGGCTTTTCTCGCTGAGGATCCTCAACCTCTCCCACCCCGCATGCGCAACCATAAATGTCCCCATACCCCTATGTATAGACGCTCTGTACAGCCAAGTGTGTGCGTGGAACATGCTGCTATGAGGCTGATGGTCAGTGAGCGCCGGCCAGCAGGGTTGGACAAGGAGAAAGGAACCGGAGCTTAGGAGAAGAAGCCGCAAATGACAGCGGGAGTAAAGAGAGGGAATAAACATGCTTCATGAATAATTTCGTAGCCGTAGCCTTCAAGACACTGACTTTAACACACACACACACACGCGCACTGAGCGGGTCACTTGTAATGGAGGGATTACTGCGCTCTCGTGACAAGTCAGATCTGATCCAGAGGAGGCGCCTCAGGCAGAACAAAGGATGGAAATGCATGTGAAAGAACGCAAGGAGGGAAGGAAAGGAGGAAACCCTCTCATTAGGAGGGCAAGTGGGTTTGCAGCTGTGGGCATCATCATCATCATCTCCATCCATTCTCTTTCCCCCCCTTTTCTCAGTGTGAGGAATGTAGACTCTTCCTTGCCCTCTAAATCACTTGTTTCTTTTGTACATAAAAAAGAAGAGTGTTTTGATGTCATGCAACAGACATTTGCCTGAACTTGAGAGGCAGCTTGTAACATCAGCCGCCAGCAAATCTGGTAATATGGTAATAGGAGGAGCCGAAATGCAAAAAAAAAAAAAAAAAAAAGGACCTTTCATCTCCTTTCGGTCCACGTGGCGGCGGGCGACCCTGGCTCGGTCGGAGGCACTCGGATCCGCGGCGGCGAGCATTCCATAGTTCGACAGCTACTTGAAAGTCAGATGACATTTTCAAAGCGCCCCCCCCCCCCTCCCTCGGCTCGCGCTCCGCACTCCCTTCATCTCGGGGTGTTACACGGTCACTCGCGTTGCTCTCTTTTATCCGTCAACCCCAGTTTTCTAATAACAAACAAATAGTAATAGAACACAAACATACGTTTGTGCACTACATGGAGAAGTAGAAGGAGAAAGTGCCCACAATCAAAGAGGACGCTTCAGTCGGGAGCAGCAGGGTGCTCGTCTCGCTCAGTGGGAGAAAAATCGCTGCAATCTAACCAGCAGCACTCACACGTTGAAATCAATTAATCCGTCAATACGCAACCAAAACCAAAAAAACAAGGTGGACCGCCCCTCCGTTGGTGTGTCGCCGACCCTGACCTTTGACCTCCCCGTGGAATCCTGGGTGCATACAGTAATGGGATCGATAAAGCAGCACATCAGTGTGCGCCCCCCCCCCAATATAATGGTAGGGGAAACAAGTTTAATGTATAGCCCTGACATGTGCGCGCTTCCACGAGTATAAATAAAAAGTAAAGAGACTGAGTAAGCTCAATATAAAAAATGCAAAAAGTGAAAGATGGAAAAGAGCCAATAAAAACTGGGGGGGGGGAGAGGGACCAAAAGATGACAATGTGAGCGGAGACAAAGGGACGAAGACGAGAGACGCAGCGAGAGCCAGACAGAGAAATCTATACAGCAGAGAGGAGACGGAGAGACGAGCGTGTCCTTGACTCGCTGTTATCTTGACAGCGGCGCGCTGACCTGTGCCGCCGAGGACAGACAGACAGGCGGCGACGTGGCTCTCGTCCCAGGGACATTCTGCCCAGCTTCAAACGGAGCCGCTTCCATGTGATCGCCTAGCTGCTCGCCGCCCACTGATGAGCCAGCCATGGGACGTAAACATTAATAACGGAAAAGACGGCATTCCTTTTGTTGTCTCACGGGGGCGGGGGGGGGGGGGGGGGGGGGCACGGGGACATCAGAACTGCTTCAATCAATGGAGAGGACATCAGTGAACACACTGCGGACGGTACAGCACTGTGTTGCACGTCTCTTTGTTGCACTCATCAATACTTTATAGTAAGTATTGATGAGTGTTTGTGTGCAGCTGGGCACTCGGCGGGGGCGACCCCCGGCTCGTATGCTAATGAGGGGCACTTGGAGTGTCTATGCCACACGCCATTTTGTGTCTCTTTTTTAGGTAGCTAGATATGTCGTGTGTGTGTGCTGAATTTTGCCTTAATGCTGCGCCTCAGGGTGGCTGCATGCTAGAGGAGGAGCTCTAAGAGGACGTTAGATGTGTCTCTGACTGTCTCCACTGGGGACTCGAGCATGTCAAGGCCCTTTTCCTTTCCTCTTTTTCTTTTTTTTTTTTTACAATTCCCACTTTCCCTCTTGCACTGCAGGTAGCCTGAAGCAGCACACACGCAAATATACTCTCTTCTTAATGTGACTGCATTTAATGCTACATAAGCTCACAGACGCAAGCTGATGAATTAATTATCTACTCTGGGAGGGGTAAAGGGAGGGAAGGGGTGGAATGAATTACTGATGCCGATAGTCCTGAGAGAGATAAAGAGCAAAAAACATAAAGGGACAAAAATAGAGGAAGTGAATGAGGGAATTAAACTCACCCAAATGATCAAAACGTCTGTTCTCTCACACACACCTCGAGGGAAATTCAGCTACTCCACCATGAACATTCTTTTACTAGTAGGAAATTCTGCTGTAATAGTGGCTTAACTGACATTGTTACATGGACGTACATTACTATAAATATTGGATTACTAACTCCACGACTAGTTCCATTTGCCTACATATTTAAAACCTGGTAAAAAGTTAAATGTCCATTTAACCCATGTGGCTCCTGAGCAAATGCTAATAGGCTATCTGCTGGATGCAATAGTGTTTAGCATCATTGTGAACATGGCAAGAGGATAAACGCGCGAGATACCCGAACGAAGGACACGTCTCCGGGTAGCGATGGAAAGGAAGGACTGCGATCATGTGGCGTTGGGGAGGTGAGCGGGTGTGAAGTAATGGGTCCAGAATGAGGCTGCAGCTGTGGCGTGTCTGGGGGAACACACACACACCAACCCGAAGCCAGCCAGCCGCGGGGACTCCAGAATGACAAATGACAAAGTGACAAATGTGTCTTGAGGGAGCAGGAAGTGAGAGTTGTGCAGGGTTAGGGGACAACACAAACCCTCGCACAACACCGACGCAGAGGGACAAGTAAGAGTCGACAGAGTGTGTCAAGACGCGGAGGGAGTGATGGAAGGGATGAGCGGCTGGTCACGCACACTGCGCGAGTGTCCAAGTGCAGTGTTGCGCGTGTGCATGATCAGTCGCACGTGTCGATGCGTGTGATCGAGGGTTTGACAGCACGCATCACTGCAGACTCAAACCGCATTTGACAAGCTGCGCTAACACACAAACACACACACACACACCCGAGAGCTCAACCATGTCAACAAAATGTGGCCTCTCTTTTATTGATTTGTTATTTTTTCCCCACTTTGTGTGTTTTTGTTCCTCTTACCGGGAGTGTTTATATGGCGTCCTCTGGATCAAAGACCCACCCGAGTGGAAGCGAGGGAAGAGAGAGAGAGAGATAGAGAGAGATAGGGGAGAAAGAGATGGGAGATAAGAGGTTTGCCACCAGGGGTTATTGCCTTTCTCACGCAGTGGATTGACTCGCCTTATCAGGGGGTGGACTTTTCTGTGCCGCTGTGACGGAATACGCACACACACACACACACACACCAGTGTACACACACACACACACATAGTAATCCTACGGACGTTTCGTGGGTGCATGTTGGCCGATGGAGCGGGAGGCGGCGTGGAGCGCGGTATTCGTAATTGGTGCGTTCCTACTTCGAGATGGAGAGGCGGCCGCGGCCAAGCTGAAGGACACGGCCGCATGTGGGAAGGCCGAGACAAGCGGGAAGAAAGGCGAAGAGGAAGCGAAAGGGATCGATCAAAGAGAGAGATCCAGGCGCCATGGGAGTGTCAGTTAGATAGACGGGGGTGCACGGGGGAGACAAGTCAAGGGGAATGCAGAGAGAAACGAGGCGTGCTCTCCCCATGCGGAGTGAAATGGTTCGGCCCCAGTGGGTTAGGCCCGACGACGGGAGGCCTGAAGACGGATCGATCCAACCCCTCAGACGGGGGTGGAAAAACTTTTTGCCTTTGAGAAAGAGCGGCTGAAGGGTGTAGTGGTAGAGTGCTGAAAGTTGGTGAGCGAGCAAGATCACAAAGGGGAGCAAGAGAGAGAGAGAGAGAGAGGAAGAAAGTTGAAAGGAGACTGGAGGTGAAGAGTCAGGTGTGGTGGGAGTTTTAAGAATTAGCTGTGTAATGCAGTGTGACCATGCAGAACGGCTGGGCGATGCAGAGCCGGGAACACGCCACACTACGGGCTTCTTCCCCTCACCCTCGGCCCCGAGAATCTGCAAAGACACGTGAAGCATTCCCCCCTTCGCTTCAGACAGAGCAGATTACATCAAAACTAGCACCTTGAAGAGCTTTTGTTATCAAAAAATACATGTTTGGCCAACTTCTCCTTGTCTATTCATACACAAATTCTAATTAGTGTGCTGGCAATATTAGCACCTATTTCAATGTGGTATACTCGGGCATTCAAGGATCTGTTCAACACGGGAAACACCATGTAGTTCGAGAACATTTCCTACAGAAGAATATCATGCCGAGCAGCGCGGCCAATGTCTCGCTAATATGTGAAGCTAGAACCACAAAAGCACAACCACACGATCTAATATTTACAATCGCTTCCCTTTATGTCCACGGCCTTTCCAAAGACGGATAACATTCTGTTGCATCCCCTCCATCTCCTCCATCCCTCGGTCCTTTCTCCCGGTGTAAATCACATCAGCAGAGTAATCCCTTCTTTCTAGGAGTGGAGATTAGGAGTGGGCACAGACAACTGGATTTAAATAACGATGTCCTTCCCCGTGGGGTTTGTCCCAATACTGGGAGCGAGGACGGACCCACAGTGAACACCCAGTATGCAAGTGTGTGGATTTGTGTGGGTGTGTGTGTGCGGGAATAATGGTAAGCAAGGAAGCGGTGGAGAGAATGTGTGTTACTGTGTGTGTGTTACTGTGTGTGTGTGTGCGTTGTGAAAGCAATCTGCGCAGAGAATCTCAGCCTGAATATAAAATGATTTATTTTTTCTTTCAAAGAACAAATCACATGTGCACAAACACAACGCACACCTGCCCGGTAGACAAATGCAAATACCGACACCCCAAGGTCAGCTGTGGCTCTGTCCCGCCGCGCTGCGCCGCGTTGTGCGAAAGGCTTGATTTACTACCTGGTGTCGCCATAAATTGACCACCTCCGTCCCCGCTACCCCCCCAACCTGAGCCCACGGCCATGCCCGTTTGTCAGGTGAATGCCAACATGGCGGGTCAATTCAGGAGACATTCATTATATTCTTCATCGTAAATATATGTTTAGATTCCAATGTTTAACTGCTAGACACAAAATGTTTCCTACTGCTTCATTCATTAAAGGTCATCTGGTTATAAAATCATGCTCACATGTACTGAAAACATCACAAACGTATATTTGAAGTTAAAATCAGAACAATGCATTATGAACGGTATACATTGGTATTTTCCGATATACAAGCCAAACCGAGAAGGAGTCTCTTTTTGGGTAGATTACTGGTATGTTTTCAATGTGCACCCTCCCCCCTTAGCGTGGACGTTGTTGCATAAGCTGGATTCAGTTTATCCCTGTTTTAAGCCGAATCCCTTCTCTTTAATCAGGGAGGCGGTTTCTGCGAGCATTTAGAGCTTTTTATTGCACACTTTTCTCAATGCCACCCTATTCTTTCCTCTCCGTTTACATTAGCTTGATGAGCAGAAGGCAATTTCTCATCTCGCGCGCTCTCGCTTTAATCCACGGTGAAAAATAAAAAATGCAGACAGAACACTCACACGTTGCGAGCGAGGGAACTCCCTAGATCTGTCACTCAGATGGAAAATCTTCAATCTAATTGTTTTTTTCCGTGTCCCAGGGCAGAGCCGTCTCTGTCCCAACCCTCTCAGCGGTGGCAGCGGCCTGCCGCTGGATTTGCCAGAAAAAGTGATGTGTGTTACAATTGGATGAGACAGTTTCTTGGTCTAGCGAGGGAGGGGGGGTGGTTGGAACTGAAGCGGACTTGAAATGTTGAAGTCGCGGCCTCAATCAAAACGAGGCAGGTGAGAGGAGTGCGGAGGAGCTTAAAACCCCCATCTTGACGGACATGGTGGAGTAGCGATGGTTGAAGTTGGTGCGAGGGTAAAAAAAAAACATTTAAAGAGATACGCGGGAGGACTTGGAGGGCACATGGACTAAGGAGGAAGGGAGAGCGCTGCGGAATCCTCCTCCCTCGTACATATTCAGGTGGGTGAACGAGAGCCGGCGCTGGAGCAACGCCGCTCCAGACAGGGAATTAAGACGAGAAGGCTTTATGCAGCGGAGGAACGAAGCGAGGGTGTGAAGTAAGTGAAGAGGGACAGGCAAGCAGAGGGGGTCGGGGAGGGAGAGAAGGGGACAGATGGGAGGAGAAGTGTTGTTTTGCTTGCCGGCCCTCCTCCGGCCCATGATTCATTGCAAATGAAATGTCACCCTAGCAGGCAGTAATGCGGGCCGCCCCCCCCTCCCCTCCAGCCTAATTGAATTTTACAACCATATAAACAACAGTCAGTCAGCGGAGAGAGAGAGAGAGGAAAGGAGAGAAGGAGAGAAGGAGAGAGAGGGAAAGGTTATTGATGCTTGTGTTTACAGGTGGAGGCTTCTGATGAGCCGTGTTGGGGCCTCTTGGGAACCGCACACGCTCCCAACACGACTCCCTCCAGACGCACGCGCAGACGCACATACGAGCGGGACACTAAAGCCGTCCGCGGCCGCTAAATGCTACGACCTCCTTCTGCCATATCCAGACGATTATTGTAAAAACAAACGTGTATTCCTACGATTAAACTGTTTGTAAGGTTTGTTGGGCCAGTGTTCGGCGCACTGCAACACGCACAAAGAAACAAAGAATACTTAAACAATGAAGCATTCCCTTTTATACAGGTCTATAATGACCTGGCCGCTGTACCAACAACACACAATTTCTATACGGTCTCTATGGGAAAACAGTTATTAACGTTATTTCCAGAGAAAAGGCTTCATTGTGGAATGAAAAGACCTGTGAATTAGTTCCCCACTGTGTCCGTTCTATGGTGTAAGGCCACATGGCGAGCACCCCCGGACATTTTAGTGTAAACCGACCCGGAGTCGGTCCTCGGCGGCCCGGCTAAGTGAGATGTGCTGGCAGAGCTTTTCTCTGCAGTTGACAGCCGCTGAAGACGGTACAGGAGGAGTCAGCAGTGTCCCCTCAGGCTGCCCCGGGGGCCCAGGTCAATTTGTGCTATCCTGATAGAAGACATCACCTCCGTGACAGCTAGGCATGGAGAGGCATCTGCTGCACCAGTGAGGACAGATTCCTGCAGCCCTCCATCATTTATTTACAATCAAAGAATCAAAGTGAGGGGAAAGAATTCTTCTCGAATGGCGCTATTTAATATTAAGTCAAAATGGGGCATGGTAGAAATTCTGTTCATCATTAAGGGCTAGCTTTTATTCCACTAAATTCATCCCGTTTCTTTCATTGTTAGAAATAGCAGTCCCTCGGGGTATGCAGGATAAGGTTTAAACGTTAAAAGGTTAAATTAATTCAGCAGGCTCGACAAAGGTAAAAAGTATTGTTATAACCGACAACAGAAGAAAAATGGTATATAAATCTTTAGCAAAGTTGTATATTTTAATATAGTGTAGTTTATTCTAACTAAATGGTAAAAAATGACAATGGCACAAAAGTTCTCACTGGAATATCAACTCCTGGCTCAGTTTCACCCCAGGAGATACAGGCGCCTGGAGGATAATGAGAATATAAAAGGAGAACGAGGCAGCCTCCAGTTCATTTATTTCCACCTACAGCTGTGACACAACCTTCTGCGCACTTACAGATCCCATACAGGGGAGCAGCCTTTTCAACACAGCTGCAACTCTGGAGCTAGCTGTTCAGGAAATCATAGAGCGAACACACACATACGCGCACACACACACACACACACACACACTCATTCTAGCCTGCCTCCATTCTGTCTCAAACGTGTCACGCAAAGCCTCTTCTCCTTCCATCACCCAGCGAGCCGTCGTCTGTCGCTCCTCTGCCCATCTGTCTCTGGGCCTAATTGTTCAGCTCCCGGCTCCATCTACCTCTGTCTGCCTCGCGGCTATCGCCTCATGAACTGGGGACCAAATCCATCCGCTCCACGAGGTGGAGGAATAGATGGCGCTGGCCGGGTGAGACGGCGCCGAGAGGTGGCGAGGTGCGTTGGAGCGCTGACGGCCCGGGGGGGTGCGAGCCCGGCGAGTTCGTCGGGGAGACAATAAGTGTCCATCGCGCGCCGTCGTAGCGGCTTCTCATGTCTCGGTTAGTTTAATTTATCTTTGAAAAGGTAGCTGAGGCTCGTCATTGAGTAGCAGAAAATGTGGGATCATTTTCAAATTGGGAGAAAAAAAAAAAAAGCGGCCCGTTGCTTATGTTACGTGTCCCTGGCTCAGCAGGACTTGGAGCCTCCCCGCTGACTATGACCTTCCCTCCAAGCAGGCGGTCCTGTCTCCTCCCACCCCCCCACCCCCCCACCTCGCCTCTCTTTCCGTTCCCTCCAGCCATTCATCCGTGCCCTCCGTTCTTATGGCGCCATGATCCACCCGTCCATCTTTGCCTCAGAGTGGATGATACTTTCCCGCCTCGGATCCAGTGCACGGAATGTGGCTTCATTAATACGCCATCCATCACGCGGGGGCCCCCCCGGGGGTTTAAACCACACGACGTGCACCGCAGTGATCCGGCCTGCGTGTGTGTGTGTTTTCTCGGCGCCGCAGCAACACGTACAGCATTCCATCGGTAAAAAAGGTGAAGTATGAGCACCCTCAGATCTCTGGAATGTGTGGGGGCTTGTCCGCTGTTGGCAAAAGGTGTGTTTGTGTATTTCCATTCGGGCATCTCACACACACACACACACACACACACACACACAGACACAGACACAGACACACACACACACACACACAGACACACACACACACACACACACACACACACACAAATCCACTCCAAGCAAACCAATTACAGCCGGGAGTCTAAACTGAGTCCACACGCGTCTCAGTGCATGAGCAGGTCAAACGACAATACCTCGCTGCTGGGCGCACACAGCCTGAGCGTGTGCATGGCCGTGCCCCAGCAAACAATGCACACGGGCCGGGCCCGCGCAGACTCGTATCCACTCGCCAATGTAGCGTTTCCAATGTGTGCAAACACCGCGACGGCTCACTGCGCCGCGCGGCCTCTCCGTGTGTCCTGTGTGATGGATGATAGGGAGGCAAAATAACTAATCCAACAGTAGACTAATCCAACAGTAGATTTACATGGCGAGCTGACGCAACAGCGCAGAAAGCCACACAGTGGGGAGGGAGGGAACTCGGGCACTTATGCCACTTAGTAACACTGCGGTGACACGCTGCCGTTTATTTGTGCGTTTTGCGGTAATGTTGAAAATAATGTTTTGGAAGAAATCCTTTTTTTTTTTTAAAGCCTCAATTTACTTGATCCAGAAGATCCACATCCGGTGTCTTGACAAGCTAACGACACCCACCTCGGCGGGCTGTGACAGGTTCTGGGCCATTTCGGGGGAAACCTCAGGGCCTCGGTATGTAATCACCTTGTAGAGCGTAGTTCAGATGTATGCCAGAAAGGCATCGTTTTAGCATCAGCATTTCCATCCATTTCAAGATTTTACAAAAATTGCAAACAAATTTGCATCTACTCAAAAGAGCTTGGCAAACACCACAAAGGCTGCCTTGCCTTTTCAAGGCTAACGTGTTATCTGCGTAAGCCGTTCCAGTATGTAGAGCATGAGCTGTATTAAGATCAGAAACATCATTTAGGATTCAGATACCGACTAACAGCAAGAGGGGGGGGGGACACAGGAACACGAGGGATATAGGCACAGGGAGTTTGGTTGGATTGTTCTGTTGTGCGCTGACACTTCTGAGAAGATTGGATCTTCTATTCACAAGGCCAGTGTTCCTCTTTGTTGCTCAGCAGTGTTGGGACATCACAGGAAATTAAAACGCGTAAAGAGAGAGGCACGAAAGCAGCGACTCTTTCAAGCTGTCATCTCTCAATTCCTGGGTGACTGTTGTTCAGCGCTGCTCAACTATTCTTGAAGGAACATCTTCAAGGTAATTTAAAGAAGTCCCATGCGTTGTTGTGGTAACAATAGGAGCTCTCTTGTTACGACACGACACAAGAGCGGCAGAGCTTTGAAGGTAAAAAGTGTCTGTCTGCATGCATGTAAAGCCTAAGTCATTACCCATCTGTCTCTCTCTCCCTCACTTCAGGCCCCCCACCCACCTGACGCCCCCCCCTGTCCCTCTGTGTGGCCGGTGGACCAGAGGCGCTGCAGGAAACCCCTACACCACGGCACTGTGGAAATGTCACCCGCAACACTCGCCTCAGGGCGCCAATCTCTTCACACCGCTCCCCGCTGCGTGTGTGAGTGCATTATGAAGGGAGAAAGGGAGAGACTGAGGGACACGTCCATGTGTGTAAAGAGAGCACGTAACGATTATTGATACAGTGTTCACACAAAAATCCCCCACATCTCTAGCAGAATAAAAAAAGAAAGATTCAGCCAAAGTGGGAGTGGAGATTTATGCTGTGTTTGCACAAGTGTCTCTGTGTGCTAATGAGCCAGTCCATCCAGGTGGATTATGGGTTGTCTAGTCGATATGAGGACTACAGGTGTTTGTGGAACTATCCGCAATTATACATCTAAACGATGAGAGCCGAGTGGTAGGCAGGAAATATAACATGAGCTTCTGAGCGAGTGGGAAAAGGCCTGCGTGTGAGCATGAACATGTGGCCTTGGTGCGTGTGTATAGTTGCATATGTGAAGGTGTGGGGGGTGGGGGGGGAAATCGCCATCCATTTAGAATTTAGATGGCTCGTTTGTGGATTCGGCTTCTGAATGTGCATCGGCGTGTTCAAGAGGGAGGGTGCGTGGGGGGGGGGGGGGGGAGATAAATGACAACAAAATGAGGTGGGCAGGGGGATGGAAAGCAGAGCTGGCACAGGCTCGCTGTGCAGCAAGAGGGTGGGGGGGGGGGGGGGGCCTTAGCCGGGCTGTGATACAGAGACAACAGCCGGGGTGCACGTGCGCACACACACACACACACACACACACACGTCAAGGTGGCAGCAAACAGAGGGCATTTGCGTGCAAACACCGGCCTCGGTAGGACTGAACGATAACGAGGTGCAGATGAAACGCGAAGGACCACTGCACAGTGAAATGACTCGTGTAACGACGCGGACAATCTAAACTCGTTAAATACCAGAGAGACGCCTGGAAATGGAAGTGGTCGAGGGGTTTAACAAAGAATTGTCAAGTCTAATTCTGCAAATCCATTCACCTTTGACTTCGCACTTTCTAGAAACAATATGGCAATATGATTTTTTTCATTTCCCTCCAGTGACCACCAAGACACCTGCGTGCCAAAAATGATTACTGCTTTAATGGCATGCCTGTTAAGACGTTCTTTTGAATGAGGGCGAACGTGCGTTCTGACCGCTTCCAACGGGAAGGTGCGTTTCTCCGGGGTTAAGTGGGGGCAGACAGATCTATAGACTGATCCCACATCAATTTTGAGCAGATGGAAAGTTATTACAGAGGCTGAATGGGGATGGAGAAAGGGGATTGCTGAACGGCGGGGCAATTGCTCGACAGTGGCCTCTTACCTACGATATATCATTTTAACAGGAGGGGGAGGGACGTGTTTGGCAGCCAGGTGGCACGCATATGTGCCGATCCGTTATGTCTGCTCCAGTAAGAGCCAAATCATAATCAGGATTATTTTTTAGTCAATGCTGACATTACTCTGATTTAATATATATCTATAAATATAAGTAAATACACACACAACGAATAACGGGTAATGGATTATGAATATACACTCACCGGCCACTTTATTAGGTACCCCATGCTAGTAACGGGTTGGACCCCCTTTTGCCTTCAGAACTGCCTCAATTCTTCGTGGCATAGATTCAACAAGGTGCTGGAAGCATTCCTCAGGGAGTTTGGTCCATATTGACATGATGGCATCACACAGTTGCCGCAGATTTGTCGGCTGCACATCCATGATGCGAATCTCCCGTTCCACCACATCCCAAAGATGCTCTATTGGATTGAGATCTGGTGATTGTGGAGGCCATTTGAGTACAGCGAACTCATTGTCATGTTCAAGAAACCAGTCTGAGAGGATTCCAGCTTTATGACATGGCGCATTATCCTGCTGAAAGTAGCCATCAGAAGTTGGGTACATTGTGGTCATAAAGGGATGGACATGGTCAGCAACAGTACTCAGGTAGGCTGTGGCGTTGCAACGATGCTCAATTGGTACCAAGGGGCCCAAAGAGTGCCAAGAAAATATTCCCCACACCATGACACCACCACCACCAGCCTGAACCGTTGATACAAGGCAGGATGGATCCATGCTTTCATGTTGTAGACGCCAAATTCTGACCCTACCATCCGAATGTCGCAGCAGAAATCGAGACTCATCAGACCAGGCAACGTTTTTCCAATCTTCTATTGTCCAATTTCGATGAGCTTGTGCAAATTGTAGCCTCAGTTTCCTGTTCTTAGCTGAAAGGAGTGGCACCCGGTGTGGTCTTCTGCTGCTGTAGCCCATCTGCCTCAAAGTTGGACGTACTGTGCGTTCAGAGATGCTCTTATGGCCACCTTGGTTGTAACGGGTGGTTATTTGAGTCACTGTTGCCCTTCTATCAGCTCGAACCAGTCTGGCCATTCTCCTCTGACCTCTGGCATCAACAAGGCATTTCCGCCCACAGAACGGCCGCTCACTGGATGTTTTTTCTTTTTCGGACCATTCTCTGTAAACCCTAGAGATGGTTGTGCGTGAAAATCCCAGTAGATTAGCAGTTTCTGAAATACTCAGACCAGCCCTTCTGGCACCAACAATCATGCCACGTTCAAAGTCACTCAAATCACCTTTCTTCCCCATACTGATGCTCGGTTTGAACTGCAGGAGATTGTCTTGACAATGTCTACATGCCTAAATGCACTGAGTTGCCGTCATGTGATTGGCTGCTTAGAAATTAAGTGTTAACAAGCAGTTGGACAGGTGTACCTAATAAAGTGGCCGGTGAGTGTATTTGACGTGTACCTATTGCATTAAATGTTATTTACATGTTTGTTGCCCCTCGCTGTCCTGGTGAAACCACGTGTCTCTAAAATTCCAACTTTGTATGAGCTAAGAAAAAGAAATAAAATAAGAAGCATAATTTATCAAATAAGTCTACGGGTTTTTGAAGAGTTTATTTTGGATTGATGGTTTGAGGAAGCAGGTCCGGTAAAAAGGTGCATTCATCAGCTGCGTTGTTAATCTTCCATCATTGTTCCATTTTGATTCACACTCTAATGTCCCATCTGTTTACCACTGAACAACACAAACACCCCCCTCCTCCAAAGAGATGCCTCTACATTTCTTACAACATTTGAGGTTTTTACCTGCTGATCTAATCATTTCCACTCACACCGAGAGAAGCATTATACCCTCCCACATGTTTGGTTTCATTGTGGCAGTATTTCTTGAGCTCCCCGATGGGTTATGAACGCGAAAAATACAACAATAGAGAGGGAAAGAAAAGGAACAAAGCTGCCTCATTAACATCATACCTGTCAGGATACTTAACGGAGGAGCGAGTCACGTTGGATGAGTTGGCCACATGATTAATCCGTACGCAAACCTTTTCATACACAGACGCAATCGTGTAGGCTGTATTTAATTCACCCGTCTGGTGTGAAAGATGGAGAGTGGCGAGAGGGAGGCGGCGCGGTGGGCGACGGGCGGAGGGAGGGTGGGAATGTGCGGGTGTGCCCCCCCCCCCCCCCCCTTCTCACTGAATCCACCCGTGGCCAAAACCTCCCCATCTTCCATTTCTGCTCTTCTACTCATCATATGCCCCTTGTGACTGGCACCATTATCTCCCCCCCCCCCCCCCTCTGCCACCCATCCTTCAACTTTATCATTTTGCCACTGCTAACCTCTCCCATCTATACCCCCCCCCCTTGTCATCTCTCCACACCGCCATTGTGTGCGTTTGAAATCATGGTCCCAGTTTAAAACTCACATTTCATGCATCCGGGTGACAAGCGGCGACCACTGGAATGCTCCGACGTAACACACTGAATCCCCTCCTCTTCTACCTCCTAACGTGTTCATTTCCCTCCATGCCCCAAAGGGGGCCTCTCTCTCTCTCCCTCTCTCTCTTTTTCCTGTGCTGCCGTCCTCTCGCTTTCCATCCTCGTCGATCAATGGCGAATGCTTGGCCTCCCTCCAGCTCACATTTTCAACAACCGAGGGACATTTTAATGGTCCGTCTGCGGGTGAGCGCGCGCATATGGTCCGAGTGTGTATTTGCGCGGCCTTGACCATGTTGGCCGGCTACATAAATACATCCGACGCTGGCCTCGAAGGAACACATTTGTCTCCCAAGAGAATGTGAATTATTTAAAATGAAAGCTGGGGAGCGAGATGACTAAGAGAAGTGGATGACGTGGCTGGTGAGGAGAGAGAGAGCAGGGGAGGGAGGAGGGTGGGGGACCAGATGGGCAGGGGGGGGAACAGAGCCAAGAAGAGCTGGTACAAAGTAAAAGGGAGGAAAAAACGGGAGTGCGATAAAAGATAGAAAGGGAAGGAAAGAGGAGCAGCAGGGGGAAGGTGCACAGTGGCTTTAAATAAGAGGCATGCATTTTTTTTTTTTAAAGGTTGGAAAAAAACACAAAAAATATATAGTTAGCGACCGTCGATGAAGACATGAGAAGTGACAAAAGACAGAGGGGGGAAGCGAGCGCGACAGAGGGAGGGGCTTTGGAAAACATATGATTGGGCACTGGGGCCAAATTTGCGCGCACACACACACACACACACACGCACACACACACGAGCAGATCCCAGCCTGTTAACCCGCCTCACCCCGCCACATGGTCTCCGCAGGGGGGTCAGGGAGAGACGGGTGGAGACACAGAAGCTGCGGGTTCGAGGGAAGATTGAAAAGAGGACGTAGAGAGAAAGAAAGTCACAGAGCACCGCTGAGATCAGTTGGATTCAAAAGGAAGCCCACACTTCTTTGTCAAATAAAAGGAGTGCATGGGGGGGGGGGGGGGGGGGTAAAGGGAAGAGAAAAGAGGCGTGTAGTAAATTACAGCGGGAAGGAGCGCAATGGGAGAGGAATAGCGGGGTGGCGAATGTGCTTAGAGACAGATTGCGGAGCGGCAAACAACAGATAATAAGAGAGTCTGCTGAAGGCGCGCTACACGCAGTAATTATATGGAGAGAGCAGCCTGCCTTAATTAGAACAGGATGGAGCTCAGCGCGACTGGAAGACACACACACGCACAAACGCACAAGCGTTAGCGAGGTCAATTGTTACGTCATTCATCCTCTGCGTGTTCCTGCTTTCGGCATTTCGAAACAAAAATGTTTGTGACTGCATGCGGGGTCGAAACGTAAAGTAACAGCCCTGATGTTGTCTCTTTTACCTGTAACTCACAAGAGGAAGCCGAGTGGGGGCATAGGATCATTTTCATTAACGGAGTCCTTCACATTTACGCTCCTCTTCACGGCCTTCCAGTCTTCTCAGCCCCTGGGGATTAAGTGAGTCTTATTCATTTTAGAGCCCCGGGTTTGTCTTCCAGTAGTTAATGGCCGATTGAATAGTGCATATTACTCAGATTTGAACCCTAAACCACTTCTTATGACACTTTTAATGATATGCATGTCTGGAATGCACTATAAAGGGATTCACTTTGTCACTGTTTGATTGAAATTAAGTGAATATTTTTTTTAAAATGTTTTGTAATGTTTTTGCAGAGATTTCTGTCATCTTACTTAAAATGAAGAAGGAACAATTAAATAAGGCATTTGGGATAGATTCTCAACATATGTCAGGGGAATATATTTAATTATCTCATGTCTCACTTTGGGTGCGTTTGTTGTGCTCAACCCAAGATCCCAAAGGTGCACATTTAAATTGGTTGTAATACAGTTACGTATTCAGAGTAAAAAGGGGTTAAAATGTAGGTTAATTTGTCTGCGTGTGCAGCGATGCTCCCCTAAGAAAACTATTTGAAAGGCTATTTTATCTCTGCCTGTGAACTATAGAAGCACTGTAATATACATTTATATATATGTATAAAATTGAAAAAAAAATATATATATATCTTAAGCAAACACAGGTCGGGCTTTCTGCTGAATCTTCCTGTTAAATGAAGCCAACTCAAGTCAGTCAGCAGTAGAATAATAATGATGGAGATGGTCCAACAAGCCAACCGATGCTGCCACCTGAAGCAGTCCGGTGTGTCTGAGTGTGACCGTTACATGGCGTGAGTTAACGATGCTCTTCTCTCCTGCACGACATTATCTGCTTAGACCGTTATCAATAGCTACTCACCGGCCGTTCAATACCATCGACCCGCCCTCAGGCGCCCAGTGCATTTGCATTCACTCAACTTGCATTAGACCCGGGAGTAAGTAAGACGTCGCTACGAACGCACACAGAGAAATTGGCTGAACATTCCAGGGTTACGCTATTGTGTCTGGCGGCAGGCGGCCGTGCATGTCCTCGAGAGGCGCGAACGCCAGCGTGATCGCGACACAAAGTCCCCGTTACACACTGCTGTTATCCCACAATGTCGTCCTTGTCCCCACACACGCCGGGTGAAATCAAGTGTTTGTGTGTGTGTGTGTGTGTGGCTTCTGAATGTGCTTATGAGCAGTCCCAGCGCAATTCCTCAGTTTAGTGGAGCATTACGGCTGATCAATAGCTGTGGTGCAGTGGGAGGTGTCGTGGGTTGGGGCTGCATATTAATACCATTACAGCTGGACTGAGAAATGAGGCACCAAATGAGATTGGGTATGTGCGTGTATTAATGTGTGTGTAGACCTTCGGAGGTGGGAGGCAGTACGGGCCAACCTGCTACTCACTGAACTTTGCCCTCGGAAGGACGCCCCCCCCCCCCCCCCCACTCGTCACTCGACTTCACCTTCCTTGTCTGCTTGCTCCTTTGGCAACGACCCAGGTCCGTCCTCTATTTTCCTCTTTAGTCCTGTTTTTCCTGTAAAAGTTTTGCAGTCTCTTGGCAGAAATCTCACATTCTCTCCCCCCCCACCACCTTCATCCCTACAGTGTCTCCTGATCGTGCCTCTGCTCTCAGTGTGTCCGATCTTTATCGCTCCGAGCATTTATTGGAGGCAAAGCCTCGTTGGGAAATACAAAAAGGGCAGAGTTTAAACATATTAAGTGGCGCAAATGCCACTTTCTTTCTCCTTCCCCTGTTCTTCTTTAGCGCCTGAGATGCAGCGGCCATGAGCAAAATGTTTCCTTGTTTTACTGCAGAATTGTTGAGCAAACTGCCAACTTTAGTAACGCAAGTACGCAACAGAGCATGTTGTGGAAGGAATATACTTATTTTAACCCCGACTACAATCTTTTTGTTGTCCATATATAAAGCTAAAATGTAAACCTATATTGGAAGTATATTTAAAAAAACTCAATTAATGCAATGAACAAAGACACCATTGTTCTTGATCACTGTCCTCTGGTTCTTTTCATCTTTGGCTTTATACAAATCAGTCCACTACATCCATCCGTCTCTTACCTCGCTTATCTTTCTTCTGTGTTTTTGCCTTGGATCAATTACTCGACAGGTCTCCAGTTGGCTGGAAAACCAAGCTGGAAGTAGCAACTGTAAATCGGACGTCAAGTAGTTCACTTCCCATAATAGCAATCGACAGAACTACAAGGACTCAAGGGTCTAAAGCTCCGACCAAGCCACCGCAACACCCACCAAGCACAAACAATCGCAAGATGGGGTGCGAAAGCGTACAGCAAGAATCAGACTGCTGCTGCTGCTGCTGCTGCATGAGCAATGGCTCGTTACAAAAGCTTTTCCAATACCGTCCCTCTGTGTTTACGTCAGAGCGCGCCACCCACCAGCTGTACAGGGACAATGCTTCATGTGACTGAGTGTGTAGGTCACGAAGGACACACACACACACACACACACACACACACACACAGAAGGGAGGCTGTGGTGTTAAACCCAACAGGACACAGCCATCTGAAGAAAGACTAAATGAGTCACTGTGTTCACACTCGCACGCGCCAAGGCGTTCAGACTGCGCAGCCTCATGGTACACACACACCACGACTCACATGGTGACATGTGTAATCACTAGGGATGTCAGCAAATATTCTAAATTCGAATATATATTTGTGTTAAAAAAAAACAGAATTTTGAATGTGAAAATTAATATTTGAATGTAAAAAAAATAATAAAATACAAATAAAACAGCATCAGCAGCGGCTCGACTGTCTGCGTGTGGCGCGCTACTGTACGGACTTTATATTGCATGAATAAAATAGACTAAATAGGCTACAACAGCTTGATGCACTGGTTTGATTATTTGCCGTTTCATGCCAAGGAAAAGTTCCATGTTTACCACAGCACAGCTCGCTCTATGTTGCACATCTACCACATGTTGGTAATTAATGTTAATAGTATTTGAATGATGCCTTCCATATTTGGGACAAGAATCGCGACCTTAAATTGCTTGCACAAAACTCTGGGTCAGCACTCAGCATTTGAGTTTGAGTGAGCGAGATGCCAAAGTCTGCGCTCTTGGCCATTAGTTCATTTACTTATTTGTGTATAGGTAATATGTTGTTAAATATGTTGAAACTTAAATAAATTACCTATACAAGTAGTTATGTCTCGTTGTATTAATTTGTCCTGTTATTGATGTGCCTAATGTGCTGCTAGAATTTGAATAGGTTTGATTATATGTGGCGGTTTTTTAAGGGATTATTCAAATGTCATTTTGGAGCCATTTGGACAGCCCTCGTAATCACACGCTGCTCACTTGTGTCAAACAAGGCAACCTCGCTGCATTGATTTCACTGGCATCATCGACAGGGAGAGTGCTTTTCTCTGCTCCCATTGTCTGTCCTTTTAAAAATAATCTCCTTGTCTCGACACTGTTTTACATGCAGTCTCATTCACTCACGTTATATCCACGGCTCAATCTTTGCTCTCTTGTTTTCCTTCACTTCTTTTGATCTCTTCTTCATTTAAACGTCTCTTCCTCCCTCGCCCGCCTCTCTCCGCGGTTTCACTGCAAAAATCTCCATCTTAATAAGTAATTATTGTCCGTCCTTTATTGCAGGTAGAAAAAAGGGAATCTTATCTATTTCTACAAAAGACTAAAACGTACTGGAAACAGGAATATTTCGCTGGTGGAAAATCAAAGACACAGAACCATATGCACGCTGTTCTCCCTGCTCCATTTCTTTCTCATTTTTCATAGTTATCATGGGATTCTGACGAAGAACTGGATGGTGAACAACACTTGATGCAGTGAGATTATCCCATGTCCTCTCTGCTTTTTATCGACCTTTTCGTTCCCTCCTCTGCCCACCCCACAGTGCACTCCATCACTTCCTACCTTCACAGCTGCTGTGTCCCTCCTCGTAGCCGGCGCTGCAGCTGCACTTGCCGATCGGCACCAGCCACTCCCCCTCAGCGCTGCAGTGCATCCTGGGAGGGCTGTCGGCGTCGACCTCGGAGTAGTTGACGCAGGCGCCGCGCACCTCCACCAGCGTGGCGAAGGCCGCCTCGGCCACCGTGTCGGGGAACACCGCCAGGTTCTGCACGGTGGCGAGGCAGCGCTTGTAGTACACCCGCACGGCCACCAGGGCCACGCAGGCGCCCACGTCCTGGAAGGCCAGGTGGAAGCCCTTGCGGTTGAGGTGGCCGATCTCGCGCACCTCCGTGTTCAGCTTCATCTTCCGCTCGCCCAGGTCGCCCTGCGTGAAGCTCTCGTCCGCCGCGATGGTGTCGATCTTGGTGTAGCGGTCCTCGCGGGTCACGCCGCCGAGGTCCCGGTCCGTCTCCACGTACAGAAGGTTGAAGGTCTCCTTGCAGGTGCCAGCCACGCCGGGGATGCTGTTGCAGTCACGCAGCGTGAACTGGAGCTCCACAAAAATGCGCTGGCCGCCTCGACGCGCCACCCAGCCCGTCTGCAGCCAGTTGTTCTGCTGCGTGGGCTCCATCACGTTGCACACCTGGTACGTCCGGATTGGCTTGTACTTCTCATCCACGCCGCTGATCTCCTCCCACTGACACAGATGGAGGCAGGTGAGGAGGAAGGGCAGGGAGGGGAGGAAGGAAAAAACATTAAAAGGATAGCGGTGTATTGAGGAGGATGAGAGAAAATATTCAGGAGGAAACGATAACAAGAGTTTGGGAGGATGGCCGGTTGGATAATTGAAACAAGAAGCAAAAACAGTGAGCAGATGTAAAAAATAAGGCCGAACACAAAGCACGGTGATGTGGGCAGCAGGCACCAGAGATAATAAAGAAAGTCAAAGGTCAGAGAGAAAGAATACTGTCGGTGCAGGTTAACGGAGCGATGACATAATCTAATGAGTGGGTGTCTGCACAAGCATCGGCACTCAGATTCCTTAATAACGTCACAGAGAAAACGACAAACTGCACTACCTTGGTCATTAAATCAGCCTGGAGGGCGATTCCTGAAACGATGGGTCAGACTTTAGCTGCTTTCTCAGCCCTTGTCTTTTTATCCTCACTGCATCTGTCACTGGGCGTAATGGCATTTGAGACAGATGCTTTGTAAATATTTTCCACCTACAAATGGCTACTTTCACTCTGAAGATATTGCCTTTGAATAGACATATAGCATTTATATGTGCTACATTTTCCCATAAAATGGTTAATAAATAAAGACTGTTTTGGAAGTCAAATCAAAACAACTAGTTTAGGATGCAGAGCTTCTAGATATCACCACGAGTTAAGCAACAGTACAAAAGGGATCCAACAAAAAAAAGTTAACAATTAGAAGCTGTATGACAATTAGTGTTTCATTAACTATATTTAACTATATTTCGAGTTCATCTTGAACTCTATGGTGGTTTACTGAGCTTTCTTTTTTTAATAAATTGAAGGATTAAGTTCAGCATGCCGGCCTCAGTGACAAAGCAACAGTCAGTCGCTTACAGTATGCCCAACAATGGTAAAGTTAATATGATTTACTTTCTGTGAGAGTTGGAAAAACTTGATAATCTGATATAGTTTTTATCAGTTGATGAATGATTACAGCTGCATTCCACTTTTTAATTTACAGAGAATTACAGACTTGACGGAAGTCCCTCCTTGACTCGGACACACAGACACACACACGATTATCTGTGATGATAATGTGATAAACTGCACTACTACCAAGATGTAGTGTGTTCTGTTCTTTTTGCGATCATAGGTTAGTCACACAGGTCCATTAATCTTAGAGTTAGCTTTGCATGAGGTCAGACAGACCCCCCCCCCCGAGCTGACAGTGACTCAACAGTGCGTATGTGTATACCGCTCCTTTAGCTTTAGCTGTTTCTTTAAAAAAGTTAAAAAGTTGACTAACTTAGCACAAAGCTATTTTTTCCCCAAGTGATCAATCCTGAGAGGGGCACATATATATTATATATTAGGAATATCTGTATAACTCGTTTGGACAACGCAGCAGCCTTGCCTGCGTAAGCTCCATCAATAAATAGTGACAGGAGAAGGTGTGAGAAAAGAAGGGAACGCTAAGGAGAAGAGGTAAGAAATAGAAACAGTGAGGCGGGGGGCTGCAGGGGGTTGGAAATGAAGTGGTCTGGGCCAGCTGTGTTCTAGAGCAGAGCACATGAACGGAAAAATAAACAAACCCACGGACCGCAGGTGAAAAATACAAGTAAGCACACTTACTCCGTTAGGGGGATAGGACGTCCAGCCAAGCTCCGCCTGAGTCTCTTTAGAATTCAGCAGCACCACTGCAGGAAATAGAGGGAGGAGGAAACACAAACATAAGCTAGAGGTCAACGTGTGAGGGATTTAAGAGCCAGTCTGCATTTATTATTCTCATCAGTATGAACTACTTTGCCAACAGTGTGCCATGAGGGCATGTCCACAACAAATGCAAAGGATTAACCCGTAAGTCCAACAATGTAAGTGCATCGTGACATGTTAAGTTTGGAATAATTAGAGAAGGCAATTGACACGGAGGCAGGCCTGTCAAAACCTGGTCGAGGGTGAACACATTCTTTGATAAGTACATTAATACCATCTTTTTAGGACTAAAGCTGGACAAAATGCTTTCCATCACCCTGGATCAGTTCGGCAGTGAAAAAGCAGCACCGGCAGCAAAGAAAACACAACCCTGAAGCTCTCAAAACAAGTCCAGAGTGTAACAGTACTATCATATAGCTTTCAATTCCCCCGGGAGACAGTGCAAACAGGGAGACAGGGGAAAGCTTTCAGTCTGTTCCCAGGACCACGGACAGGGGAAAGCTTTCAGTCTGTTCCCAGGACCACGGACAGGGGAAAGCTTTGAGTCTCTTCCCAGGACCACGGACAGGGGAAAGCTTTGAGTCTGTTACCAGGACCACAGACAGGGGAAAGCTTTCAGTTCGTTCCCAGGACCACGGACAGGGGAAAGCTTTGAGTCTGTTCCCAGGACCACGGACAGGGGAAAGCTTTGAGTCTGTTCCCAGGACCACGGACAGGGGAAAGCTTTCAGTTCGTTCCCAGGACCACGGACAGGGGAGAGCTTTAAGTCCAAAGTGCATGATCCATGTACATCTACCACTTGAAAATACTTGCAAATGATTACAGTAAGAGTTAAAAAAACGAGTACCAAAGCATCTGGTTCCAAGCAAACACGGCATATCACCCAAAGAATAAACGGTCCAGTTGTGTTTGAGCAGTCAGAGCGAAAATGGCCTTTTCAAAGTCAGCAGGTGTACGTGAAATCCTTCATCAGCACATTTATCCTAATCTATAATGTAACATCAACATCTGTAGCGCCATGGGGGGGGGGGGGGGGGGGGCTGCACTACTGCCTCGTTTTTAAAGGATTTTGCCGATTTTAAACCCATGTTTTAAGTAGGACTCTGCGGTGTGTGTAAGTCTGACAACCAGAGAAAACCTTTTAACATTTTGAAAAAACACCTTTGGAAAGGGCCACCTTCCGTCATGTACTTTCACTTCTGTTTTCTGCCTGGAATTTTAAGCAAGGGAAGAGCCTTGAAAAGACCATTAAAAACCACCTGCATGACAGACTCATTGACAAAAAAACATTTTTTCTACATGAAAAGTATTCGGCCACATCGACATCAATAACCCAGCACATGGCCGCAAAGAGTAGAGAGCGACGCAGCATAACTCAAATCACCTCACTGACTGCTGACGGGGGGGCTATGGAGGCTCACATAGACGTCCCGATGCAACAGAAATGGGAGGGAAGACTTTTTACGTGTTGCAGTGGCAAAGAAGACCTGAAGATGGATGAACGTTTTACTTATAGCTAAAGTAACCGTGGAAAAAGTAATGAGTGACAAAGTGAGTCATGTTGGATTCTTTTTCGATCCCAAGGCCACCAGTCCGGCCGCTGAGGCGAGGATTGTTAACAACTTTACATCAATTTTGAGAATCATGAAAATGTTTCCTCATCGTCGCCGCGTTTGGATATCGGAACGCATAGGTGTCTTTTTTTCTTTTGGGGCATGAGACACTGGCACCCTGGGCGGAGTGCAGGGAAGCCTTGCTCGACCCTGAGAAGTCCTTTACTAAATACTTTAGTATTTTTGGGGTTAACGCTGCCAGGTGCCCAAAGCATGGTTCTGTGGTTAGCTGATAACATAGAGGCATTTGGAGGAGATTAGAACGCGAGAAGCCAAGGGTGGTGGAGAGACACTGAGAAAGGGCCCAGGTGGGAGGCGGAGGAGGGCGAAGGGAAGCAGGAGAGAGACAACTTCAAGGAGAGAATAGACAAAAAATAAGAGAGCCAAGTGCAACTAAATGAATACTTGGGGCAATACACAAAGGGCTCACTGTGCCTTAGTGAGCAGTCAGTCACAGAGAGAGAGACTCACAGGACAAAGTTGGCCCTATGATCACACACTGAACACATAAGTCCTGTAATCACAGCCTAGTTAGACACACTAATGGGCCTGTGGGGGCACGAGGGGGGAGAGAGGGACAAACACTGACGGAAACAGAAAACTAAAGGAAGGGTACCTCTTGGGTGTAGGGGGTGTAGTTAGAGAAAGAACATTTGACAAAGAAACAAAAGCTCTCCCTCTCTGCTGCCCATGGCTGCGACTAATAGGACGTGACACACAAGCTACTAAACACCCATTTCAAAGCTTGTTTCTTGAATAATTACCCATCATTACATAAATAATGTAGATCACTGAGCCAGGTTTCTGATTTAGGCCTTAGCCTATTTAAGGACAAGACGCGGCCGACTTTCATTGCTAATAGAAAACAGACGACATGACTAGGGTTGCAAAGGGGCGGGAACTTTCCTGAAAATTTACGGAAACTTTCCAAGTGGTGACAGACGTCAACAGGAAACATGAACATTCAATGGCTTCCGCTATTTCATTTTCGCTAGAACAAATTCTGACCTGAGAGTAAAGGCAGACCCTGCATGCGGCTTTCTGTCACAGGTCATCCAGCTCCCCCAATATATAACGTATCCTTACAGACACACACCACTGAACTCCCTCCCAGTGAAAGCAGATTGTATCATAATTCGTCTTCGTTTTTGCCCTTTTGCCCAGAGGCAGGATCCGCTCAGGCACTGGCTGTCCGCACAGAGACCCGCGGGGGATACTCATCAGCCAGCCCACCCCAAGGCACACCGCAGGGGCTCAGGAGGCTCAACCTGCCGGAAGACGGAGCACCAGGACGGGTACAAACCAAGGCCACCGATGCTGCACTGGGACCACCATTGTCCGGCCACCACCCTGAGAGCGAGGGAGGAACAGACTCCAAGAATGACTTGGGACTCCCATCAGAGTCCCGAAAATTGGAGAATGGAGATTTTACTTTAGAATTTAAACAAGACTTGCCTCCCTAAAATCTGGGAAGACTTAAAAGTGAAACATTAAGGTGTTAAATAATAACAAGTAAGAGATTTGAAGGCACCTAACCCAGCTAGAATATCTTGTATCGCATTTCGCTACTATGACATGTGACATGACATGATCTGAAGTTGCCTCAAGGACTTGATACACGTGACTTGCATTCACAGACAAGAGGCTTTGGGATTGAGTTTGATTTGCGGCAATGATTTGAGACTTGCCCTGGACCCGTCAGCATAACTTCAAGACGGTAGCCTTGTCTTGGGACTTGGTGACAGATTCGACTTGGATCTGTGCACACGGACGTTGACCGAGACTAATCTTGATGAAAGAATCACAAATTGAGACTTGATGGATTGTCTTTGTGATTTGAGTAGTTAGAGAACAGAAGCAGAGCAATGTGAGCAGAAAAACAGCTCCCGACAAAGCCACGAGTCTCCAGTAATTCTTCCAGGCAGAACTAGAACCAGGTAGACCATTCTGGCTTTGGCCAGAGCGTAGATGGAGATAAAAAAACCTGAACCGTCCGTCTTAAAAAAAACTCAAATAAAAACAGACAAAAAGAGGAGGCCAGTAAAGCAATGAGGGTTGGGGATAGTTCAGAACACTACGTAGCAAATGGAAAACAAATCAACGGGGAAGTCTTTGCAGGCCGTAGTTTTCTGATCCCAGAGGAGGGACGCTGGTACCTAATTTCCTCGCAGTCCTGTTTGGGGGAGACTAGAGCATGGCACTTCATATGAGAAACAATCTCCCTGTTTGCTGCACCACCGTGCTGCCCATGGACGTGGGCGAGAAGGTGATGTATGGTTGGACAGAGGCAATACAGTGATGCTTCTGGAGAACAGATAAAAAATATATATATAATAATAAATGGATGAGGATATGAAGATGTCACATAAAAACAAACATAAAAGATAAATGTTGGGTATAAACGGACACACACACGCACACAAATCAGGAACAAACAAACACACCTTCTTAGACAAATGGTACGGGGAAACTCTTTGTCCCGAACGCACACACACACAGAAATACCATAATAGTAGTTCCATCAGCAGAGGGCATTAACTTCTAAACCGGGCTCTCCTTTTAACAGAGTCATTAAACTTTGCACTTGGCTGGTGTGACATACTGTAAAGAGACGGCACTGTCAGCTCTCTAAAGCCCACTATGCAATTACCTACATGATGCTAGACAATGGGGTTATCGGTTAAATGCTCTCATGGTGCAGCGTATACTCTGTGCTGGAGGAAGCTGTCAATGCAGACACTAGGGCTGCTACTCATGATCATTTGTCTTATGGATTCATTTATTGATTTCAGGAGTGATCAATTGATTTTGTTCATAGTCTATTCAAATTTGAGAAAAGGGGTGAAAATGAATATTATACGTTTTCAGAACTGGGGGTTTTGTGTGGAAGATAGTATATAAAAAATGCGCTAATCCTTTCAGCTTCACATGATATGATAAAAGAAGCCAGTGTACTGATGGGACTCATAAAGGCTCACATTTTATGAGATGAGCTTACTATTGAAGGTCAGCATCGGGATGTACCCAGGTATATCCACCTCAACGGAAGCAGGACCACCAGGTGCTTCAACCCGTACATCTCTTGCGACATAATGTCCACATCCCTGTATGTCCCCAGCACGTCGGTTGTCTTCCTGATCACTGTATGGCCTCATCTTCTTCCTACCTCTCCTGCAGTGCCCGTCTTGAATCTGAATGACCACCTGTTAAGACCGATAGCTTCCAGGAGTTATAAAGCGACTGTGTGTGTGTGTATGCATGTTTGGGTGCGCTCAAGGGAACGAAAGAAAAGAGTCATTGAGTGAGTCAGAGGGCCCGCAAGAGCAAGTGTGTGGTTTAAGGAAGAAGTGGGGGTAAAAAAAAAAATGGTGGAGGAAGGAAAAGCTCAATTTCGGGTGAGAGTGATGACAGATCGTAGAAAGAAAACAAGGAGGGAACAACAGGTTTTGTTGCTGCTGGATAAACACAGACCCGGGGGCGTTTTGATTACAATATCTTGTTCACAAGCTCCACGGCGTAGAGGTTTTTGTTTCCCAGACAAACAGGGAAAAGGAAGGAGGGTGAAAGAACGATCGTGGGCTGACACAAGAAGGAAGCAAAAAGGAAAACGACAGACAGAGCAAAAAAAAAAAAAAAGACCACAGGCCAGTAGAACTCATTTTCGTTTGCAGGGTCCTCTAAGATCTTGTAATTGGTTGTCTGGATTGATGAAGTGAGAGCCGTGGGGGCGCTGTCGGGTCTCATTGAGTGGCTCCTCGGTACAGGCCTGAGAACAGTGCTTCACTGGAAAACAGGCTGAAAGTCAAACTCTTAATGTTGGATTTAACGGTGAAGCAACTGCATGAAAAAAGCACGTCAGCTTAAATTTAGGAAGCAGAACCCCCTTCCCCTCCCCAAAAAACCACTCCTCTGTGACTGTTGGCTCAGGCTGAAGAGTCACTTTGCCCCAAAGTTTTTAGAAAATGTATGAACAGTTTACAGGAACAAGTGGACCTTTCAAAAATAACCTATTTAAAGGACGGACGGAGTGGTAGGGCCTAAGGCAGAAAGCACTTCAGGAACAGTCACGGCAACTAAAAGCAATAAACATGTTGGGGGGAGACATAGATAAAAACAGAAGAGACAGACAACAGCTAGAGGATGAAGGATGCTGGAAGAGAGACTTAAATATAGACGCGGTGTGTCCACCGCTCTGCTCTCTGGGTTCTTGGCCTCGCTGCCGGTAGATCCAAAGCCACGATGACTTCATCGGCTAGGCTTTATCAAATCAGGCTGTATCGTTAAAAAACTCCCACCCAGACAAGCTTTTTGGCAAAATCAAGTCAATGCCTTGAACCAGCCATTAGAGTCTGTGTACTGTTGTGTTGTCGCTTAGATTGACTTGTTCATATTCTAATTCACAATATCAGGCAAAACAAAGTGCTACTTACATGATTCAAACTAAATTGTCTTTTCTCTAATATGAAACAGGTCCAAAGTCTGGCGTTGAAACATTTTAGAACCCAAACCGTTCTGATGGAATGGAAGAGTCCAAATTGTGTTAAGCAAATAGGACAGATAGGAACCTCTCAATGCACTACTGATGCCTCTACACATGCTCGTCACCGGTGCCACTGGGTCCAGCACGGTAAGCCCTGTGGAGGGAGGGGAGGACCCGGAGGACCAGAACCAGGTCCAGGCAGGCGATAGGCCATCAGACTGGGCCATTTAGTAGATGCGACTGCATCTTACACACTGCTCCATTAACTACCAAGAGAAAGAGAAACAACGCTTCAAGGCAGCAACACAGAGCTCCTAAAGGGCTTCACTCACTGAAAGCCTGTTCCTGGACCAGATCCCACAAAGCATGAAACAACTCGCCTGCAGCGCTCCATGAATTCTTCAGAAACCGCTGCAGTATAAGTCCAGTTTAAAGGCTTTTCCCTGTGAATACATCTGCCGTCACCTACCGACCGATTGGGTATTTTAACCCTTTATTCCTCTGCTCTGAGAGAATGTAAAAATAATTACTTGTCAAGATGTGCTACCTACAAATAAACCATTCAATATATTTAATCAAAAGCATCTTGTTATTTTCATTCCACTGTACAAGACCAATAAAAAGCGGCTTGTGGAAAATGAAAGCCTTCAAATTGAACTCCGTGAATAAAACAAAGGATGCTAAACTTGTTTGTGCGTTTATTCAGAAACAAGCAGAGGTGGGAACAAGTCACTGTTATGCAAGTCACAAGCAAGTCTCAAGTCATTGCCCTCGAGTCCCGAGTCAAGTCGAGTCAATAAGGAGGCGATGACTGGCTTGCAACTCCGCTGCATTTATTTATATAAAACAACTCAACTTCGGTCACTGTTGGCCGTCACCACGCCGAACGAACACTTCCGCATACACGGCCCCCCAAAACTCGGGTTGTCTCGCGTAACTACAGCTGGTAACAGAGCATAACGTGAACACATGCAACATCTGCGTAACTGATTAACTAATAACTTTAACTCAGCTCATTACACTACTTTAAAATGGACGTTGACATAATGTTGGCGAGGATTTCCATCGGAGTCTGAATCCGGGTTCAAAAATCCCGATTTTTGTAACCATGAACGAGCTGTCTCGTTGATACGGTCAAATGGACTGCAGTGATTGGATGTCGTGCAGGCAGCGCTCTCTGCATACGTGTCACACATTTTTTTGACAGATGCAGATAAACAGAGCGGCGCGGTGGTGTGAAAATGTTTTCCCTAGTTTTCATGGGAAGTAGCAAGTCTTCTCGAGTCAAAAGGCTCGAGTCCAAGTCAAGTCACGAGTCATCGGTGTTCAAGTCCAAGTCGAGTTGCAAGTCTTTGTACGTTTTGTCGAGTCGAGTCTCAAGTCATCAAATTCATGACTCGAGTCTGACTCGAGTCCAAGTCACATGACTCGAGTCCACACCTCTGGAAACAAGCAAGACTTTCATTTTCTCTGACATGCAACCACATTTCCATACGGCATGCTATGCATTACCCTATTTAATGATGTTAGCAAAAGGTGGGGTGCTCAGTGAGCCAGCTTAAAATGGGCTTGCATAATAGACGTGCTCACGGAGTACACACGTTGTTAGGCTGCATCTCACAGATTGTTACAGCAGTGTCTGAGGAGGGAAAGGAGCGGAGGACAGAAGCTCAAGTGGGATTTACTTGAGGATACACGTGGCTACATCGGTACACAGTGTTTTCCCTAGGATTACAACTTCAGGAGGGGGGGGAGGTTAGTAAGTCGGTTCGGCACAGACACGGCACACTGACGTATTTGCAACATATTCAGTAAGGAACGGCCATGTGGAACAGCCATGTGGAACAGCCATGTGGAACAGCGGAAATAGAACAACATTATATGTGTTTATTACACATTTTATAATTTCAGGGGCGGTGGAGCGCCCCCTGGTTATAATGGTAGGGGGAACACTGGGTACAGACTGAAAGCACAAAGTGTTGATTCATTAGGCTACTTATCACTAAAGATTAACGCATGCGCCAATAAAAAATATTACGCTTTTTTCACCGAAATTCCTCCACGAAAAACAGAAAACGAAGCTGTAAATGTCACTGAATGCCGATTCAAAGGAGGGAAGCAAACTTCTCCATCTTTTAATGACACTTGCTGATACAAACAGATCATTATATTTCCATTATTTTGGTGCGGAACAATGTTTCAAATGACATTAAAATGCAGAGACTAAAAGCCAAACTACCATGCGTGGCATTCACGTCCACACAAACACACTAAAACATGCGCACAATCCCACAGGTTAATATAGTTTGGATTTGTGCCTGCAGAATATAACTGCAGGTAGAGATATTCTAGTGCCAGTTCCCAGCATTTATTGGATGTGTGTGTGTGTGTGTGTGTGTGTGTGTGTGTGTGTGTTTAATCCAGATGTACGCACCAAACCCTGGTCTTAATTCAGGGAATGTCTCACTTGTGAGCCTTTCAGAGAAATGCTAAATAATACACGTCTGTATCGTTGCACTGAGCCACTGCTTCCTCCATCTTCTCCCCGAGTCGCTCCTCGGTCCAAAGCAGCCAATAGGCTGCATTATTTAACTGGACACTCACACAGGGCGTTCTGTTGAATAGAGCCTGCCGGGGCCTTACAGTTTGGTGTCAGAGAAATAACATGACAGGGAGGAAAAGAGAGGAAAGTAGTGTTTGTGTGTGTGTGTGAGAGAGAGCGACAAGGTAAAAAAATTGAACTTAGTCGTCTTCTCCTGCCAGGTTCACAAAAGGCCTGTTTTTTTTGCCATCTCCATCAAGAACAACCCTTACTAGAAGTCCATGATCCTCTGTCCGTGGTTTAACAAATGCCACACACACACACACACTTTTTCACCCCAATTGCTTTCTATCTGCTTTTCTATGCGTTTCTAATCAGTGTTGCTGTTTCTGCTTATTATAGCTCTATAGCAAAGCCTTCATATCGTTTAACCCCCCATGCTCTCAAACCAGCGGAAAACTGAGCAATACCAAGTTCATGTTGTACATTGATGTATCTGCAAAGTTCGATATGTACCACATTATTCAGATCAGTTCACATAACAGCATTCCTTAAACCTTCCTGGGGACAAACCTTTTAAAAAGACAAACCGCCGCGGCCCAATTCAAATGTCTGGTTTGCAACAGCAAACCAGACATTTAAAAATTGATAAATCACACTTCACCATTTAGGGACGTGAAGAGAGCGGTTTCTTTCTTTTATTAGTAAATGTATGCTTGACCCTTGCATATATGGCACTTTAATTGCCCCGCTGTGGCATTTCGACCTACCCCTGCCAATCCTTATGGTTAAGCCCTAGATATCTTCAAATCAAATCAAATTCTCTCCATTGTCCACTCACCGGCCCTCAAATTCTCATTCTGCTCGCCACTTTTTCTATTTACCCCTCCTTGCTCCCTCCATCCACCCTCCCTCAAAGCGAGGGACTAGAAGGGAGGGAAGAGCACTTACACAAGTACGTAAAGTGTAGACGGTTTTGTGCTGACTTTGTCTTCCCTCTGGTTCAATCTGAACCACTTTAGATTAAATTAGGTTGTCTTCTACATTCCCCTCTCCCCGTCTCCTCACTTCCTGCTTATATTGCTCTTTTATTTTGCTGAACAAAGAAATACCTGCAGCAGTGCTGATATACACAGGGCTGTCTGGGGGTCAACGTGCATAAACAGCTCAATCTATAATGCATCTCAAGCACATCTTCTATCTACAGCTTGTTGATCCCAAAAACAGGATGATGTAACACGTCTATCACCCTGAAATGTGACTTTAAACCGACAAACCGCAGAATCAACAAGCATCTGACAAACACACACTGGCTGTACCCAAAACAAAAGATGTCTTATGGTGAGACTAAATAGATCGATAAGCTCCATATATATATATATATTTACATGGGTATATATGTGCAAGGTTTCCCCTGGGAGGTAGTTGGCCCTGTGCTCAAATTGAACTAAAGGAAAACGGAACTAAAAAGTTTTCGTCACGACACGCTGGTCTGAATAATCAATGCAAAGTGATGGCGTGATGCGTTCAATTGATCACCTGCTGAGCAGATTCTGTATCGCTAAGAGGTTAAATAATTACCTCCCTCGTTAAGTACGTTTCCACCTAAATCACTGATGTATCACCACTGTTTGCTCTCCCTAAAGCTTATTAAGCCTAATTTTGCATTTCTTATAATTTAATCAGTTCCTCTGTCTGCTTCCTTCAGGCCTGGCAGGGTTCCCCATCTTAAGAGTGCGGAAGGAAACATAAAGTGAGCAAATGCCATGAAGAAGGAGCAGGACACAAAGGCACGTAGCAAATTGTCAGTGTGTCTTTCGGAACTTAACCCTGCTTAGTAATGACATTTTTAGAACGTTTCAATATGCATGTTCAAAATGATCTCATTAGCTCTCAATTTCCAATATAAAAATGTGAACCTCATTACTCCAGATTCATAATTCTTGTTGCATAATGTTGACAAATTACAGCCAAAAGTTTCTACATAGGGAAAGCTAATTTGACTCACTTTTATCACATAGATGAGATAATAGTGCATCGCCATTAAATATCCCAAAGTAAACACTTTCTAACTCAATTGAATGTACCAGTCAAAGTACACAAACTTGCTGGCAACAGCAGCAATCGCTTGGACAGATGTAGATTTGTCTTGTGTCTTGTCTCCTAACATGTGTCATGTCCACCAAGATACAACCTCTCCTCGTAAATCACCCCTTCTCCCGTGTGACCAGCACATGTGTCTTGGTCTTGTAGCACAGGAACCATTATGAAATCACACCAATTCCCCAGCCTGGGTCGACTCCTTTGTGGGATTCTTATTTGTGCCTCCACTCAGCCAGCCCCCCCCCCGCCTCAAGCAGTAATATAAAAGACGTATGCTTGCTTAAGGGCTAGACGGCCTCCTAGCCGTCCTTTTAGAGCCATCAACGAATCAAAAGAAAAGCGAGGGAGAAGAAAATACACTTTCTTTAGGAAGTGACAGCAGTGTAGTGTTTAGAAAATGCAGCAGTTAAACCTTAAACCCAGTTAATACATATACATTAGCCATCTGGTGATTGTGTCCGTAACAGTGGATTATTTCATAGATGATAACCTCCACTTTAAGCCCACTTACTGCTACGCTTAAGCCTTCTGGGCTTTTTCTTTTTAGGATGCGTGATCCGCTGAAACAGTGTTCCATGAAACATTCAAAGGCATAAATGCATGAGCACTAATGTGGTCATTGCTCCGTTGGATTAGATCCACAGAAACGTTTAAAAAGGCCCAAGTTAATGAAAATGTCCCTGATGTAAGAGGTGGGTCTTTCATGTTGCTTTAGGCTTTTCTATTTTTGCAGTAAAGTAATTCTTTAAGCTTCAGAACAGTGCTAGATGCTCTTTTACAAAACGCCAAACCCTTAACCATATAAGTGATATATAGATGGACAGTATCAGCCAGCTCTACTGTGGGTGATGGAGACGCTACGTCCTACATCCTGAGCAGAGCCCTTTTGGCTCCCGAAGTTCATTGACCACTTCTTTGGAACTCAGTGACGGGATCCACAAAGTAAAGCCAGCGCTACTATTCAGCTCTCTCCTCTCCCATCGCCCTCTGTCTTGGTCTTTATTTCCCTTCCTAGGGGCCCGTGTGGCTGCCCTCAGGCAGACACTCCTCACCGTGCCTCTCCTCTTTGATTCTTTCCGGTGTCTCCTTGTTCCGTTCCCTCCACTCCTCCTCCGATTTACCCGGGGCAACGCCGCCGCCTCGTGATAAACCCCACCTCGTCCATTCATCTTCCCCCTCGCTTTCCATCATACGGTTCGGATTCAGGTGCCTTCTGCCCAGCTGCCCCCACGAGCCCAGCAGCCATTATCCTCCGCATCGATCTCCGCAGCGCCGATGAGCGATAGCGGCAAAGGACTCGGAGGAGATAGAAAGAAGAAGGGATAGACGGAAACGACAGATGAATGCGGCAAGTAGATTGCGGGGAGGACTGGAGATGAAATGAGGTAAGTGATAGATAGTAAGGCAGACTGAGAGGAGAGAAGTAGGAAAATATGAGAGAGGTAAAAGGTGGAGGGAGGGAAGGAGGGAGGGCATTGAGGGACCATTTGTCAATAGCCTGCAGTGTAACCTTGGGAATCGATGGGGCCGACAGCCAATCAGTCAATAGGCTCCATAACTAGCTCCGCTAGGCTGGGAGCGAGGGAGAGGACAAGGCGGCTCGGTCATAGCAGTCAATAGGACAGAATAACAGACCGTCTGTCCGCTCTGACACAAGTCCAGTATGAACGGCCCAAACGGAGGACAAGTGCAGGCTAATAGGAATTGAAATGATTCAGCAGTGCCTATAGGAGACTATAGGAATAATCAAATATTGTTGGGAGCAGAGGACACAACTGTGTGATGTAGTTATAGAGCCATAAGGTTTGTAGGCAAGATTTTAGGGGGCAGTGTTTCTAGTTTACAACTAGGGTGGTATATACCAATCAATATTGGGGTCTTTAAACTGTGATCATGGTTGTTCCTCAGCCTGTGTGTGCGCAAACCTTAACTTACAGCTGTGTCTGACTAGAAACCAGTTTAAAACGGCAACATTAGATCAGAAAATCCTTTAAAAAATGCTTCCAATGGAAAGAGGAAAAGCCTCCCTGAACCATACAGTCTGCCCAAAGTGTACTTTGAATTCTGTACGTGCGCGCCAAAGAATCACCAGAATTGCAAAGATAATGCGACCAGTGAGTCACGTTCACCTGTTGAGAAAAAAACAAACAAACAGCAAATGCGAAGAGAGTTCTCCAAGTGTGTGTTGTGCCAAAGCCGGGCTCATATTGTGGCAGTGCACTGCCATTCAGCCAACCTCCTTTAATGATCTGCCTGTGCAGCTGGCGATATTAGATTCATATCAGATGGGAGCTCATCAGCAAGATTGAGCCGTCTGCTCCACCAGAGGACTGCCGCAGTCACGGATACGAAGTCACAAACAGGGGAAGTAAGGGGAACCTACAGAAAGATGAAAAGAGGAAATGCCGGAGTGTGTGGAATCTGAAGAAACGTAGAAGGTCCAAAGCAAGTGATGCAGCCTTGATAAGAACATAAATGCGCGCACACACACACACGCACACACACGAGGACTCCTTGGGAAATCATAGTTATTAGTTACCAAGGCAATAAATAAATAATCCAGAGTGAAGCGGTGGTAGTGTGCGGTTAAAATGCCAGATGTGCCAAACAAGCAGCAGCAGTCGGTCAGTAATTAATGAAATCAAAGTGCGACTAATGAGACAATGAGCACTTCCCTTTTCTGATGCCCCCCGCACCGTCCCTAGCACACACACCTTTGGGTAAGCAAGAACCCCACCGGGCAGAATGCACACGCATAGCTCCAAAACACATACACACACACACACACAACCCCCCCCTTTCGGTCCTGTGGGAGGGCACAGCCAGCATACGTTCCTCATTTGTGACACTACCCAGTCCCCACCCCCCCAACCAGCCATTATCCCATTTCATTCCTCCGCAGCCAATTGTTTATTTGCTAATCGTAGCGCAGATAATAGAAGGGAATAAAGCTGGTAATTCCTTCGTTTTTTTCTTTTTTCAACTGACAGATTCCTGTTAGTGTAAATGGTCAGAGTAGCTGGACCGGTTCTACCGACTGGAGGATTTAATTATCAGAGCTAATTGCTTGTTTTCCTCAAACTGTTAACTGCAGAGGCGCCGCTACACTTCCATGGGTGCTAATGCCTGAGGTGGCTGCTTCCCTCACTGGGGATGACGGGGCATTTGAGAGCCACAGGGAAACAGGAAGTCTTTTCTCAGCTTGACAACATAAATCATCTTCTGGTACGTCACAGGAGGTGTTTGCAACGTTGCCGTTAGAGCTCTTCTCCTGCTGTGCTGGTGGCAGTGGCAGCACTCCTTTGCTTCTTGACAGTATTTCACCAAGTCATCCCTACGCAAATATGACATGCATATGCATAGTGAATCTACCACGCCAAAGCGTTACTCACACGCAGTCACCGTTCACTTCCATGAGTCACATGAGGGGGGGGGGGGGGGGGTACCGCAGCCTCGGGAGGGACGTGCAGAGAGCAAGAGAGGCAACATGATAAAATCTGCGGATGAGGCCATAGATAATTAGAGAACTCAGCTCTCACTAATAATGCCGTTACTAAACACCATTACCTCAATAACGGCATTTTCATAATTAGCAGTGACTAATTAGGCACAGATTTACAAAAAAGCAAGATGGATTTTTTTCTACCCCAATTTCTGTTATCCAGAGAATTATGGGATTTTTAGAAATGTATGTAGAGACCTTTCCTGGTAAGTGATTTCTTACTTTATTTACTGTACACAGCAAATAGTTATACTGCTATGTGTAAGTGTAATACTTTTGTTGTGTTCCCAGGTTTTGCCAAAGGTTTAATAGTGTGTGTAAAAGTGAACATAATGTGATCGTTTCCAAACCTCGAGCAGACTGATGATTATTATAATCATGACGACAGCTCCCTATCCTCAAGTACAGGACTTGTCATTATCTTTACTGACATTGCCTGCATTGCTGTCAACTTAAAAAAAGGTAAAGTAACCCTTATCCACACAACAGCAATACACTTCCCTACATTCATCACCACTAGACTCTAATGACACACACACACACACACACACACACACACACACACTGGTCTATAAGTGAGCTGACACACGCAGCCCTTTTGTCCGGATGGCTTCCTGCCCGTCTGTTGACTTTGTGACCCCAGAGGGTTAAAGGGTAAAGGGCGTGTGTCTTGACCAAGTTCTCCCTGACACCTTGTACGAAACAAACGCATCAGCCAGTGCACAGCTCAAAAGGTCGCATCCCGGGAGGTCTCCGCCTATCGAGTGAGGGGTCGCATCGACGCCGCCGGGCGCTACGGGAACCAATCAGAGCCCACGGAGCGCCTGTGGGAGGATTTGATCAAACTAAGTACGCCTCGTTTTACAACCAGAAAGCCATTGGGCCTTTTGTACCCTCATTTGCAAATCATAGGCGACGTGTCGGGTGAGGCATTCGATCATGGGGGGCTTTCGGGGGCCAAACACACACTGCGGTGAAAACCTTTGGTGCAGTCGGATTTTCCTGTGTGACATTTAAAGGAAAAAGACTAGGACAACAATGCAGAATGTGTTGAGGTTATAACCCATCCACCGTAATGCTTTAACAAACAAGCTCCACTCTTCGTCTGTTTTATTCGCTTCAAAAGGGATGTTCAGCTTGAGACCCGGTCTGCGATCTTGCGGTTTATGTGGGTACTTCTATTGAATTACTGTACAATAAACTGTGCAAACACAGCCTTTGGCCTCGATTACTGCGCACACAGACACCTATTAAAGCTGGCAGTCAGTATTGGGTTAAACCCGCACTGCTCTGGACTCCACGGAGCAGTCAGTTGCGAGAAGGAGGCCCTTCAGACAGCTTATGGCCATGTTATAGACGGCTAGAGCGGAAAGAACGGATGGCTGGAGGGCGGGAGATATCAAGGTGCAGGGGGGAAGGGATGACAGAGGGCTGAGCCGATGAGGTCAGAGCGGGGTCGTGATACCATGGCTGCCAGGGCCCTTCAGAGACGGACAGCGCGGCACACGACATCGCTAATGAAATGTGTGTGTTCGCTCTCCCGGCAATGAGCAACGAGGGGGGCGGAGTTGTTATAGTTGGGGGGACAGTGGAGGGGGGTAACAAAAGAAGAAAGGTGGATGAGGACAAAAACACGGAGACTGAGTGACAGGGGAAAGGAGACAATGAGCGGAAGCCTCTTCTCCATACTCAGTGATCGCAGATTTGAATTTGGGGACCGCCTCTCGCCACGACGCCCCTATAAATAGGAACGAGGAGCAAACAGCAGGCAATTTCATCCGCAGTGCCGAAACACAATGCCTGATTGAGGGCAAATTAAAATGCAAATGCAACACTTTCATTTTTCCAGATTTCACCTGCGAGATAAGGGAAGGACCTCTGTTGCTTTCATAAAGTATTGGAAGTGTTGGGGGGGCGGGGGGGGGGTATGTACGAGTGTGTGTGTGTGTATTTGTCTGTTGAGTAGCAGACAGCAGGGACACTAGAGGTGAGGTTGAATAAACAGATTAGATTCAGTATTGTCCTCTCAGAGCTGCCTTTCAATAGTGAGTCCTTTCCTTGTGCCCTTCCCTGCTGGCAATTTCAACAGCCCTTCTATAGGTGTCAACATAATGAGAATTATACGACAGAATGAACAAAAGGTAAATGGAATATGGCATATTAGAAAAATTACTATAGCAGAAGAAAACAACTTTTGGAGTTTACATTTTTGAAAGCCGGGAAATAAAATCAGCACGTCTGAGCCCAACGTGTTTAATGGCGGTAATTGTTACTAAGCCGTAGCTTCACTGCGTGACCAAGCCACGGGTCAGAAACCCATTCAACCGCTAAGGCCACGTGGTTTCCATGAGCAGAAGGTTAGCAGTTAAAGCCAAGCGCAGGGAAAATGTTGCCCGCAAGAGTGCTGCCCAGAGACCAATGATCACACTGCTTGAGCCGTGGCAGCGTCGCAAGAAGCGGCTTCCAGAGAGAGAAAAGGGCACGCATGACGGAGAGCAGGGGAGGAACAATGGAGACAACAGTGCAAATGACAAGGAAGAATCCATGGCAGGCGGGCTGACAGAGGAAGTCCAAAATATAGCAGCCAAACCAAAGAGCTTTTCCTTTGAGCCACTCATCGGCTAACAGCTGAATTTTTCATCAGCTTCCCTTATCGAGAGGGGGAGGGGGGGGGTAAACTAAAAGCAAGGTTTCCTTTTCCATCATGCTCTGTGTGTGTGTGTGGCGGGGGGGGGGGGGGGGGGGAAGTAGCGTGCATCACTATTCCCGTGCACCGTGAATGAGGTCATGTGTTCCAGGGCTACATGACGTCGCGATGTGCGCTCAGTCACGTCGTGCTGCGAACGCTGCTTGGCAGAAAAAGTTCGCACCGGTCTCTTTGTTCTAGGACTAATCCTGCGTTTCCCATTCATAACCTACAGTCCAGGCTGCCAGTAGATTCATAAGAAAAGAAAAACATGTCGTATAGTTCACAGGTGAGGTCCCCACAGTCTGCAAGTGAGAGTCGGCAGCAGGCCAGATTTGGATGCTCGCCGTTGTTTTATTTTATAACGCTAAACCTAAAAGGAAATAATCAAGTTACTTTTTCTGAATGCTTTTACATGAGAACGTTATTCGGGCATAGTTATAGCAATTCTTACAGGCTTTGTGCTGGAGACAAATTCTTCAGCACGCAACAACAATCACATTCTGAAACTGGTCTCCAATTTGCATTCACACGCAAATCCATGTGATCCCAAACGATGAATGGACTCCATTGAGTGCTTTAGTGGCATTTAGTAATTTAGTGGCAGGCTCCTTCAAATGACCTTCCAGCAAAGTCCATTACTTTAACCCCCCCCCCCCATCACATCCAAACACACACATACACACACACACACTCAAGACTTCTGAAAGGAAGGTAATCTGCCATTTACTCGAGCCACTCAATTCTGAAACACTGCCAAGTTCAATTGCATGAGCGAGTTGGATGGAGTAGGAGAAAGCGAAAGAGGGAGGGAGGGTGTTGGGTAGTTGGGGAGGGGAAGACAGATGGAAAGAGCAGTTGAGAGAGTGAGGGAGTGAGTGAGAAAAAAAAACGGGCAAGAGGGAGGACGGCGCTTTACTCCGCCACTTCCTGCGCAGAAGCATCCCTTCCCATCTGCCCCTGCAGGGAAGGGTCCCAGTCAGCTCCAAACCAGTGGGACCATCTGACCACTCTGCTCAGAGTGCAGTCAGTGAGAGATGTTTCTCCTCTTCTCATAAGTTACTTTCCTCTTTTGGTTAACAGCCAATCCGATCCAATCCATTTGGGTAAAACACAATTAGTTGAGACTGTAGTTAATGGTTCAAGGTTTGAATGTTTGGTTTTTACAGAAGCACGTAGTAACCAGCTCCATAACAGAGAGTCAACTGTGGAAGCTGTGAATCGGATCCAGAAGACAGTGTTCTGCAGAATGGTCCAGCTGTTTAAGCTTTGCTTAACACGAGATACCACAATGAAGTAAAAATAAAATTGATTGAGTATGATTTATGTTTTCTGTTTGTTCTGGTTAAAAAAAAATCTAAGAAAACACTTACACAAGTCTTATTGCTGCCATTTGCACAGAGCCCAATTAAGTATATTTATTATTTTTAATAATAAGGTTAAATGTTTAAAAAGATGCCCCCATTTTCTTATACAATGCCCCTGGTTTTCAGTCAGTGGGGCATAAATTGCCCCCTAAATAATATGTAAATGTCCTACCCTGGATTACACACTTACAAAGACATTAACTACTGCGCATACAGTGTTATCCCCTGTGAATAGAGGAGGAAATAAATGCGTGGGTCCAAATGCAAATTCAGTGGCAAAAGCGGGATTTTTCAGGGAGTACAAGAACGACCAAAACAACACGCAACCACCGAAAAGAAAATGCAGGGAAAATGCACGGCGCCACCATCACAGTAACCCTCGGTAACCACATTAAAATCAATTCAGCCATGGAGGGTGTACCCAAAACATCCAAACATGAAGACGATTACAACGAAAACCTCACATTGAACTGTAATAACGATAGTTGACATTTAGCGACTGGAAAGACACTGGGAAAACTATGCAATAATTCAAGATATAATTAAGAAAATAGTTTTATATTTCATATCAATTTCTTTATTTTTAGTTTTTATGATTGCAATCATCATTTTAAACGCTATTTATATCAAATGTGCTTACACTAGCAATCTCAACAGCATTGTAGATCTTACACAGTGTATCGTTAGTATGGTAAAATGAAAATAAGAGCAAAGCATTTTGAATTAAGTTTAAAAAGTTGCTGATAGCAGCAGACCTGAACCACACAGCGCCGTAGTCCTCCCTGCATAGCAGCTTGTGCAGGTTTAATCTCTCGTCTACATATAAAAGTGGAGGGGTTAGTTTCCATTAAATACTCTCGACAGCACCCTTCCATACCACCCTGGAAATCTCATCAGAGGCGTTAGAGCGGGTGCTTTAGGGTGCCAGCTTGTGGATTAGGCTTCAAACTGAGGCGCAAAATTAAAAGATTTATTGACTTTCGTTTGTGCTCTTTTGGTGCTACAACTTGATTTGCATATTTTCTTAGCAAACAAAGCTTCTCAAGTCTTACTGTGCTTCTGGTTCTGGCACCTGTGACTTGCTTTGCTGAATCCGTTGTGTATTGCTTGAGAAACGTGTTTTGACATAGCGTCGATTCATCGAAAGCCGTGCCCTTTGATTGGCTGGCTGGCCCACGGAGACCGAGAGGTCCAACCTGATTCTGAGTTGAAGCCGCCTCTGCGCCGCCTCGGTTTCCCGGGTCACCGGGCTCGATTGCCTGCTTGGCCAGCCAGCTGGTTAGCAGCTGATTGTTTTGGTGCACTGATTGGCTTGGCTGCATATTGAATTGCAAACAGGAAGGCAACATTTATAGCGGAGAAACAACAGGGGCACGGTGCACCCGACAATCCTGCGCTGATAACACTGATTGCAATCACAAGCCAGACACACAAGAGAAGGAATATCTCTCGCCCCACCCCACGCACATACCAACATACGGGGGGGGGAAATGCACTTATGGTTGCTGTCTTAACATGCATAACAAGCAGCTAAAGCCAACAGGAACGGAGTGCACATCTAGACTGAAACAAGTCGCACACATCAACTCACGCAGTTCCAATTCAGTGGGTTCCCTCCACTCCCTTCTGCCCTTAAAAGCTTAAAAAAAACCATCAGTACCCTGTGGAGCTGTTGACCATTAGCAGCGTTATGCAATGCTTTGTTTGTCTTGCTCATGCGGCCATGCATGCACTCGCACAAATGTTTTATGAGGAATAAAATGCACTCAACTCATTTTACTACAACACATTGTGTTGCGGTGGGAATCACTGAATGTGAACACACCGTGTCGTTTGGTGAAAGGAAAACTCTGCAGGGTACGGTTAACTTTTCGGGAGCGCACGGTTCAGCTTACCAAATGTTTCCAAAATCTGGCTCTGTTCTTCATCTCATCTCCCAGTACCCTCAGAGAAGATACTAGCACTTTAAAAGACTGACAGTCTAGTTTCCTCTAGTGTTCTCAGTGCTTATTTGCTCCCTCACCCCTCTCTAATTCGCATTTACAGCACCATGCTTTTCCGCCCCACCACTTAACAACTTACAGCCTGTTCTGCTTGCCCTTGCAGTTGTGATGAACCGAGTGGAGCAGGCCCCATGCCGTTATGTTAACTTCCCTTTTGCCACTCGCCACATCACATCCTCTGCCGCCTACGGAGCCCTGTCACTCCCCCACCTGACCAAGAGAGGAGCACATTAAACCTGCCTCACCCGCTCACCCCATTCGATTGTTTTGCCATCGGCCCTCAGCCACTAACACCCTTCTATTACAGATACTCCTCTCTGCGGGGGGCTATCACTTGAAAGACAACCCCCTGTTCCCATGCCGTGTCTGTAGGGGGAAGCTGCAGAGGACTAGGGGTCGGTCGGGGGGGGTCGGCATCATAAAAGTGACTGAAATGGAGCTGCGCGATTTATGTATTTATTCATCACGAGGAAGCGCCGTATTAAAAGGTCGAGCAATTTTCCAGGTCACTGACCGAACCCACAAAGCGAGGAAGCGAGAGGATAGAGAAGACAGGGGCTTGAGGGGGGGTGCGGGGGGGATGGAGACCAAAATGGAGAGATAGAGAGACCGTAGCGGAGATGGCAAGCAGGTAATGCCGTATTGACACAGCTTGCTGCATTCACATTTGTGTGTAAGCGTGCACACCCCGTTTGTTTATGCGCCAGACGAGAGGCAAGAAAGAAATGAGTGACGTCTGCACACTGGCTGTGGATAATGAGTTTGAAAGGTCAAACGCCTCTCGGAGAGATTAATGGGGTTTCCCGGGCGCGAGGGTTGATGGTTTACGAGGCCCGGCCGGACAAACGTGACGGTCGTTAACCGGGAATGAGACTGAAGAGAAGGAGGCATTCAAGGGCTGTGGAGAGAACACAGCGGGCTTCTGACCACCTTGTGTACCTTGTCCATCATTCCTGTGCGCAGTGTGCGTGCAACCCTGAGCTTTAGGTCGGCACATTGTGTCTCAGAATGTATTTTACGTTTGATAATCTGCAACATACAAACAAAATAAGTGGAAGATTAATTTATCTTTGGACGGAATATAACTGCAGGGTAAAGAATCATTCATCTCTACAAATCCTGAAGAGTCCGTCGCTTACGTTTACAATGTGAAAATCGCTGGGTTACTCTTTTAATGTGACGCTTTTGTGTGTTGTGTGCTCGACGCACCTGAATGCAACACACATCTAGTGGCCCTGTTCTGTCCCTCCGCCTCATCTTTACAAGTGCTGCAGCTTGTTTCCTGAGCAACATTTTGTCCAACCCTTAGAGCAAGACTGCTTTGTTTTCTCGATGAGTCAATGCAATTAATGGCTTCCCAGGCGCCTCTGTGGGGACTAAGGAAGCCTGATGTAGCATTAAGCCATGTGCAGCAAAGTAATATGACGCCTTTTTCTTCACCTACACTTCTCTTAAGCCAGCACACACAAAAAGCACATTAAGAGTTCACAGGTCGGCCCGGAGCGAGGCGGACGCCGACACAGCAGAGCAAAGCTGAAGAGGGGACGCTAACGGCAGAGGGATGAACTGAGCTCGGCTGCTGAGGTGTGTGTGTGTGTGTGTTAGACGTTAGGAGAGCAAGACTGCTGGGAGAGCGTGCATAAATCTGTGAGAGTGGCCACGAGTACACACTGTACATGGTTTGTCTGCAGCTCGTGTTTTAACAAGATGAGAAGCCATCATAACGGTTACATAACTATCTAGACAACGTTGCCTCAGCTGCAGCCAATACAAACGTTTCAAATTTGTTTCAGATGGCCTCGTGCCCAGGAAAGCATCCCTCAGACCGATTGAAAATGTATCGTCGCCTATTTTTTCAGACATTTTCAGAGGTCATTTGATGTCATCGGACATCCAGACCTTTTCCCCCTATGGCGAAGGCACAACTCTCCTCTCTGCCTCTCATTACTAGTTTGCTTTGCTTGTTGGGTTGTTAAAGTTATGAAGAATCGGATTATAAAATATAAATAACCAGAAGACAGAAAACTAAGGCGACTGCGATGTCGTTCCGGGTTATTAGGAGCCATGCGCTGCTGTTTGTTGGAGGGACAATGGCCACTTGTGTTTGGGACAACGGCCTATTGAAAGGCATTGAAAGGAGCCAGTTGAGGTGGTTTGGGCATCTGGTAGGATGCTCCCCGGACGCCTCCCTTGGGAGGTGTTCCAGGCACGTCCAGCTGGAGAGAGGCCCGGGGAAGACCCAGGACCAGGTGGAGAGATTCTATCTAGGAACCCCTTGGGATCCCCCAGTCAGAGCTGGTAGATGTGGCCCGGGAAAGGGAAGTTTGCCCCCGCGACCCGACCCCGGATAAGCAGTTGAAGGTGGATGGATGGATGGATGGCCTATTGGACAATAGGTTAGGCAGAACAGGCATTCAGAACAACGGCATGGCACCACAGGACATACGTTGGTGTTGTAGTGAAAAGAGGCATTGGTGATTGAGACAATGACATTTTCTATTTGATCTAAAAAATGTCTTAATTATAAATCACACATTGTGTTGCCAAAAGGACTATTGACGTACTCCGTTCTTTAAAAATAGCATATGGCAACTGTATGAGTACAAGCTGTGCGAGTGTGTTTGCCTTTTTGTACATCTCAGGACCTTTGTCACCTCTGCGGCAGTGTAATGTGACCAACTAAACCAGGCTCAATCGCACCTGATTGTCTGTAAGCCAACATGAGAAAGGGAGGGCAACCCATTTAACCTCTGGAACACACACACACACACACACACACACACACACACACACACACACACACCAGTTTCCATTTGTTTTTGGCCAGTAGCTCCTATGCGTTTAAGTCCTCGTGGTGCCGGAATGAGTGGGCAATGGGTTTTCCCACCTGAAACCAAGGGAACGAAAGGGAATGCTGGGAGTGTGAGGGTGAGACGGACTGAGCTCCGACGAGTTGTCAGTGAAATTCCCAACGCGCCCGCCCACAACAACGCGCCTCGCATTAATGCAGCCGGTGTTTATTCGCGATGCAAAACGAGAGCTGAGCAGAAATGTTGTGCCAAGAGCACGGCTCCAGCGCCGCACTAACACCCACCAACAACATCCATCAACTTCAGACACCTCAGGACTGAGGAGCTCGCCAACAAAAACTTCATTAATCCAACAGTATCCCAACAAATACAGCAAATGTGTTTGAGGCATCCGTACAGGATAACTCCAGGATAATGGTGGCGTGAGTTCATGTTTTTTGTTGCATATAACCTTTGAGGAACCTTGAGAGAACAGTCCCTCGAGATGGTTACATAAAGCTCTGCCTTAACAGTTTTATTAGGGACTTTCATCTAGTTTTTAACATACCAACACGTAGTCCAATTGATTTAATGCATCCACGTTCAGTGTTAAACTTGAAAAATAACATGGATAAATGTTCATTCAATGCATTGTCCTACTTTTTAAATTTGATTTTGGTCTCGCTCTCTCGCGTCGCCACTGATTTGGGCCTATGGTACCAGCGTCCTCGCCTGAGCTGAATGACTTTTAGCTGCTGCAATAATTTCATTATCCACCTCACAAACACACAGCATTTAATTCACTTTGATACAATTGAGCATCAAATAATCTGTTGGTTCAGATGAATGAAGCAGAATGCAGTTTGTTTACCCGGAAATCACACGTCTCAAAGCTACGCTTCGGATTCCTCTTAAAAGAGACAAAAAATTAAAAAAAAGGTGTAAAGAGTCGATGGAAAGCTAAATGGAAACATGGACGCGATCCGGAGGTGCAGAAGTATGTGGAAACCACATGAACGCAGCAGAATATGTGTTAGCATAGATCCATCAATAAAACAACAAATGTGCAGTATGTCAGCATTTTGCCTTCATCTGTGCAGCTGCCCAGAGCCCCTTCCTCACTGTCCAGTATGGCTGAAACACCTGCTCAACCCCCCCTCAGGTTTTTCCACACACACACACACACACACACACACAGGCTCTTTCTGCCACACTCAAACATCCCTCCCACCCTTTTCGATGGCTCATTCTTGCCGATCCAGCAGAATAGCGAAGATGCTTCCCTTACTCTGAACAATAGCCAGCAGGTGACCCAATCTGGGTCTAACAGACGTGCACCCTCTCTCTCACACACACACATCAGCCGCAGTGAGTGTGTTCCGGCAGAGTGGGAGGTAAACACGAAACTGGCCGAGCTTCTGCACTGACTTGTTTGATTCCATGTAACATACAAAGCAGTGGTGGCAGCTTACAAATCCCTCGTCACCTCTCTCCCTCCACACGCCTCGACTCCCCTTCCAATTTTACACCTGTCACTCTGTCACTCTCCTCAGCCCAGCTTGTTTTTGGGACTCGCCTTCCCTCCCTCCCTCTGTTTATTAATGATTTAATTCATGTGACTCGCACACCTGCGCGTCCACCTCCTCCTGAAAATGAAAGTGTCCCAGCGCGCCTCGGCTGAGGAATGTCTTTACAAAAAGCCGCGACCTCTGGTGCTCGCGCAGGTCACGGGCGTCCTTTTGACAAACGGCACCGTTTCCTGCCAGGCGAGGATGGACCAGTGCGTCGGGGTCCGCCAGCGGCACGGAGGCAGGAATAAGCCGGCATCAATCACAGACAATTAGTCCCGATTGATGCCTGCGAGGGTGGAGCGCCATTCCGCTGCCAAGCTGGCAATTGCTGGTAAACCCCATATTAGTCAGTCAGATTGCTAATAAGTACTAGTTTGCATTACTGATTTATTAATCATACGAGATATTGGGAGGAAATGTAATGATGGATGGTGTCTATTATGTTAATGTTTTTTGTTCAAGTTAACAGTAAAAAGAGGCTTTGCCTCCTGCTGCAGCAGGTTTTTAAGAATAGATGGCAGATGATTATAGAAATAATAACACTCAGCAGTCCAGTGAAACGGCATGTTTCTGCCGTGCATAGCTAACAGCTTTAGACAGGTTTATACGTTTGTTTTTTGTTTTTTAAATAAGCTTACGGCCGGATGATTCAAACCTTTTATTTTCCGTTTTTTTCCTTCTGCTTCACATCAACAAAATAATTTAAAAATAATTTAGATGTTGGAAATTACTGAAACTCATTCGACAGACAGAATGTCAAGTCCCTTGTTTCTTTTATTTATCAATCAAATAATGATGGAAACTAAAAGGCCTGCTGAGGCAAACATTACGTATAGCTCTGAAGGCTTGTAGGTGGAGGCTGGCGTAGGTAGCCAATGAAAAACTTCAGCAGGACTAAAAAACATTTTGCTTACGATAACGAACAATGAAACTCCCCTTCATATATATTCAGAGAAAAGGGGAAAGGGAGAGGTGCTGGAGAAAATTAAAACACCGTAAAAAGAAAAGAAAATCACATGGTGAAAACACATGCTGACTGAATAAAACGGTGCATGGCTTTCCACGGACTGAAAAGGTTTACTTCTGTGTGTGCTGCGTAAGAGACGTCCTTCACCGACACCGAACCCCGCGTAGGACACCCCCCCACCCTCCCCCCCAACAACACTTTTGACCTTCAAGACGGAATCTGAACAAAAAAAAGGTACATTTGTTGGACAGAAGTGTGCTTCCCGGCTGTTGGAGAGCCATAGAGCCCCCCCCCCCCGTGTGCCTGCAGGCCGACGCTCGCAGGGAACATGGCGCGTACTGACAGAGCAGCGTCAAACAACACTATGGATCCCACAGGTTACGCCGAGACTCAAGTCACTCCGGCGCTCCCCACCTCCCTGCCTCTGTTGTTCTGCACCTACCTTGGGCCCTGCCTCGCCTTGCTGCAGAACGGATGGATGCGGAGGGGGTGGGAGGGGAGGGGTGGGGGGGGAGAAGAGGGGGAAGTAAATTAGATCCCAATGAGATGCCAAGGTGTGTTAGCGTTGAGGCATGGGGGAATGAGAAAAATCGGCCTGAAGGGAGGGGTGAATGGCTGGATTGACTCACTGTGTGCGTGTGTTTGTGCGTGCGGGGGGGGGGGGGGGGCATAGCTCTGGCTGCAGTCGTGTCCATGATTACAAAGTCAGCTCAGGACGCACAAGACAGGTACAGGGAAGGGAGGACAATGACATTGGAGAAGACAGGATAGTAGAACAAAGAAAAACAGGAAGCGCAGGAGGAAACTGAAGAACGAGTCTAAGATGCAGTTACGGGCGCAGGAGAGATGAAACGCAACGGGACTTCTTTTAAAACTGTGACGGAAGCCAGTAAAGGGATTCATGAATACAAACAAGTGTGGGTAAGTGTGCAGAGTTCATGAATAATGATCGTAGAGAAACATAAATACTACAACATGAACACGGTTTAAACACAAAATCCCAATGAAGGGGGGAGAGTTGAATGAACACGGCGCCTTTGTTAAAACACGGCTCACAGACAGAAGACACATACAGATGAATCGGTTCATCTGGATGTACAACAAAGATTCTTTTTTTCTTTTCTTTTTTTTTTAAAGAGTAGGGAATTCCTCCAGTCTCTCCTCCATCTCCCCAATCTGCTCGAGCAGAAGAAGAAAAAAGGCCCCGGTCAATAGCAGCCATCGGGAGCACATTGCTTTCAGTGAAATTAATCGGTCACAACATCACTTCAACCAAAGCTGGCATCCAAATCCGGATGCTCAGCATTCCAGGGATACGAATCAGTCTGGAGCAAAAATGTGTGTCAATCTATTAGTATGCACAAAAAGGAGGGGGGGGGGGGGCATTCTTAAGTAGGAGGAAAATGTCAGCCACTGCACGTATGTGTCATGAGCGTGCGTGCCAGGGGGGGGGGGGGGGGTGGAATAATGTAAGGCTGTGACGTGGGCCACTCTGGAGTGCACGTTACTGTACACAGGTGATTGCGTGTGCCTCAACAAAAACCCACTCGGCTGTTCCTTGCCAATAGGAGCCCCTCTTGAGAGGGAGAAAGCCTGAGGGTCTGAAGCCATTATGTTCTTTTCCACTTCACAATCTCTGCACTGATTAGGAACCTTTTCCAGGGCTTCACCTGATCCCGCTGGAAACGTGCACACACACACACACATTTAGTTTTGGACTGATGAGTTTAAACAATTCTAAATATCTGGGCTGGGAGTATTTTTAAGCGTGGACATCCAGAGCTGCGGGTGAACTGTGAGTCCACAGCGGCAGCAGCTCCTTCATTCCGGATCAGTATTTCATCTCGATGGGGAAAAAAAAAAAGGTTTTATAACACGCTGAAATGTTTCACTCTTCTCCTGCATTATCTTTTTGAGAATGACTATTGGTTTAGTGCTGACGGGAAGACAAAAATATAGAAACTTGAGACCAATAAAAAAGGGACTGTTTTGTTAAGAGGAGGGAAGTGTGCAGGGATACATGAGAGAGAGAGTCGCGTTGCGGCGCGGCTAAACAGCGAGGCGCGCGTGCTCCGCGGCCACAGCCTCGGTGGCCGTCAAAGAGTGGGGAAACACACCGGGACCAGTTGCACGGAGATGCCGTGACAACCAGAATAAAACCCCGGCGCACGGCCGTGAGGGGCCGCGACAGCAGAGCGGCCATTTAGTCGCTTTCCCGAGGAGCGCGCGCGCGCGCCTGGAGGAAGCGGACTTAGTTGATCAGAAGGTTCCGCTGTGTGGCGGCACGACAAAACCACGAAACAACTGCCACTTTTTAAATATTAAACATTGGGGTTTTTGTCAGCCAGTCTACTTTAATTTGTTTAGTTTTCACAAGCCATCGAGTGACAACCGCATTATTTTTAGTACAACCATTTTAGTGAGCCCAAAAGACTGAACTTCCACAACCAGGACAAAAAAAAAAAAAAAAAGGTTTGTTCTCCTCAACGCCTTCTTCACCTGCTTATTCGGACACATACCTTCCTCGGCGTGACAGTCTCCTTCTATGTTCAGCAGTAAAATCCAAAGCACCGACCCCAGCACTCTGCGGAGATCCATGTCTGCGTGGCCAGCTGCGCGGGGCTCTGTGTCATCTCTCTCCAGCCTGCGCGCGACGCACCGCAGCAGAGATGCACTCGCGAGCGCTTCGAAAGGAACCGATGCCGCTTGGGCAAGTAGTGCGTGCGCGCCGGAGCCACGCGGTCTATTTGTTACCTCGGGTGGGCGGGGCAAGGGCGGAAGGAGAGAAAGAGAGAGAGGGGGGGGTCAGCCGTGATTGGCACCGCGTGAGCGCAACAGCAGCGGGACGTTGGAGTCGAGGCGGTAGGAGGGGGGTGTGGGAGGTAAAATAAAATACCCACTTTTCACGGTCAATTAGTTTTTATCAATCCTACGCTTGTTAAATCATCTCACGATATTAGTTTGAAGTGTGTACAAGAACCACATATTGTTGGTGCCACTTGGTACTTGCCCCCCCCCTTTCTTTGTAATGTACAGCATTGGATGCTGATTGTGGCAAAGTGAATTACCCACAAGTCATTGTAATGTTGTAAAAATGGGACAACCAATAAACGTTAAAAAAAACGTAAACAAGGAGGATGGCACATGTGTGTTCAGACTGTCATAATGAAACGTATACATTCAAAACTTTAAATATATATATATTTTAACTAAATTATTCTCTTTAGTAAAAAAATATTTAATATTGATGCAATTTTGATAAAACAGTGAAAACATTCAAATGACCTCTTATCTTATGAAGAAAGAGCCTGAATTACGTTAAACCATTACCATTTCAAGCTGTAGTTTTCCCATCAATGCCAGAAAAACTAAACCATAACGCCCCCCACTTGTGGAAAGGGTCTTGGTGTAGGTGTCTACCCCAAGACCCTTTCGACAAGTGGGGGGATATTGATCCTGAATGTGCTTCGTGACCTGCATCCACTCCAATCTGGTTTGAGTTTCTTCCTTGGCCCACGCTTTGCACTTAAGTTTCATAAAAAATGAAAATCAAGCCAATGCTAAAAAATAAATAAAATGACTTCACACAGTGAAGGTGATACAATATAAATACCAGGATCCGTCTCATTAAAACGCACCTGATCAGTCGCGACGCTCCAAACCCAAAATTAAATTATAACAACAAGGGTAAGCAAAAGTATGTCTTTGTCAGTGTCCCCAAATCTTCAGAACTTTTTGACAAAAATTCCTTCACAACATCTGCAGCAACGCAGTGGAATTGAATCAGCGGAAATTCCATAGTTTAACATTTTACACACTTTTCTTTTCACAAATGGATTCAAGAGAAATTCTATAATGGAAATCACCAGGGTGCTCAGGGGGGAGGGAGGAGGGGGGGGGGGGACTATTGATTTGATGCTATTTAAAGTGAGGAGACGTGTTCATAGTGTTCTGCACTGAGCTAACATCATCGAGCTTTGCTACCTGCTCGGTTTGTGCCACTTCCGATGGCAGGAGATGAAGAGGCGATGGTTTCTATCAACGGCTCTACAGCAAGAGGAATGCAAGCAGGTATTGCCCTAATTTGATCATTCTCACAGTTTGGGAAAGCAGTAGACTGTATCAACTGATGCTCGATGCAAGCTAATTCAATTTTCTCTTTTTCTTTGTAAGGAGAAAACAACTGGGGTTGAATCTCCCAGGAGTGCAGCCTTTCTTGAAAACTAAAAAAGAAATACTCCGCTCAGCTCACGACCAAATCATTTGATCAAATTAACTTTTATTCAGAAATGTGTTTTCATCTTTTCTATTAAAGAACAATTCAGGATAATTACATATGTCATTATGTCCTTAAAAACAAATCAGTCTTTTCTCTGTATAAACTAGGCTCCCCGTGTGAAACCTAGTGGAAAACAATTCAGTTTGATTTAATGCAAAAACATTACAGTATAAAAAAAAACATTACTACTATTCCAACACGAAAGGAAGAAAGTAAATAACACTACACGCCTATTCTGTCACCCTCACAGGAAATTTAGTATAATATATACATATGCTTTTGATCAAAGGGTTTGGAGCTTAAAGCTGAGCCTTCCTCAGGAACACAAACTGGCCGTAGAAAGGCCTTAATGATGGCGAGCCTCCACTTGGCAGCTCTTCGGTATGTCCGGTAACGATCTGCTAATGAAAAGGCTAGTCAGCGTGCTCCCTTTCCCTCTGAAGCAAGCCCCCGCTGCAGCCAGGTATGAAATCGCCTTGTGATGAATGCACTGAGTACTTTGACTGGAACTCGTCCTCCGTTTTCAACAGTATAGTGTAAACTCTGTTAACACTATATACGCTGCATGATGGAGCCTAAGGCTCACTATTGCTGTCCGCCTCCTCTCCATCTCTGCTCTGTCAGTTCGACCACAGGCTGACATATGCGCGCACACACACACACACACAGACAGATTACAAGGGCCATCAGTCTGACTGATCCTCCCCAGCAGGGAGGCTGGTAGCCTCGTCTCTGGGAGCTCATGAACATGATCATCTGTCCTCCTCTGTGGTCATTACTCACCAAGGACAGAGGCCAGCAGCTCCCCTCACAGTGCGTTATGCAGTGCAACAGTCGCCGTGTCCTCGATTTCGACACATGCATAAATGTAATAATAATAATACATTCTTCGAGTGAAAGGATAATGATGGTGTTTTCGATTTTCTATTAATATAAGTGTGAACCACTATTAGCATGTAAGGATTTAGAGGTGTCTACCTGAGGTGAGAATGAAGTCGCTCCTTCCCTCTGTGTGTTGTAATTCAAAGTACTGGTTGGTTGCTGCCTCTCTTCACTGCTCTCATACGGTGGTACCAGCTCTCGTATCACCGCCCACAACCTTGAGGGTTGCAGCGGAAGTGGAGCCCCAAACCTTTCGGCTCTACCCCGAGTTCCTGTTGCGCTGTTACCACCGTTAGCGTCTAGCTGTCGGCTCAGCTGCTGCCATGTAGGGAGCCACTAGATGGGCTTTAAAATTTAGCGCTTTTAACAATGGATACAAATATGAAAACTACAGTTTGGACCAAATTATACGTTTTCCAAGGGCATCTTTAGACTGTGCATTAATTCAAAATCTAAAAATTTAGAATAATGCCTGAGAAGAGCTGCTAGTCAACTTTACATGATTGCTTTCTCTTTGCACACATGCACTGCTTTTTTCTCCATTCGTCCAATGTCAACACATGCTGACACACGATTGCTAAAATTGCTAAAAAGGTGTTTGCATTATGGATCAGGAATACAACAACCTGTAAAAAAAATAAAGTGAATCACAACGTTATAACTAAACTGGCTGAAATATGAAAATTCTGATGGAAAAAAACCTACATTGTGTCACTCCGCTCACTCGCCAGTTGCACATTAAAGGGTAAGAAAAAGTCCCAAAGATTTTAATCCATTTCCCTGATAACCAACTGTATACTTTGGGAGTAACATGGGTGCAACTTCTAAGAGTTCTATTGTGTGTTAAGAAGCGCTGACTTTTTGATGGGTCAGTTGGAGTGAGTTAGAGTTTCAATTGAACTTTCCCTTCTAGAGAAAAAGCCGTGTTTTCAGAGCATAATTTTCCTGTAATTAAATTAGATTGCACAGTGTGTCGAGTGGAGCGCCGCATGTCGCCTGTATGAAAGGGCTTTTAGTCGTGGACACACTACCGACAGGGTGAGCAGTTTCAAGTTGAACACCCCTCCCCCTCGCCCCACCCCCTGCTGCCAGTCACCTTAAACACTCTCTGGGAGCAGGAGGAGTACAGAGAGGCAGTGGTGGGAGGTGAGAAAAGGGGACGGGGGGGGGGGGGGGGGGGGGGGGGGGGGCCGGAGGAGAGTTTATGGGCCGACGGAAGGAGGTGTTGGAGAGAGCGGCTGTTTGATAACCGCAGCCGACAAGTCCCTGATGTATGGTCCCACGGCCGCGTTACTCCCCAGACGGCCCCCCCGAAAACACTGCCAAGTGAAAAGGTGTTAATGTGTCTCGGAGAGAGATGTATTCGCCTGCACACATATACGGTGAACTCACACACGCGGGGATGCCTTGCGTTAACACACACACACACACACACACACACTATGTGGGGACTATAATAGATATGGAGTGTTTTAAGGGGACGCAGGGAAGCGGGCCACGCTCTTTCCTTTGTTCGGAGGACAACCGTCACTCGCTTTACGAGGCGATTAAATGCCCGGGCGTTAGTCACACCGCCGTCTCGCAGCGAAATGAGATTAGAGATGGATTTGACCGCTATCTCTGGACATATTGTTTTTATCGCCTTCATTACTATTTCTGTAATATCGCCTGTGCCGATTTGTTAGTGGTTTTATGGCAATCATGTTTTTCTTGTATTAATGCAAATGAGATAATAACCTTTGCGTGTGGTGTGACTATGAATCAGAGTTTGAACCGATTGAAGGTGGCCACACGGTGAGAACACAAAGTGGAATCTAATTAGCCACATTGAGACGTTGGCGCGACGTCGCGGTGTCGCTTTTCTATCGGTGTCGTTCGAGGGAAGCGGGTCACACCGGGGTGCGGCTCGTCCGTGGGGAGAAAAGGGGTAAAGCCGCCCATGGGGGAAGGCTCACTGGCTAATGAGTGCACATGTTGCGATTAGTTCAGGATACAAGGGTTTGCTGTGTCATCCGGTCTTATTTTTTGCACAAGAGGGTGTCTAACTCATTGAAATGGCACATAAGTATATTAGAACAGGTCAAATTCTCTTAACACGTCGTAACGTCCTTTCTTATATCTGTTTGCACACTGGACCACCTTTTATAAAATAAAGATAACGCTGTCCCCCAATTCCATCAGGGAGCAGCATTTAAAGCGAAGCTCCATCCGCTGTGGCTGTTTAATTGCACTTTAATTGCACTATGATACGTTTGGAATACATTTTACAGCAATACGTTTGTAACTCGTCACGAGTGTCAATAAAGTTGCTTTGAAAAAAACAGTACTCATACTTCAAGTCGGTTTACCTAAAGGCCGTGTTTGTCTTGACCAACGTCCTTATGGTCACATCCTTTCTTGACCTTGTGATGTGTGATCTTTTTCAATTTTATTTCATTCATTTGATGCAACAGTTCACCAGATCCATTTTGAGGATTGTGAGGCGATTACTTGAGTATCGGCGTTTGAGGAAGTGACATCTCCTACACTTCTAAACCTGCTAATTGTGGAAGCTGTCACAGGCCAAACAGGCTGGAAACCACTGGTCTAATCTCTAACGATGTGTTTTCAGTAGGAGACATTGTTGGCACTTCAAACACAGCCTTCAAATTGAGCAGAGTGGAGAGCAAAGTGCACGAGGACAGCAGGAAGATTCGCTACTTCAACGCGTTCCACCCGGTGGGATTCTGCAGGGGGAAACTCGTTCATATCTCACTTTATATAATCTTCAATTAGTGCTTGGCACTTCTCAGGCACGCTGTGGCCAGGAATCAGTCATCTGGTGTAGTCGAAGCGTTGATGCTTTTGAAGTGGAACTGTTTCCAGACCAAAGGTTTCTGTTTCTGACCTGACATTTTTGGCCGAGCGCTTCGGCAATTAGGGAAACACGAAAGCACAGCGGGGGGGGTGAATGCCAGTATTCTGGAAAAGCACATTAGAAGAGAAAAAAAAAAACCCGATTAATTTGAGTATGAGGTTATACTGAAAGGTATGAGGTCGCTTTGGAAAGATAAGAACATAAGAAACAATTTCCTGCCCTGTTCTCACAGAGAAGCTTCGAAAATATATAAATAAATGTACTCTGCGAAACTCACCGTTTAACTGTATTAGCAGAGAGGGAAAAGAGGAAGTAGAGCGGGAAGACACAGAGGGCAGATGAGCATTACGAGGAATAGGTGTGGAGGGGAATGCAAATGTTTGCAAGAGAACACATTGAGGGAGAAGGGAGGACAGAATAAAATCAGGACAAAGCCAACTGTCGAGTAGCCGTGTGGCAGTTTGCAGATAAGGTCCGTGACCAAGCAATCCGGGACATACGGTGTGATCCGCTGCTCGCAGACATACTCCTGCATATGACACCTCATTCCTCTACCACAGCAGGTCGGTTCTGAGGCGACTCCCTCGGCGGGAACCGAATCCGATATCGCGTTTCCAAGGGATTGTAATTCAGGCCGCCGCTAAGATTTTTCAAAATATCAACACAGATAGCGCCAAGCTATCGTGACTTCAGATAAAGTTCAATTATGCAGGGTACACAAACCACCGTGGTTCGTATGCAGCCGCGCGTGCGGGTTTATGGTCCTCTTTAGCAGGACCATCTCTTTATATTTAAATCTGCGTGTGGGTGTGTGTGTTTATCAGACCCTGAATACACTCTGTGCAGGTGATGCAGAGATTAAGGAATGCCACTGTTTCCAATTTTTAGAGCTGACTTCAGACAGCCGGGAAACTGTGACTTCTTCTGCTTCTTCCTCACCTCTATTTTGGTTCCTTTAACCGCCTTTTTTTATCTTCCTTTCCCTCTTTTCCTACGTCAACATACCCTTCCTCCCCTTCCTCCGACTTAGTCGTGTGTATTCTTTTCTCCACCTGCCTGCAGCTTGCTGTTGTTGTTGTTGTTGTGTCCCTCTTCGAGAAGCAATTCTGCTAAGGTGACGCAAAATAACGACCCTTTTCTGTTTTTTACTACAACTAAATAACTTACACCACAGTAGTATGTTGTAAAGATTCAGAGTTCCAAACTTAATTAAAGACTAAGTGGAAATGCACAGTGTTTAAGGGGGAGTGTGTTCCTTTTTTTAAATGTTTGAAACAAATAAACACAAAAAATAATGTGTGTTGGTAAAAAAAAAAAAATCTTGAAGCAAAACAGCGGTAAGCAGATGTGCCACGATAATCAAAACGCTCTTTCATAGTGCTCAGTTACCAGCAGAGGTGACACACGTGAAACCAACTTTTCCGGCTCCAGGTGAGGAAATGATGCTGCAAGCAGTGTCCCCCCCCGTAACCACAGTGATCCCAGCAGCCATTAAGCCACATCGTCTCCTCGTGGAGGACAGGTGAGAGAAAGAAGCGCATAACACATTTGATTGGGGCAAGCATTAAGGGAGAGAGAGGAGAGAGAGAGAGAGAGAGACAGCGGCGCACTGGGAGTGAAAAACGTGTTGGTTTGTCGGCGTGGACTGACTGTCTCCGGAGACGCTGTTGGGAATTCATCACCAGAGACAAATTATATGGCGGTAGGTATCCCTCTTTCCTTGGTGCGTGTGTGTGTGTGTGTGTGTGCGTGTGTGTGTGTGTGTGTGTGTGTGTGTGTGTGTGAATGTCATCAGGTAGGAGGGAAGGATAGATATTTTAGATGTACCTTTAAAGGTACTCTTTCACGCTGCAATTCTCATGCACCTCCTAGACCTTCTTTATAAACTAAAAAAGTCCTTTAATATCTAAATATCTCTATTATTTATTGTTTCAATCAACGCTTGTAATTGATTTTTTTTAAATCTTTTGCCTTATGTTGTTAATGTGAAGCACTGGGAATCGTATTGTTGGTGAAATGTACTACACAAACAAACTTGCATATGCTGGATGGAGCAAGCTAATCCATTTTGAGAAGCAGCATTCTCAGTCGTTATTAAGTTGCGATTGTTCTGCAAGTGACACCTCACCGCGGCTTTGAGTCGCAGGGTTGAGCCGCGCTACACGGATACATAACGTGGATTGGCATGTGTGCGGCACACTGTAATTAAAGCTTCTACCCAATGCAGGGCACAGGCTGTGTAAACTAGATCACAGGCGCACAAATCACAGGTAGTTTAATAATATCTCCACCGCAGCAATTAAGACAACTTTCTGCTCACTGTAGTCATAGCGACGTGACAGAAGACGAAAACGCTCTCCAGTGGAAAATAAAGCACAGGCAGCTTGCACCCCTGAAGGAAAGTTAATAAAGCACATCTTTGGGAAAACTGTGAGAAGTATGATTCCAGACTTTATATATTAAAATGTACAGGGGGGCGAACACACTTAAAAAAAAGATATCTATGGAACGTGATTTGACTGGAACGCGTCCTGAGGGGTGCAGCAGTGGCTGTATAGCTGGCACAGGTGAGGTTACCGTGGGGTCAAATGAGGACAATAAAGAGAGCAATATGCGTGCCTATGTGAAGAGAAACCGACACAGCCTCCTGCATCAAAGGGAGGCCTTATAGGGGTCTACAACCAGGGTCAAACTGCTTCCATCCCCTCTGTTTATTCCCTCGGTGCAGGATGATGAGGACTTTGAATTGCACTAAGATTGGATCTTTTAGAAAAATGAATATGAATATAATGGCAGGAGGCTGGCAAAAACACCGGCCCATTTGCAGCACAAAGCAATCTCATATCAACACAAACGGCAAAGATTGGGCTGCAGGGACAACTGATGCGTTCTTCGATGTTATTTCGAAGCTTAATAAAGCGCAGATCTTTTTTTCTCCCTTTTTCTGGCCACTCTCAGAGAAGGAATCACAGGAGCTGGATTGCACTTGACAGCTTGGCGCAGAAAACCCCCCTCCGTGGGTTGCCTGCGTAACTACAGGGGAAAGCATCTCTGCCTGTGTGGATGTTCGATCTATTCACACCTGGCGGATGCATTGTTGGGGCCAACGACCTGCTGTGTGATTGCAGTTTGGACATGTGGCACATTGAGTATCAATAAACTTTGAGGGAAGGAGCCAGCAGCGCTCTGTGCAGCGGCGGGGGGGGGGGGTGGAGCGTGTCTGCAGCATTTGTTTCATTCTCTTGACTCCTACACAAAAAGAAGCCACTGTTTGGTTATCGAAAATGGACCTGAATTTGCATAGTGACCTTCTAGTCTGCCCACTTGGACGTGCGGCTCGATCTGCCCTTCTCCCGGTTGGACGGCGATGGCGCCGTTGTTACAATGTGTCAGAAACACAGACATGTACTCGTCATGTTGGCTTTTGCTCAGTAACTACCGGATCTTAGGTGGGACAAGTGCAGAATTCTTCATCACACACCAAGGACCCAGAGGTTGCAGACAATTTTGGCATTGTGGAGGCGGCAGAACGGAAAGGTCGAGGGACATTTGGGGGACATATCCTTGGAGGTGTATAACTACTTGCTACTACTACGTCCAATGCAGCCGGTTCAGGGAATACCAAAAGAAAAGGTTTGAGGCAAAAGCGACGTGTCGTTGCGGCTGCTAGAACATGAACAGCAAAACTTTATGTATAAGAGAACTGACGGAGGCCTTAATCTGCCACCTCTGCAAACAGCTGCCTGCATGTCGGATGGCCCGTCGATCCTCAACAGGAAGTGGTTGAACATCACTGTATTGACATTACCCGACAACGTCCAAACACACATCCGGCTGCTTGACTCTTTGCTTTATTTACAGGCGCGGGGACGAAAAGGGACAGGCGACGTCCTTCAGCCATTTCTCCCCGACGTTTCTGACGTGCGCTGACAGCGCTCAATTTTCCAAAGAAAACAGTTGCTATTTGCATAATTGATTACACCTGCAGCCTGCGGAGCCGGGTGCGAGCGGGGGCCAAACGATGAGGCGCTAAACACATGCAAATCCACAGCAGAATATTCATGCCTCCCGACTGTGGTCCCTCTCCCCGGGATTGCTCCAGGCTTGTGAATGAAAAATTGTTCCTCAAACTTTGGTTGAACTTTTCTTACCCTCCGTTGTCATTAAATATGAACGTTGCATAAAGCTGAGTTTGGGTTTGTGTAGACTCCGAGTAATGAGCCCCTTTTCTCCTGAAGCGCCTCGAATTTGCCACATTGTTTCTGTTCATATTTGCTGGTGTGGGATGTGCTTCTTCCTGCCAGTGGTTCTTCTGTGGTTCCAAAATGCTGTTGCTGTCTTGGGCTGCGTGTGACTGTGCTAACATGCAAGTCAGTGTGTACGTATGCCTTGAAATTACGTCATCTTTTCAAATGGCTTTAGGATTTGGGAAATGCGATGACATTTTAACAGACAGTTTAGAAGACTTCAAAAAGTCACCTCTAAAAGGAGTAAGTAGGCAGATGATGAAAACGATTCCTTCTGATCCAAATGATGAGATGAATCGTTCAGTTACTTTGATCCATAAAACCCGTGTGTGTAAACCAGTCGCGCTCACAGTGTTGCCACGGTGCTCATCATCATACGCGGACTACAAGGTTACAGGGACGAGGCGCTTCGTCCTCCCACTCCAACGTGACGCTGCTGACATCACACAGCTCCGAATGCAACGAGTGAAGCTTGTTGTCTAAACGTCACCATCAGCCGCTGATGGGAATAGGAGCTGACCAAGTGCTGACCCTGTATGTACGCCAGTGTCGCTAGCTGTGCCTTCGGGTCAGCACCAGTGATGTATTATCCAAACGGACGTACACACAAACATTATTTAAAAGATACTAAATAATGTGCAGTACGTGTGCGTGCTCAAATAAAGACTCGTTGACAAGACAAATGACAAATGTCAGATTTAAATTTCTTTTTTTTGGCTAGATACAACACACACACACACACACACACAAATCCTCTCCCTTCATCATAAAAAAATGTAATGCTCTTTAAGTCTGAGCCGTATATGCCCTTCACGTCTCTAACATGACGGTGATCACGGTCGGTGTTGTGCTGGTGTGTGTGTGCGTGTGCGTGTGTGCCTGGTTGTCATCGATTTGACCAGGTGCTTGCCATTGTGTCGTGCCTTTGTGTTACAGCACCGCAGCGGGGCTCCTGTGTTCTGGTATTGGATTCCCAGGCAGGAGAGCGAGGACGCACGTGTGTGTCCCACTGCTCTACTGGTGGATCAATATAAGACAGAAGAGGATTGGAGAGGACAAACTCTCCCGCTTTAGAAAAACACCCTGCAGCCGGTAAACGATGGGACACACCAGCATTGCATCTGATCAAAGGGAATCTTCACCAGCCCTCTGCTACCTGCAGGAGAAACTCTGAGCAAACACGGTACAGAGAGACAGTTGCCTCATCCTCTAAATGTCACTTTCTCATGGGATTTCTCACCGTCTAGCGCTGGTCTACTTCCTAATTGTGTAAATGACAAAGACTAGACTCTTTTCATCGTCGGGTCACTTTGGGACTTCATGGGTTTGAAAATCCCTGTAATCTCTCTCCAAAGACACCGCAGTGATGTATACACACACAATGCACACACACACACGCGCACACACATCTGCTTGATTGGCTTCATTCATGGTGCGTCACCAGTGCCACTCAAATTACCACCGCATTGTGTTTCTCAGGAGAAGAGGACGTCCTCCCCTCGTTTGAGACGAGCAGAGAGCAGAGCAATAAAAGGCCTGCACGCTTAGTTTTATTTCTTCGGCTTGCTCATTTATGTCTTTTCAAGAGGTTTAATGATTCTGTTACATATTTCAGGAGATTTAATTGTTTCCAGTATTATATATTATATATATATATATATATATACAAACCAAATTATCAGTAGCGTTTGTCTCTGAATAGGAGGAAGCATGGACGTGCACGTTAAATGTGGTTTTAAGAAGGAGTAATAGCAATTCAATATGTTTATGTAATGATCTCTTTCAATGCAACCGCCACTGCTGCTGCATTTACAGAAATATGATCTATTGATTCCCAACACACGTTTGGATGTTTCCGCTGAAGCTGACGAATGGCGAAGTTTAGCAGAGTTTAGTCTGTGAATGAAGAACAAATGACGCACACAACCGGGCCGACTGAGCGTCCAGCCCACAAACATCCCACCTGCCCAGTGGGGCTGGTCGACGTTAAAGACGCACGCACACACACACACACACACACATGCAGCCTCACTCTCTCTATCACATTACTCTTCTTCCCACGGGGGCCGAACTATGAATCTTCATTCGCCGAGATACGGACAAAGACGGAGGACGGCATCGAGGCTACACAAGCACTGCACTGAGTCAGGCCTTGTAATGTGATTTGTCACTCCCTCTGCTCCCCCTCTGATGTGATTACGGGGACGGGCTTTCGGGAGGGGGCGGGGGGGTTGGGGGGGGTGTCGGATGAGATGGTGGGCTCTGATAGGAGAAGCAGAGCTAAAAACCAGGAAGTGCTTCGCCTGCGATCTGTCACGCCGGACCCCGAGGACACTGGACACGAGGACGCGAGGACACAGCGACGACGAGATGTCCGTGTGTGTGTGTGTGTGTGTGTGTGTGTGTGTGTGTTTGATTTGAGTGGCCTTGGCAGCATTGGCTGCACATGCTCTCATTTCTCTCTCTTACGTACAAAGGCATACAGAGAATCATAAATCTGTCTGCATCAGATTTCGATGCAGTATCTGAGTGTCACACACACAACGTCTATTACTTTGTGTGTGTTCACGGAGTGTGTGTCTCTTCTATATTTGTCCTGCTCAGCCTTTTAGTCAGGCTAGTTTGACATCAGAATCACCTTCACCTTCACGAAACAAGTTGGGTGAGCTCATCGCTGAAACAAATACATCACAGAAAAATAGTTATAGTCCACTCCTTGACATGCTTCGTTTCAATTGATGACATTTGACTTCACTAGAACCTGTTGAGATGCGATTCACACTAGAGCTGCACAAAAGAAATTTACCTGATGGCTAATACCTGTTTGAAGGCAAAATAATTAGAGAGTCGATCGGATGCAAAATGAAGGGTCTCGATCGGAAGAACTTGACGAGATAGACTTGCACCCAAAAAGCACGGAAAATGAGACGGGCCACGTGGTTTGCAGACACTGCCGCAAAAGAGCCCCCTGGGAGGCGGTCAGGAGCTTTCCTAAAAGGTCACGGCGGCTTGTTGAGGGAGCGCCACAGAGACACTGGGAGCGTATTCACCTATTGAATTCTGCCATTTGGGCAGCACTATAGTATCTTTATGTTTATGCGATATTGTCCTGCCTGTGCTCACCAAAGCAGACAAACAACAACTTTTTAAACTCAATCAAACTTCAATGCTGCAGCTAGAAAGACTAAATTCGGTCCCACAAACTATTACTAATGGCAAGTGAATTCATTGTACCTGCTTTAACTCCATGTGACCCATTGACAGAGGCAACCAGCTCAGGTGGGAGTAACAGTAGGAGGAAACGGGGGAGTCGTGGTGGTGAACACACACATCCTATTGCAGCGGATGCTGTGGGAACCGCTGACTTTGGTGGCTGAGTCGCATTTGTAAAAAGTTCATTTCCCGTTTTGTGTGTAAAATGGGAATTTATTTTGCGCGCAGAAGGAATTATTTTTATGTAACAAGAAGCCATTCGGAAGTAATTATTTTCAACATGAAAGAGAACGACCTTCCATAGAGGTGCCATAATACAGTGTCTTCCCGGCGTGTTTTTATTGAATCATTGGGCTTCTTTGCCTTCTTCCCGCAGCAGATCATAACCAGTGCAATATTTGAGACGATCCATTATCTAGTATTTACAGCTGGCAATGGCACTGCCAGCCAGTGAGGCACAACAATCAGACGGCCCTCTGTGCATGTTTACCAGTAGAGCCACTGGGGGCTGAAGCTCTCCCTCCTCTCTGACCCACTTAAAAAAAAAAAGCATCCTCTTTGATCTAACCCACGTTCTGCCAATGCTCTCTTTGTGTCTCAATCTCCCGCTTCTCCACCTCTCCTCTCATTTCCTCCCTAAATCCTCATTATCAAAAGTTCCCTCGTATTTTGCTGTGGCTCTCAACTCTCCCTCCCCCACTTTGTGTCCCCCTCTGACTGGCAGTTTAGAGCAAGGCAGAATGGAGGGGGCGGGCTGCGGTTGGCGTGGTTTTTCCAGTTGACGGGAGGGGGGGGGGGGGGGGGGGGCATGAATTTAAAAGGTAACCTGCACCCGGTGACCGTGTTCAAGGTCAGGCTGGCTCTGCGTCTGCTTGACCCCCCCCCCCTTCTGTTGTGGAGGGGTACGTTGCCCCGGTCCTGTAGCGTTGGTGCTTGACCCGAGGCCATAGAGGCGGTCACACGCCATTCGCGTCCATCGCCACCACTCTCACGCAAACTCACCCACTGAGACAGGGGCCATCATCCCTCTGACCACCTCTACCGCTTCGTTTGTGTGCCCTTGTTTTGCAGTCACATGGCATCCCACCCCCACGGAGCAGTGCACGTACACGCTGCTTGGTAACCCAGGTTGTGATCGTGGTTCAACCCCTACTCGTCTACAGGTGGCCTGCGATAAGCCCGGTCTTCATTTGCAGGGATCTAATTGCGCCGCGCTCACTCACAGGGGATGTAAGTGGTGCGGGGGAGGTGGGTGGAAGTGGATGAATAAATAATGACTCTACTTGAACGCTATCTTTAATCCCTAGAACCCCCCGGTGAGCTGACCTCAGGAGGTGGATGCACGCATAGGGGCCCGAGCTAAATATATACTCCATATCGTCCTCATGCTGAGCCTCTGAACCTGTGTGTGTGTTCTCTCACACACAGGTCTTGCCATTGGGGGGGTCTGTAAATGAAGTGCAGCGCTGTACCTGGAACACCCACCATTATGTGTCAAGTGGACCAGCCCTACTCCCTCTGTCCTTTAGTCCTTCTCCCTCTGTCCTTTAGTCCTCCTACCTCTGTCCTTTAGTCCTTCTCCCTCTGTCCTTTAGTCCTCCTACCTCTGTCCTTTAGTCCTCCTCCCTCTGTCCTTTAGTCCTCCTCCCTCTGTCCTTTAGTCCTTCTCCCTCTGTCCTTTAGTCCTCCTACCTCTGTCCTTTAGTCCTTCTCCCTCTGTCCTTTAGTCCTTCTCGCTCTGTCCTTTAGTCCTTCACCCTCTGTCCTTTAGTCCTTCTCCTCCTCCCTCTGTCCTTTAGTCCTCCTCCCTCTGTCCTTTAGTCCTCCTCCCTCTGTCCTTTAGTCCTTCACCCTCTGTCCTTTAGTCCTTCTCCTCCTCCCTCTGTCCTTTAGTCCTTCACCCTCTGTCCTTTAGTCCTTCTCCTCCTCCCTCTGTCCTTTAGTCCTTCACCCCCTGTCCTTTAGTCCTTCTCCTCCTCCCTCTGTCCTTTAGTTCTTTACCCTCTGTCCTTTAGTCCTTCTCCTTCTCCCTCTGTCCTTTAGTCCTTCACCCTCTGTCCTTTAGTCCTTCTCCTTCACCCTCTGTCCTTTAGTCCTTCTCCTTCTCCATCTGTCCTTTAGTCCTTCACCCTCTGTCCTTTAGTCCTTCTCCTCCTCCCTCTGTCCTTTAGTCCTTTACCCTCTGTCCTTTAGTCCTTCTCCTTCTCCCTCTGTCCTTTAGTTCTTTACCCTCTGTCCTTTAGTCCTTCTCCTTCTCCCTCTGTCCTTCAGTCCTTCACCCTCTGTCCTCTTTCTCCCTGAGTTCTTGCCTTCGACCCTTCCACCAATGGGTGCGATCCCCGTATTTTAAGACATATTGTAGGATTAACAATGCTGATGAGATCGCCCCCCCCCCCCAGTATGCGACATCACCATACCAGAGCTGCCTATGGAGAACAAAAAGCTCAGTGCCCCGGCTAACATGAGGCTAATATTCCAGACAGTATCTGCTGCACTCTCTGTGGTGGAGAGATAACGCTCGGCCAAATATTACAATAAACAAGCCGGAGAGGTCATCGCCCCACCTCGGTTAGCGGCTGCAAGACTGTGTTTATCTTTCACAATCAGCAAGCCAGCCACATTCACCTCCCCCCCCCCCCCCCCCTTCTACTACCATGCACCTTAGACACCTTGATCCCATTTTACTGCCCTCACCTCCACGGTCTGTACGAATTGCCAAATGGTTCCCAATCCATGTGCTATGCAGAAGAAAGTATGGCAGGGATGTGGGGAGAATCCAATTAAATTACTGAGCAGAGGGAAGAATCCCATTTTCCACCTGACATTCCCAGTGTTGGCAGGATAATAGTAGGCATCCCGGTGTTGGGATAAGCGGTGATAACAAATAGCTCAATCTGCTCCGTGTCTTCATGCGTCCCATCTCTCTCTCGCACAATCAAAGCACCAGAATTATAATAAAGGATCGAGGCCTGCATCAGCACAGGTGGGCGACAGATGCACCGCTTCAGATCCTCATAGAAAGCACCATGGTGAGATCACGCGGTGCTTGGTGCAGAATAAATTGTAGCTAAAGATGAGAAACTTGAAATGCCTGCAGGGGGAGAAAACTGTTGGTTTTTTGGAGTGAGGGGAAATAGCCCGGGATGACTCCTGAAATTGTCGGCGTTTAATATGAGAAAAAATTAAACAAACATGGACTACAAGGTCGTCTTTTCTCCAGCCCCACTAGGCCTGATATAGATCCAGCGCCTGGTGTGACGCAGGCTGCTCTCCAGACTGCTAGCGGAGAAAGCGGTAATAAAATTCTTCTAACAAGGCTTTTTTATTGCCTTCCTACTGTTTTCATCTCATTTCAGAGTCTCGCCTCACGCTCCTTAATGGCCACAGATTCAAATTCTGCGTAATGACGGAGGGGAGGGAGGAGAGGGAGAAGAGGAGGGGGGGAGGAGCCAGTCCATTCCGCACTAGGATAAAAGGTCAAGGCTTTGTGCACCGCGCATCCGCTCACAGAGGACACATTGGGTCATTCACATAAGGACTGATGGTGAAGTATATTACTCCCTGGGGTGGCTTGATTTAGTTTGGAAACGTTAAAGAAAAGTCAAAGTGAAAAGGTCTAGTGGGGCCTCGTGTGGGTGAAGAGGGGGATTTGTGGAAAATTGCAAACATTTGCAGATTACGACGTCGCTGTGGCTCTGCATGAATAATATATTTCATTATCCACCAGCAATGTGCGGGTTTATGACATTGATCAGTGATCTCTGATCATGTGACAGAAACCTTATCTGCAAAAGTAAAACGTCTGTGATGAAGTTAATTAAAGGGGACGCGTGTTGTGTTTGACAGAGATGTGCCGGCACTCCGATGGACACGGACGCCGAGCATTTGTCGCCCATCAACTGGAAGGACAGCCTGCTGTCATCACCTCATGGGACCCGTCAATTTCACTCTCTCTCTCTCTCTCTCTCTGTCTGTCCCTCGCCCTGGCGCCCGTCTTTCATCTCGTCTTGGCGTCTCGCACTGACCTAAATATCGTCTGCGGCGCATTGATGACTTTACATGGTGGGGGGAGAGAAAGGTCACAGAGGGGTGTAGACTAGCACAAAAACTCAGACAGACAGACACACACACACACACACACACTCAGACAGATGTCATTGGAGCTCGCTGTTATCACACGTAGGCGCTGCCACAACACCACACACACACACACACACACACACAGCGTCGTCAGCACACACGCCGCCGCATCTCAGTGAAGTGCAGGGATGTTTGAGACTGGAAGTCATCTCCCCGTGAATACTCCATCCCAGCAGCAGCGAGCCGTTTTAATTATCAGCCCCACCCGGGCCCTCTGTGAAGTCTGGCCCAGGTAAATTAGGCTTGGCAAACACCCCGACTCCGAGCCCACCCAATTCAGTATGATGTCAAATAGAGCTCAGCGGTCTCCGAGCACACACAAAGACGGTGGCTCTGGGTTTTTGGTGTGGCAGATGGGCAGGGAGCTCCTAGAGATGGAGGGAGAGATGGGGGGGGAAGATGGAGGGGGAGATGGAGGGGGAGATGGGGGGGGAGATGGGGGGGGAGATGGAGGGGGAGATGGAGGCATGGTCGCTGTTCTCTGTGAAATGCGATGCAGACAGGGGCGAGCAAAAAAAAGATGTGTGCCCCGTTCTGTAAATTTTACATTCAAATTAAGGTCACTAATAGTGTTTCCATGGCAGCACAAGTAATCCTATCACAGATCCCCGAGGTCATGACTAATGAGGGCTCTAAAGACATTTTTTTTTACCTCATGTAATCTTGCTTGCGCGTTGATTACAGAGCCTCAGAATAATATGTTATTTATCGAAAAGAAAATCACCAAGTTCCTCTCATTAGGACTTGGCTGGCAGCAGATACCTCTCCAAAGGTTGTTTTTGAAATTACTTTTACGACAATTGTTCAACCATTTAAAACATTGAGAGTACATTTTTATAATTAAACACCGTTGTGTTCAACACGCTGCAGTATTTATTGATGAGAAGGTTCAGCACATGATTCACTTACATTTAATATTTTGGTAGTAATATATATCTGTAATTTGGTAGTTGCATCACGTCTTTGTTTTTTTCCTTTAATTACAAAGTAAAAATCTCATTAGGATTATTACTTATCTTTTAAGAGACCCGGTGAAGATGGCAGCATAAAAGCAGCATTAGCATCATGTTATGCAAAAAGGAGAGAAGAGAGAAAAAAAATGCATGCTGCACTAGACAAAGAATATTTGTCTGGAATACCACCTGGGGCCTCAGACACACAAAAGCTCCAGGTGTGTTCACTACGGGTCATTTGACTACTTGCATATTTCTACAACTGAAGAAGAATTTCAACATGAATGTCACAACGGGGTTCTATATTCAGCATCTAGTTCTAACACTTATTATAGCAGAAACAGATTTTTAATTATAGACTCAAAGTTGATATTGTTCTGTAATCCGAGCGATGCTGCTTGGCGCAGCGTCCGCGTGGACCTTTGTGTGCGCACCGAACCTGATGAAATCAGAGATGGCAGAGTAACAAACAGGTTAATGGTCAGTCGCGACCCCTTGAACACAGTCGCTTGCGTCTGATAGAGACTTTGCCCCAGGAGGCAGACATTCTTCTTTTAACCAAACCACACTCTTTGTGGGAAATGCCTTTAAAAAGTCAAATTTACAGCCTGCATATCTCCTTCGGTTTTGCATTTGGGAAAGCGACCTCCCACCTCCCCAGTTTTGGGAGGTGAAGAGACCCTGGAGGGGTCACAGCAGGCTTTCTCTGTTGATCCATTACCTCATTGCCTCCTGTGTCCCTGCCTGTGGGGATTTGGTTGAAGGCTTAACATGTAAAAATGGGATTGGAAGTTGACGCTGAAAAACACGTTTCCTGTGTTTTGGTAAATTCTTTTCCTGCATGTTTACCCCTGATCTTCCTAAATTAAACAAGTGAAACTCCAAACCACGTGGATCCCGGTATAGCTGGCACTCTGAGCTCCCAGCAACAGGAATTGGATCCGGTAGAACTCAGGTGCTCCAGTGAAGATATCTATCACCCCTTATCTTCTTGATGTTTACCCGAAACCTTCGCTCCCTTTTTGCCGATGGAAGTAAACCGAGCTGATCTGCAGAGACCTGCCTGCTTGGCAGTCGATGACCGTAATCAGGACTCGCAAGACAAGTATTTAATTAGGCGCCCCCGAAAAAAACACGCCGGCGCACTTTGGGGGGGCCGGAAAGTGTCTGCAGTCGGCTTCGAGGAAGATTTACCAGTGCATTTAATCTGCTCTCTGCGGGACGCGGAGCGATGCTCATAATTCTAGGTGGTCCGCGTTTGACAAACCTTGAAGCTTTGAGGTTCTGCAGAACTCTAAAGTTGTCCAATAAAAATGAATGACCATCTAGGTGTGCTTTAGCTATACATGTCTGTTTGATTTGTGGTGGAAGGTTTGCAAGGAGAGCGGTAAAGTCGTCTTTTTTCAATATTCAGCGTGGGTGAGATAATCTTCTGCAAAGAGCTGGGATGTGAACCTCATATTATATCGAGGGGATTTCATTCCTACTTGATCTCCAACCGGAGAAATACCCTCGATTCACATTTAAAGTATTTTTAAAAAGCTGCAACTTCAAGGACTGTTAATAAAAAGAGTGTGTGACGTCATGCTCTAAACATCATAGAAGTGAAATATTATATAGCTTGCATTATGGACGATCTCTGTGTATTGCATTTATTAATGTATCGTCAACCGTTCTTATGTTCTCTATTAATCTGTTTCACTTTATATATATTATATCTTTTAGCTGTCTTGTTTTGTCTGATCAACAGTCAAAAAAATAAAAGGCTTGAGCCACAGAAGGTAAATCCCCCAAATAATATAATCAATTAAGTATATAATCAAAATAGTTCTTAATACTTTTAGCATAAATCTGTATATATTTAAAAATAGAATAAATAAACACCTTGCTCAAATGGTGAATGATGGTACAGTCTCGCAGGGAGATTAGAACCTTCAATTTAAACTTGTTTTAGGGCGGCGTAGATTCTACTTATATTACCATCACTTCATCAAAACATCAAACCCTTGGTTTAGGTTCCGCGTCTCCGACCCGTTCAATGCAAAAAGGCGTCAGTGAGTTTGCACAAACTCTTTGCATGTGCAAGTGCATCCTCCTCCACATTACAACATCTGTGTGAAGATGGTGGTTGTCTCACGTCAGCCTGCACGAGGGAGAGCAAATCAAGTAATGAGTCAAGTGTATTGATGAATGGGATTAGCTATGCTGGATTACTGTACACTACTATTATATTACATATATATTCATGTTGATGGCATGCCATTTAAAAATACTGCTTACTGGAAGTAGCTCAAACCACCTGTTGTACCTTCCCTTGAAGCTCTTCACCCGCCTTGACCTGATATTATTTCTAAAATACTCAATTACAAGCTTTCCCCATGTTGCACCGCGAGACAAATGCATGTCCTCATATGGAACAATGGAAGCGTGGCAGTATGCTAGAGCACATTTACTATGACCGTGATGCACTATTTATGGTCGTTCCCTCAACATTTGGCTGACGGCGCAATTTATAAATCCATCATTTATTTTAATTCATTATTTATTTTGCAAAGTAGGAATTTCCACTGTGGATGAAGCCCACAGTCTTTTATGTTTGTACCACATGTCGAATGTGATTGACAGGCATATGAAGAACAGAACATTTTGTACCTGATGAAAAAATTAATCTTAAATAAGTGATTAAGAAAACCCTGCTGTCATTTTATCACATTCTCAATGATATGATTTAGGTGTCGTATTATTACATTCATAGCATTATTATTGTATTCTTGCATTTGTTCACAATCCAACCCATTACTGTGTGTGCAGCTCAGCTGCTGTATGAAGAGGAGGGGGGGGGGGGGGGGGGGGGGGTGGTCTCTGTGTCTGCATACATATGTATGGGAGCACATTACCGGGTGTATCAGAGCATAACCAATCTTCTTACAGCTCCACACATCGGTATACATTAGAGCATTGGGCTATCTGCAGCCGACACATTCACGTGGACGTCACTCCGTCAAAAGGAGGGAATTATGAAATGTCTACATGCAGCAGGTGCGCACACACACACACACACACACAGCTTAGAGATTGCTGCTTAGGATGAAAAACAGGATTTCTCTGAGGGACAGGATTAATCTTTTTCAACTAAATATAAGGTAAAGCATTTGTTGTATGTTTCATTCATTTGTTCAGAATGATTTTGCATGCCCTCCTAAACAACAACAAGAGGTGAGAGAAAAAACAAGGAGGAGAAGATTTGCCAAAATGGGAGGTAGAAGAAATATTAGTTCATTTTATATTGAATTCACTGTTCCATTACTTCTGTTCATTTAAATTCAGTTTAGTTTTTGCTTAGTATAGTTTATTTCTGCAGGGATACACAGGGCTGAGAAATGAAACAATGGTCTGTATTAACAACCTTAGCAAAATAGATTCATCATTGGACAGGAGAAAGAGAGAGAGAGAGAGAAACAGAGAGAAGGCCTTAGCGGATGTACACTGTGTCATAAATATTCAGTTTTCAAGTGGGGCAGCACCCCTACACATGAACACTGCCTCTCTCTCCCACCCTCCCTCTCTCTCTTTTGTGTGTCTCCTGCATAAATCACTCCAATGGATTCGAGTTCACACAACTCAAGTGTGTTACAGTTGGCTTGAAGCTGCCTCTGGTTGCCTGCAAGTGCACAGGATGCCTGAAGCAGATCTGCAGTGTGTGTGTGTGTGTGTGTGTGTGTGTGTGTGTGTGTGTGTGTGTGTGTGTGTGTGTGTGTGTGTGTACACCGAAAACATCCGTGCATAAGGAACACAAAGTCAATATATGCATCTCACCACTTGCATGCATACAAGGCGCCCGGCTAGCATGTGGCGTGTGTGCTCCCTACATATTGCAGCAGCAAATCCTTAAAGAAGAGATCACGTCTCTGACACGCCCCCCGTGTGGCACGCCATGGCGTGGGACCCACTTCTGTTCGCACTGAGACAGATTGCTGCAGCTCGGCTGCCCATAATCCCACTGTCACTGCAACACTTTTCTTAATGTCCGTTGTTTCAGCATGTGCCCTAAAGTCATTGCATATATGGACATTGCATATATGATTCTAGTTGCAGCAGTAGAGCCTTAATAAGTATACGTCATCCACACAAAACACGCTGGATAGATTAGAGTTGTTTGGATCATAGGGTCCATAAACATCTTTGAATCTTTTTTTAAATGATGGTTAATGAATCAATTTGGTTCCATTTGTAATTGGCTACTATATGTCTGAGTGTTGACTGCGAGTCACAAGAAAAATGTTCGGGAAGTGAAAGAACTGTTCCATATCTTAAATGAAAGGATGTACAAAATGGCAAAAGCTTCACGGGTAAAAAGGTAAAATGACTCAGTTGTTGCTTACTAGAGGAAGCTACTTATTGGTAATTTGAAGCCTCGGGTTTTGCTAAGCATCCATCCAACTGTGATTGTTGTGTTCTTTTAGCTTCTTCTGTTCACTCAAAATGTACTATTATATTATCATACCGTTGTAATATTGGTGTGCACTATTTTCCAGGTCAAATTCCTTGCATGTAAAAAACATACTTGGCTAAGAAAATGTACCAGTTTAGTTAAAAAAGTTGTGTTTGTCTTGCATGCTTTGGCCACATTTATACTGCATGTTTTCTTTAACGTTGTCATGCTTTTTGGACCTGGGGTAAGAAACGTGCTACACAAATGAAAATGCGTTATTCTTTTTCTGGACAATTCTGCACGTATCATCAAGAGAAAAGTGTATTAGTCGCAGAGGGGAATCAAAGTCACAGAAAGGAGCCAAAAGTGGGATTGGAGACTGTTTGGATAATCCGAGATAATCCCTCAGGCAGAATCTCGGTCAGAAAAAAAAAAAAAAAAAAAAGGCAACATATGGCGTCAGACGAGAAGAGTGTGAAAGCTAAGGGGAGGACAACGTCACAGCGGCATGCTGGGACAGCTGAAACCATGCTGTCAGCTTTACGAGTCAAAAGTCATTGCTACGTCAGAGGGGACAATTTAAAAAGAAAGGAACTCGCTGCTCCTTCGTTTCAGAAGTATTGGACTGGATTGATTAGTGGGATCCCACCGGCCAACGAGGTTGGAGCCAGAACTTCTCCATTCATTCAACAAGAGGAGAAAAAATAATCCCTTCATCTTTTAGGAAGCAGGCGGCATGGACAAAGACAAAGAGACGGCCACGGGACAGACACACCTGTACCTGAGGGAGAGGATGAAAGATGGCGAAGGCTTCTATGTCCTTCTTCTTTAAACTAAGGATGTGGGTGTGCGGCGTGCGCACAACAACTGCCTCGTTATTTGTCTCCCATCAGACGCTGACTGCGTCCACCCACTGGTGTTCTAAAGTCATCAGCCCGCACACGCATACACGTATACATGTACAACTCCGCCTTTTCACCTCTGTTGCTTTCTTCTTCCATTCCTTTCTCTCACGCCCTTCCTCCCGGAGCGCTCTCCGCTCTGCTGACCCCGCGGACGGTTTCAAATCGCCCGGCGCCGCGGGCCCCCTCTGCCTGAGATTAAGACGGCCTCTTGTCTCATTAGTGCCTCATTACCACATCAGATAGCGGGCTCGAAGGAGCATTCGGCGGAGGAGAAGGAGGAGAACTTTTAAAAGAGGGGAGTGAAAAAGTTCTCCCAAAGAGATGCACGCAGCTGCTGTTCAATAAGAAGGCTGCTCGAAGAACCGTGTTGCCCTCAGCATCCTCTTCTGGGAGCCGTTGCCCCGTAGCCGCAGAGATCGGAAATGAACAGCCACTATTTCTCCATCACGGTGTATCGTATCTAGGCAGCCACACGTCGGCTGCTTTGCTGAGCTGTGTAAGCACAGAGCTTACTGTGATTTAATTGCAATAAACAGAGGATAATGATGTGATTTTTTGGTTTGGTTTGGTTGTTACTCTTTACAGGAAGACAAGCAAATAACTTTTCAAACGTTTTCCTTCTCAATGCAGATTGGATCTATCAGTGCTATGCTATACTAACATTATATCAACTCCATTGACACTTAAACTAACACCCATTGTAATCTACGAGCTTGGTGTTTTAGCACAGCGTCAGACGTCGATCAAGCAGGGAACCAGAGCAAGGGCAGAAAACACAGGAAGCCTTACTGATGATGGCAGGACACGCGACATCGCTCTCATTAGTCTGCATCCAGACAGCATTGATCATGTTTGGTTCGGTGAGAGCCTTAGGTTTAGTAGTATAAACATTTTGAAAATGATGTGACTGAGTATCGATTGTATCGTCGCAGACCACATTTAGAAAGATGATATATAACGAAAACCTTCATGTGAGACAGATTTTTCCCAAACTTAAACCTATTTTTAGAGATGGTGCAAGTTCAAACAGTGATGACATGGAACACATACCCATTTGTTTTTAACTTGTATGCAAATAAAATCTGGTCATGTTTACACAATTTAGCCAAGCCTGAGCTCCAAGAAGAAGAGGGGGTCTCAGCTCCGGGCCGTGTGGGACGTTCTGTCCTCCTGAAGCTACAGCCTGCCCTTTCCTGTTGCTTTGACATGTTCGGACGGGTACTGGAGCCCGACAGGCTTATTCCCTCCCGATTTAAACAAATCATCCCCTTGTGCAATTAGTAGCAGAGGCCTAATCCCGTGTCCTCGGGTCCCACTGCCAGCGCATTGCGTGCTGCAGAAGGAATCCCGCACATATCAATGTGGTTTGAACTGAGCAGGCCGCTATGTCTGCTACAGCTGCAGGGGGTCGCGGTACGGTCCAAGCCACTGGTGTAGAGGTCGTGACGCACGTGCTACATTCTCAGGCGATGCGAGAGCAGGACTTCACAACCGGCAGCATTCACCGTTGTACTGACAAGTGTAATTGGTGGACCGTCTGCTCAACGCAAAGCTTCGATTGTGTTACGTTGTTCAGGTATGTCGGAATATTCTGGAGTCCTCGTAAAGTCATCGATACAGACGTCTTTTCTGTGTGTAGCACGCGCCACCAAAGGCCACAAACAGTATGCCCAAGTCAGATATCAGGAAGGGTTGAAGGTCATCCCATCACCTCCTCAATTGTCCAATCCAACAAGCTGTGTTGCCCAATACCAAAAGTACAGCTGCGTTTGTAAGGAATTCATTAAAAAACGGCCTGCTAATTACTGAGCGTTTCTTCCAAACCTAAGAAGCACATCATTAATTCTTCATTAGCTTGTTATATGTGTGTTGTTAAAAGTAAAAAACATCCAATTTGGAAATATGAATCTCAAGGTTTCACGATCATGACTCTCAGTATCATTCTGCGTCTGAGGGAGAAAAACAATTTGTTGTCGTGGCTAAGGGTGGGGGGGGGGGGGGACACACAGAACATGTAACAAATAATCAGCAACGACATGGAAACAAGCTGTGAATGTCATGGTCACTATTTCATGACACCTTATCCGTGTCGGCTTATCTACATTTGATTAAAGCCATTCTTTAACCCAAGTGCACTTTCTGCAGACTCCCATGTTGTGTCTTCCCAAGCTGCCAGAGATAAATGCCACCGTGTACCACTCCCCCGATAAAGCGCTGCCAACTTTTCTCATTATCTACGACTGTGGAACACATTGTTTCTTATTAAACCGAAGTAGTTACTCAAAGCGAGGGACAGCCCCGGCTCTCTGCTCTCCCGGTCAGACAAACAACTCACGTTAACGCTGCTTCTATAGGACAGGGCAGGGAAGTAAATCACGGCGAATAATCACATGGCGCCGGCAGCAGTACAATAACTGCCACGCTGCCTTGATTTCTGCTGCACATGTTATTGAATAATGACAGAACCAAATGCCGGGTCTACACCGGCTGCAATTCATCATCGGTCATCGACGGCCAGCTCAAAGATGGCAGAGAAGCGGGAGGAAGCGGGGGTCAGGGGGTGGGGCATGCAGAGGCATGGATAATAAAGGGACTGTGGGGTGTGTATTCCCAGCGCTCGCAGAATTACTCTCACTTTGCAGCATTTAATCAATGACTCTGTCTCTATATTTTAAATCCCTCTTTCCTTTGCTCCCTCCATTACCCCTCCCATAACAGTTTTCATTTCACAGCGTGGTCATTTTTGTAGCAATATGCTGTAATATAGTCTCCACACATAACCACGTTTGTTGTGAGAGAGCAGGGGAGGGGGTAATGACATCTCAAGTTTTCAAGTTGAGTTAGGAGTTCCTGCTTTTCAAAAGTCATCCCACAAAACTCTTTCCCCCCCCCCCCTCTCAACGTATCTTGGCATGGGGAAAAAAAACCTTTAGAGCAGATCATTATCTCTGCACAGAGATCATGTCTTGGGTCGTGTGCGTGTGTGTGTGTGTGTGTGTATCTAGGTGTCTGACTGTCAGAGGCTCGCCTACTGCTGAACCCATCAGCCTAAAAGGTCTGTGCTATTTAAGGACTGTTGCTCAAGTACCTTTCATAGTGGCAGTGTCTCATTTTTTTCTTTTAAATGTGGTTCATTGAGAACATATTATGAAATCCAAAATGCATCATTGCTTTCGGATAGTTGACTTGTTGAATTGAAGCATGTCATAGCTAAGAACAAACCGCAGCGCTCTCAACTTTTGTTGGGGTGCAGACGCTACGCTACGGCCTACGGGGAGGAGGAAGAGGAAGAGAAACCTGCGCTGCCCGAAGTCCGAATTTCTTTTTTTTTTTTTTAAATGTGTGGCCGGAGGGCGTGACTAAAGGCCGACATGAGTGACTGTCACGCTCGTGACACCTGAGAGCCTTGAACACCAAGCCGGCCGCTGACTACAATGGACAACGTCCACGCCTGCAGGACGAGAGCTAGTTAGCCGTTAGCAGCTACGGTGAGGCTAACAGAGCTAACAGCTAACGGGGTTAAATATACAGCAGGACTGACTGTTTCTGCTCAGAGGAAGGATTAAATAATCGTTACTAAGAAGGAAACACAGGTGAGCCGGCGAATCCCGTTATCATGTGTAGTTGTATAGCAAATAGCTTGGCTAAAAAAGGTTGGAGCGATGCAGTGCCATCGGGACTGAAAAGACTCACTGCTGCTCCGAAGAAAGAAAAAAACATGCTTTTAACTTTAATAATGAGAGCCTCCAGCTTCCAACTCCAATGTCAAATATTAACCTCCATGCAGCAATAGTAGAGGTTTCTTCCATGGTAGATAAGACGGAGACAAAGTGGAAAAAGAAGAGACATGTCCACTTCTTCACTGGACGTCGCAGTCCCCAAAATACGCAAACAAACACATTTTTCTGACTTTGGGGCCAATCCAACACTTCCACTTTGTGATTGGCCAGCTGTGTTATGACACCACCTTCTCTCTCTCTCTCTTTCATTCTTTACATAACTTTTATTTCAAAGAATGAAACATTACACATTTAGTCATTGCAAATGACTTCAAGGAGGGACTGAGAACTCCACACTTGCTATTAGAGTGACATTGCCAATGTACGACAACAAAGGAGCATAAATCTCTCCCTGATTGCACTGGGCTGACTGGGACGAGGCCATGTCAAGTTCAGGGAAGAGTCGGCTGCCGCAGCTGCTGCTGCTGCTGTGTTTTCTTGGCAAGACAAAGATCTTCTGCATTGCCAGCTACTAAATTAACAAGGCCTCCCGTAATTAAGCAACTTTATTGCCCTCCGGGGAGTCGCGTCTTCTCATACAATTCCCATTCAGCCTTGTTTATATGCCTGTGTTCTTCCCTTCCTTTTCTTTAACCAGGGACTGCGCGGCCCTTCTTCCCGATGACACCTACAATAAGTGTGGGGGGGGGGGGGGGGGGTTTGTGCACGCTGCTACACATGTGAGAACAAGTACAAAGATCCAACGCACACACTGGAAATGCTGCAGACGGGAAACGCTACTTAAATCGTCCAAGACACTCGGAATCCCACATCAGTGCAAATGCACACAAATATGTTTGCTCAAAAAGCCCAAGACAAACATGCACGGATGCTGAAAAGCACGCTGGCGCGGCAGTCGTCAGCTACTCTGTCCACACAGTCCTTTGTACACACACACACACTGGTTACACATGCATATGTGCAGGTACTCACGGGGTGGGAGGGGAAATGGCGGCTAATGATGCGTATCAGGACGCCTCAAAAGGTTCAGGCGCACATTCTACCGATGTAAAACATTTTCCTTATCCCACTAAGGATCCCTCCTTTTTTCCCTTTACCCCCCCGACAAGTAGACAGGTCGAAAAAAAGGTAAATAACCGGGAAAAATATAACTAAACAAACACATGCATGTGCGAGAGATGAAGGTAGAAAGTTAAAAATAAAAGATGGTTGAAGATGAGACTGAAGCGCATGAGGAGACGTTAATCACATCTTAGCTTGGGGTTGATTTGATGTTTGCAATATTGCTTTTACTGATTTTTTTCTTATGGAAGTGGATCCTCTTGGGGTGGCGTCGGAAGACTCTTTGCATGGCTCCAAATATATGAATTGAAAATATAAATGATATCAGATTGTTTATCCTGCTATGACAGCCTTATAGACTAAGAAAACTACACTGGAAATGTAATCGTAATGGACTAATCCTTAAGAGGATGGATATTGATGGTGGTGGAGGAGTGAATGCATGTGATTTGGAGGCAGATCACTAAAAATGCTCGTTGAACAGGTGATTGGGATGACAATAGGAGCCGAGTGGGGGGAAAATACGTTGCTTTAGTTGGTCACTAAAATGACAGCTGAAGCAGAAGGGAGAAGAAGAGGTTTCAAGGTTTAGCAGCAAAGAGACGATTGGCTCGCGCAGGCAGTTCCAGACTTTGATTGGATGAAGATAAAAGCCTGAACAGCTCTGTCAGCTTCGATAGAAATCTATATAAATACATTCAAATTATAATCATTAGGAGGGAAAAGAAATCAGACCACATTTGAATACAATGTATGGTCTTCATTTTTTCTGCAATAAGTATCTGCATTCACTAATTATCTCTGGTGGTCATTCCTGGGGATTAGATTGTTTCCCTACGCAAACAATGCATGTATGTAACCCAGCACAATTATATCTATGTGAGAACAGCTGACTGGTCCTGCTTCACAGCACAGGTGCCTTTTGTTGTGCACCAGCAACTACAAACATGATGCGTTTGTCAGTGCAAGAAGCGCTGACCATGGCAGTCTAATCCGGCCAGGATTAAGAATATGAGCAAAGCGACGCTTAGACAGCAAGGAAATAATGACCGGGAAGTGGGTTACTTATTTACTGACAGTGACGTTTCTTTTCATTACTGTTATGATTTTAAACAGAGTAGGAACCAATTTTCTAAAAGCATGTGTTTCTTACTTTGTGAAACAGTTGCCTATTTATTACCAACACATTTATCAGTGATACCATTACCCTTGTGAAACTCTTTCAATGTAATACTGATTCCTCTAAATGACCAACGTAGAAAAATGTTCTATCCATTTAGTGCAACAAAATGGAAACACAGATGTACCTGCTCTTGAAATGCTCCATGGATTGGTCGAGCAGAATGCAAACCCCCCCCCAAGAAGGAGCCCGAAGCCCGGGCCATTTACAACCTTTTGCTATGCAAACTGAACTGTGGAAATAAAAAAGGGCGTAGGAGGCAAAGCTTTTCCAGCCGAACGCTCTGTACTGGCAATGATGCAGAAAGGGTCACTGCGGAGGGAGTCATAACTGAATGAACCTCTTCGAGGTGACAAGGAGCAATGATTAGCGTGTGGCCAATTGGAAGCAATGGTTCAGCTGGTGGGGGGGGGGGGACTTCTGTGTGCTGTATTAACAACCGCGATGCTTCATTAAACGAGACCATCAGTGAAAATCTATTTCTATATACAGCAGATTTTTTGTATTGCTTGATTCCAGTGGAATCAGATAAAATCCTGCAGGTTCAGCTCAGACTGCAGGAGATCCTCGGCAGCGACTAGCCCTCCTGGGATGGACCCAGGCCCGGCTTCGCTACGGCCTCCGACCCGCAGTCAGATCTGGTGGGAGGAGGAGAGCCTGATACCTGCCATGAGCCTCTGCCCGAACCTCTGCTGGTCCCCTCCGGGAGTCAACACTGACACCGGGCTACTGGAGCACCGCGCCGTATTAGTGGGCCAAGTGGAAGACAGGCAGCCCCAGGAGAACCAGGACCAGGACCGCTCGTAGCACACTGTCAGACCGCGGTGCAGTGAGGTGAGAGGCCTTCTAAAGGGAGTCTGATAAACACCACCTGTTTAGTCAACAACAACAGACTCCCACTGAGCTTCAACACCGTCACCATGACTTTGTCCACGAACTATTCATCATGGAACACAGCGCCGCATCAGCATGGACAGCGAGCTCATTAATGTATAAACCTGAGGAGAAATAGGATGCAAGGGAAGTGGTCATTGGCACTGAAAGCATCTGAAGACAGAGGGAACCGGGTGGCAGGTTTCACATACACACTCACTTAAACACGTAACAGCTGTTTTGATACAATCACTCTGACTCACACTTTTTAAAACTCGCACTCACACAGGCTCACACACTCGTGGCCCACAACGCAGTCCCGACCAGCGGCGATTAATCGGAGGGGAAAGCCAAAGAGAAGCACAGGCCAACTGAAGAGGAGAAGGAGGAAGACAAAGAGAGGGGCTAAAACAGTGGCATCCCTCATCAGGAGGATTACTGCACATCTGACAAGTCGCCATGAAAACGGAGCTGGGACTGCAGCGTCAGAATTGAACAGCTCACCGAGTGCGAGGGCCCCCGGATTAGTGCCGTGCCAGCCAGACGGATCACAAACACACACACACACACACACACACGTGTCATTATGTGTCATTAAAGACACGTCAACTGAGCTTTGCCATACATGTAGGGCAATCTAAAACCACGCAAATGAAAGAGCATGCAAGAGTGTGTGTTATTTTGTGTGTGTGTGTGTGTGTGTGTGTGTTGGCTGTGCACGTGCAGGGCTTAAAAGGTAAAAATATGCGTTGTGCGTGTGATCACGCGTCGCAATGCTCACAACCCGCAGTCTGACTCAATCGTATCGCTTGTTTTCAATAACTAAGAATATCAGAACATCCAGAGCAGCATCATAAAACTGTGTTCTGTTCTATGCTTTTTTTTTTTTCCCAGACCACACTTCTCCCCCCCCCGGCTTACGTCTCAGCCTCGTCCGATGCACCTCTGTGCTCCTTTAATCCATTCGCGCAAAAACCCAACACAACAGTCCCAAATTGGTTCTTTCTCATTTCATAAGAGAATGCGCGTGAGTGGTGGGTCATCGTGACAGACGCCAGCGTGACAGATGTCAGCTATGACGCGCAGACGCTCGGTTGCTCTGGAGACGAGGCTCTTCAGACGCCTTCAGGAGGTGCACAGCACACAGAATGAAAGCTCGTCTTTAAGCCGGAACATCATCCAGCCTCTCGGCGTAGCACATACGCGTTAGAGAGGCGGAGCTTGGCAGGACGTCAATTGCGATACGAAAAAAAAAAGAGCGTAGAGAAGTGGCCCCTCGTATTGTGGGAAGCTGAAAATGACACGATGTCCACAGCTTGAGTAGCACACACGAGCACGTGAGCACAACAGCTGCTCCTCTGTGTGTGTGTGTGTGTGTCTGCATGGGATGGGTTCAGGACAGACTGTAGCTCTCACACACACACACACACACACACACACACACACAACAAGCAATCACTTCAGTGAAGTGCATAGGTTACTGTTGAAAAGAAGATAAGAGGCTTGAATACACCTGAGGGGTTTTGTTTGATTGTAATGTACAATGTGAAGTAAAAGGATCGTAAGAAGCGGCCATCTGTGGTGCTCGGGTGTGGGAGTTAAATATTTCTTGATGAAAACAGTTTAGTTGCGTGGCAACCTCTTTGGCGCGCAACTAAACTCTGAAAAGTCCCACCCAGCTGTCTCTCCTATGACCATTTGAAGACTGGACTGAAATAATTCATTCCAATAGACACCTGCATGTGTGTGGAGCTGCGTGCCTGCATCAGTGAGTTCTTTTACACCCTCTAATCGCTTAAAGTGGATCCAAATGAATGCCTGAAGAGCTCCTGTAGCATCATAAAAAAAAACAAGCAAGGAATATTACTGAAAAAAAAAAACCTATTTGTAATGACACTAATTTGAAACGACAACAGTAATAATTGGGTGAGTCACAAACAGAAGCGTGGAAATGTGTGTCTGTGTTGCTCAGGGCAGAATGAGAGCGGGGAGGGGGGGGGGGGGGGGGGGGGGGCGGTGATAAAAATGAGATAAATGCTCCTTGCTGAGGGAGGCATGAGTTAAGAGAGCCTACATGTAGATAAAGGCTGCCTCTCATCTGTCTTGGCAGTTTCTCCCCCCCCCCCCCCCCCCCCCCCCTTTCTCTTGCTGACTTTTCGGTGAACTCTCTCCGCTCCCTCCTGCCTTTTGAGGGAAGAATAAAAATGCCTTTCAGACTCTCTCTTGTTGGTTTTCTCAGTCATTTCTCGCCCTCCCAAAGGAGAAGCTCTTTTTCCCTCTCTGAGCCGGACAAGGTGCTGTCTCTTCCCTCGTCCTGATGTGCGATGCTATCTTGTATTCACCCAACCCCCTTGTCCCCCCCCCCCGTCCCCCTCCTCTCCACTCACTCACCTCATAATTGAGATGATGCAAGTAAACCCCGTGCTTTTGCAAGAGCAGACCTGAGGCCAGACAGCGATCATTATATTTAGTTATTAAGCCCAGACCTCCTTCAAAACGAGGATTTAGTAAAAACGTCAAAGCACGAGAGAGCGAACAGCGTGTTAACGTCTGCTGGTATGCCTCAAATACCCCAAGAGCATCAATCGCAGCTTCTTTCTTCACTCCTGATGTAAGAGCAAAGCGAGTAGATCACCTGAGGGATTGCTCCTCTGTTGTAGAGACGCGTAGTCGGGAAAAAAAAGAGGAATTCTTTACATCCTCATTGTGGATTTAGCGCGGAGAAGCAAGGGCTCCGTTGAGCCTCAGGAGTCATCCACGATGCTTTCATGTTGTCAAGTCTTGGCAGAACGGCAGCTGATTAGCAGCTCAATATCGGTTTGCTTTAGCACTTTTGTTGCACATGTTGCGGTCCGGTCGATGCCGAGATGGTTTCTCTGGAAAATGAGGCCTTGCTGAATCCAGCTGAGCTCTAGAGTTGCGCAATTCTGATGCTTCCGTTACGTCGGTTCTCCCTCTCGCCCCTTTGTTTTTAAATCACTCGTGTGCTCTTTTATGTACTGAGCTCCTCCACATTCCCACTCCTCTCGGTTTTTGGAGCGGCGTTGGGAGCGTCGCATCGTCTCGGCGAGTTCGTCTGTCCTCACACTGCGGCGTACGAGTGAAGCAGCCCCCCACACCTCGGCTTTCGGGGGCTCCGCTGACTTGTTGTATTCCCCAGCCAACGGCCACTGACTTCACTGGGTTATGCTGCAGTGCAGCCGAACGATGTCCCCGTGAGATTGGGTTTGTCAGAGATGGAGACGACAGCACAGTGTCTTGAAGAGATATGAGACATCGAGAGAGAGTTTACAGCTGTGGCACATCTGGACCAAATGCAGGCAAGTGATACGCAGATGGCAACAGATACTCTGTTAGCTGTTCACTGCAAAAAAATCCAGATGATTTGACGTTCAACCTTCTATTCGGCCAAGCTTTTAAAGTTGGTCATGTAGATCTCAGATCGAGATCGAGATGTCCAAACACGAAGGCAGCAAACTGGGAATGCACAAATAAAAATAAATAAATAAATAAAAAGTCTGATCTGACGTCTTATCGTGTGGAAGCTCGGTTACCGTGTCGGTACAAAGCAGCACCAATGTAGGTCTGTCCTCGCTACATCTTAAACGATCTCCTTCACACTCGGGAGGACGAGCAGGGTGGAAGTTGGTTCAGTTTGGGCCAGCGATGCGTTCGGTAATGATTAACTTTGAATTAATATGCAATGGCGCAACAGGGCGGGGCCTCATGCCTGCAGGCCGCTACGGATCGCCTTCACTTTAGCGGCTGGTGGCTGGACATACCAGCAGCTTAACATTCAGGTTACTTACCATTCACTTCACAGAACGCCGCGGGCAGGAGTACAGCAATAATATTCTCTACTTTAAACTAATATTCAATAAAAATAAAACCAATTTCCTCAGAAAACCCATCAAGGGCAAAAAAAAAAAAAAATGAGTGCAACAATGAAATAAACGTCGGGAAAGATAAATGAATTGACCCTCCCAGTGTGGGCTAAATACAAATGAAATAGAGACGATGGTGTGGAGGGCGTGTGTGCAGGTATGAGAGGGAAGAAACGAAGGAGCCATGGAGAACAGGATGGAAGGAACAAAAAAACAGTCAACAGACTGAACTCGAAAACGTTTGAGTCCGCCTTTGGGATGAAAAGTTGGGATGAAACTCCTTTTCATGTGACGGTGCTTCATTTTCTCTCCCCGACGCAACAAAGCGTCGTCAGAGAGAGAGGATGAGGACGGAGAGGGAGGAATGAATGAATGAAAATGAGTGGACATGTTAAGGAGAGGAAGGTCTTTCATCACAACTTATCCCGAGGCTTCTTCTCTTTTTTTTCAGCGCGGCTCACCGCTGAGCAGCAGAGGGGGGGGGGGGCAGCGAGTGGTCACACACACACACACACAACAGAGCACGCAGTGCACCATTCAAAGGATCCATATGAGGATCGGAGCTAGAAAGAGGAGAGCTGCCGGAGAGCCTCAAAGCTCCTGCACCCATCCCCCCCAAAAGGAGCTGAAGAGATGGACGGATGGAAGGACAGAGAGGGAGATGAAAGGGGGACGGAGACAAACAGAGGGAGGACGGCAGCATCAGACTGTGCATGGGAATAAAGAGACAGGTTGAGTGTCCCCGTGAATCCGTCCGTCTCTGGCTTTATTTCCACAGAGCGTTCGTCTAGTGGAAAGAGAAACGTGGTAGTTTGCGGATTTAGTGAGTAAAAACCTCCAAGGGGGACAAAAATAATATTTTAAGTATGCATTAGTATCCAACTGTGCTTTCATGTCTCTTTGCGTCTTTACTATTTCATTCTGTCAACAAAGAACCACAAGTTGCTTCCTTAAATGAAGGAAGTTTAGCAGGAAAACCAGAGGGGAGTTTACAAAGAGGTGACACTTCTTTGAGGCTCTGCTGGACGCTTCAAAGATATTTCATCGACATGTGACCCACTTGTGGGCCGCTTTAATATGCAACTTTAACCATCTATCATCTATTTTTTTCGATAGCCGCATTCTTAATTTCCAAAATTTCCATAACATATTTTACTTTAACAGAACCAAAATATCTTTAAAAGAGAGTGTGGATATTCTAAGACTCCATTTAGCTCGTCTTATTTAATCATTTACCAGAAAATAATTGGATGTAGATAAAAATACAAAAAGAGCTGCTAATGTCTTCTGGCAGAGGAAGAGGAGCCAGAGATTAGCTGAAATCAACAGGAATATGACTGAACTCTGAGTGAACCCCGACAGCATCCAGGCTGCATGTGCTTTTCAAACATCGGCTGCTCGGGACCCAAATATTTAAAAAAAAGACTTCTTCCCACGCCTCCAACGGCTTTGCATCCTTCATTTCCATCTTCATATCTTCTCCCAACACCTTGAACGGGGACTCAATGCAGCGCGTAGGGGACGGGGACACAAACAGACGCAGAGAAAAGACACCACGACATGAACTGTTAGTGAACTCCAACACACACACACACACACACACACACACACAGGTGAGCGGGATCGGTCAGCTCGCCGACCTTGCTGCATTGTCTTCTTTTCCAACCTGTCAAAGCCTCTTCAGCAGTTGACTGGAGAGGAGCCGAGGTCCTCCCTGATCACTCTCACACACACACACACACACACACACACACACACGATCCTCTGACCTCTAACCGTATCGGACAAGGAAACAGCCGGCTTGAGACAAAGCGCTTTCCTTGTGTTTTCCACTGAGCTGCACTGTGCAGAATAATATGTATATTTGATACCGTCTTCACATTAATCCGTCGATAGATGCAGCTTTTTTTAGGCAGGAATCAGACAAACCAGGAATCATGTTGGAATGAATAGAAAACTGCAATCGGCCCTTTAAAAATACACATCATAGATTGTGGACTTTTTCTCATGACAAAAACTCGTTTTACAGTGGCTGTGGTCGGCCGCTTATCAGCCAGTCAGAAAACACACACACACACACACACACACACACACACACACACACATTCAAAAGCACATGGGTCCAAACCATTTAGAAAATAATCACACATCATCCAGCTAATGGGGGATCCCAGTCTCTCATCTGCAAGCTGTCTTCCTTTTTGCTGCCATGAGACGTGATTGGCGCACACACACACACACACACACACACACACACACACACACACACACACACACACACACACACACACTCACTCCGCAGAGACTAAATGCCAAGCCATCTTGCTAAAAACGCAATACTAACACTGCGCACACCTAACCCACAACAAGAGAGCCCTCAAACTGGCCTCTCTTGTTTCAAGTATGTAAACTGGGTCTTAAAACACATCGCAATTGGCTGGAATGGAGATCCGAGCACGTGTGTAGAAGACGGTGTGCAAACAAAGTGCATGCTGGGATGAATTACTGCCGTCCAGCAGGCTTCAGACCTGAGGACGAGAGCCTGCATGTGTCAGAATATCCTGGGACTACTTCATCGGAATATTGCTTTTTTTTTTCCCCCACCTGTGTACTCAATGTGAACATGATACTTTATTTACATGGCATTGAAGGCCAGCCTGTCAACCTTGCTCATATTTACACATGTATATCAGTTATTGGTTAAAATCCCATTTTCCTATCACCTTCATTGCAGAGAAATGCAGACAGAAGTGGGTCTAATTGATCTGCTCCTGCTGCACGGTCCAGAGCTGTGCACTCGCGCTCCTTTTGCAGCACAGGCAACGTTACCTGAGGGTGTGAAAAGCGAGGCCGGTGGAGCGGCTTCGACGTTCATTCGGTCTGACGGCCATCAGGAAATCCTCTGGTTGCAAAAAGAAGTGTTTAGAACTCTATGGCAAATTGGACCTATTGATTGAGCTCGGCTGTTGTCCGGTCCGGGAGTTTTGATGTTTAACGCGTGGGACTCGGTGCAGAACATTAAAAAAAATACATTTTGGTTAGAGTCCGTCAGTGTGAAGGAAAACGATGATGGATGGTTGTCGGTTGGATGGAGCGAAGGCTTGAAATACAACTACTTGGGTACAAAAAACATCAGCCGCCTGATAAACTGTGCAAGAGCCAAAACGTCGGCGTGTCCTCGGCAAGCAGCTCCACAGCGAGAGGGAAGAAAAGGGTTTCCGTTCGGCCCCTGAAAGGTGGCGGTGAAATGGAACGCCGGAGGCCCACGTTGGCGTATTGCAACAGGCGAGCTACGGAACCCAGACGCAGCACGACAGACCGCAGTCGTAGCTCCAAACAGAGTATTTTATGATCCTCGATGCACACCAACAGTTTGGAGTCACTGGGCGAAGACGGGGGACGGAAGACGGGGTGAATTACCGGGGCGAGACGGGGCCGTCCGAGGCGGGCAGGGTCAGCAACGGGGAATCAGTCCAAAGGAAAAGTGCTGCAAGGCCTGGCATGAGACCGCGTGAGTGAGTGAGTGAGTGCGTGCGGTTTAAATCCTGAAGGGAGTGAGCAGGGTGGACGGGTGAGTGTGATCGGGCTGACGGGCAGGCTGTGGGCAGCAGGTGTTCAGAATGAGCTGATCAGGTGGAAACGACAGGGACGGACTGACAGCGCTGTGACAGATAGAACTTGTTTGCAGCGTTACCGCATTTTGTCGCGTCTGATCTTTGTGAATGAGGCCTCTGGCGCCTGAGAGCGAGACTCGTTCCTAATGAGTCATAATGAGTGTCCCACTTAGCGCAAGGAGCAGTGACTCCGAATGTAAGTAACGCAACATAATATCAGCTATTTAGTGCAGGCTTTTATCCAAAGCGCCTTACAGCCAGAAGAAATATTCGTAGCATGAGTGGACCCAGTGGGAATTAAAAAGGACCATTAAGAATGTGGGTCAGTGTTTGTTTTTCACACAAATCCTTTTGATCTGAGAGAAAAATCAAACTGTTGTTAGCATTTAAGACCTTTTTTACGGTGTTTCTTTCTGTTACAGTTTGTGTTAAGATTATTTATGTCTCATAGTGTTTACGCCCACTTACCTCTGCTAACCCAATATTAACACACTAAAGGGACTCTGTGGGCCGTAAACAAACAAAGATGCAACATGTGATCACTGAGAGGCAAAGGGGTGGAGTATTTCAAAACATTTTATATTCTATAATAAAATATAAATATATGTTTTAACATATATATTATTATGTATTATGTATATATATTATATATATACTAATATATATTGTGATTATGTATATGTTATACTTAATTAATTCTGAAAATCAAGTAACTGTTAAAATGTATAAAAATGCATAAAAACTATTTAAATGTGAATACAATTTCGCGTCTTAATCAAAATTAGGATGGCATTTGAAAAACTCATCTTGAGCTTTTGTGTATAGTGCTAACATCTTTTAATCAATTGATTGATCAAACAATTAAGCGATAATGAATATGAATCAAAACATTAAATGATAATAAAGTACATGTTAGTTTCAGTGATTTGTCGGTTTCCTTTTTCATTTCTGCACATTACATTTACATAATATTTGAATCGTGACCCTCTACAGTCATCAGAAACACAGCCCTTCACCTGCACTCACCTGTTCAGCTAGTGCTAGTACTGTTAGGATACAAGATATGGACAGACAGACACTTCTCTAAATACACCTCCCCAGCCCAGGTCAACCCAGTCCTCTCATCCTTCATCTACTGGCTCAGACTTGTTAAAAAAATATGCATTTCATATCATTCATTCTATCGGGGCATCCTCCTCTCATTCTGTTTTTTATCCATCCATCTCTAACCAAGTCGGAGGCCGTTACATGTCATACTCCACTTGTCATCTGTCATCGTACTGGAAGCATCTGCCTGCCGATTTGTTATGTGGGAGTCATCTGGTGTGCTGTTCAAAGGCCACCTCTCTTTGGCTGATCATCAGGCTCACAGGGACAAGTGTCTTCTATGTGCATATGTTCTTGTCTATAAAAGTCCTCCACGCATTCTATTTATTTAACAGAGAAGTCTGCTCTGGGACAGACAACGTCAATCTTTTATACTCTTCTGACCCGCTCGTTATGGCCACATGTCTGTATGCATCGTGCAGATTTGCATTGAATTTGCTGGGAATGTATCGTTTTGAATAAAGTGCAACCAGGACAAGCTTCAAATGTGTCGTCCTACTAAATAACAAAATGGCACCAAAATGATTAAACGTCGTGTGTTGCCTTTGTCAATGTTGGTGTATATTTGCGATCATTTTGAGCAAACAATATTTTTTTTTACAAAAGCAACTGTGGGAATTGATCGCATGAAGAATGTGGTAGAATTTTTTAAAGGCGGTATGAATAACTTAAGGATAATATAAAAGCTATTCCAGAGAAGTCTGCTTTCGGGGTAAAGATCAAAATGCTGCACATTCCCGAGTCGCACAAATTCCTCCTGCTTCACTTCGTCAGATCGGGATGTTCAAGGTCAAGATGTCAAATCTTTGGTTGGCAAACGTGAGTTTGGAGTTTCTCACCGGCTCACTTTGGAGGTTTGCACGAACAAGAAGATCTCTCTGCTTTTTTTTATTTGTCCTGTGTGGTGCTGCTAAACTGCTTTAAGCTCCTAATGTTTTGTTTAATGAGCCTCGGGACCAATGCAACAGTATATTTTAAACACAGTTTATCGAAACGCTCTGGACCGCGGCAGCATAAACTCTCAGTCTTACTATTTTCACAGGCCTTTGGAGAACAGGTGCTGATGTAAAGGGACCACAGGGGCAGTGATTAGGGACGGTTTAACATCAGATGTGGGATCCAAATCACCACACAACCCCCCCCCCCCCCCCCCATTAGGAGGGAACTGGGGGTGAACTGTGGACGGCTGGTAGGCTGCGTGCCAAACAACACTGATGAGGCAGATGCTGAGGGAGAGCTGTGTGTGTGTGTGTGTGTGTGTGTGTGTCTGTGTGTGTGCATATATTTATATAAATGCAATTTTGGACTGGATAAGTATATATGCAAAATGCCAACAGAAACAAACAATCTGCTCTTCGTAATCGAGGCCTGTGCCTTAAACACCGTTTTCTGTGACAGTTTGCAAACATTGGTCGGTGGTGGAAAGTCTGCTGAAATAAAGTTGAATCTACGGCGGGACGCACAGAATTGTAAGCGTCCGTTCACACCAAACGCAGCGCGAAATACTAGCGTGCCTCTGCGCCGCGATAGCATAGCAGCTTGGAGATGCTCCCCTGTCCAATCAGAGAAAAAGGAGGATAAATTAATAGTAACATTAGCTGTGTGTGGGTACCACGAGCTGTACGATACACCTTTGTCCCTCTACTGTGACCACAGCACACAGCACACAGGATACATCCCATCACTACACTGAATTCTCACCAGAGTGTGATGTGAGCATCATCATGCAGACGCTGTTCCTGTGGAGGTCTTGTGAAATTTAACGAGCTGTCTGCGACAACGGGTGCTATTTAACACAACAGCACCGCGGCGTTTGGCGGTCCAACGTTAGTAGGACTTCCACAACCCCAAAGTGAGGAGATGTCCCTCCATGAATTGGAGGCCGCCCGCGCGTCCTTACAGTCCGCCAATGACGGGGTGTACATATATATATTTACGGATTTACGTAGTTGTTCACGCAAGTCTAAAATTGGTCGACACACGCAAGCACGCGAGAGGGGGTGAAAAGGGGCTCTGGGGTCTGCGTGTCCTTGCGTTTCCCTGAAAACGCAGAAGCAAAAACCAGGCTTAAGTCGCCTGTGACTACCGGTAACATTTGCCGGAGCGAGATCTTTCTCATTTTAATAATCCAGTAATCTGTCATTTGTGTAAAGCACGTGTCAACACTTTGGGACAGAATATTTGTAGAACAGCTGCAGCCCAGGCAGCTGGATTGTTTCTCACTGCTGTGATTGACGCAACATCAAAATTAACACTCCTCCTCGCGCGCACACACACACACACAGCACCGCCAAACACGGACAAATCCTCGCACCATTACGCACGTCACCCCCCCCCCACACACACACCTACGAGCCGAGCCCGCCCCCTTCGCCAGGTGCAGCTGTGCTTCCGCAGAGGAACAGCAGGAGGGCAGCGGGGGCTATTTGTGGCTGTGGCGGCCAGATTGAATCAAAGCCAGATTAATCCCCGTAGAATTTGTGTCGTTCTTCCAAGCAGCACTAAATCCAAATCAAATTATACAACCCCCCCCCCCCTCCGCCGGCGCCGCCGCCACCAGCCATCCATCCACGGTACTGCAGTCAGCCTGAGGCGTGCGCATGTATGCATCACTGTCTCCTTCCTCCCCTTTGCTTTCCTCCACTAGTATTTCCACCACATGATCTGTGTGTGTGTGTGTGTGTGTGTGTGTGTGTGTCCTGCTCTCCCCTCAGCTAACCTCTCCTCTCCCGCTGTGACTGACGAGAGGGAAGTTAATTGATAGCGACAGGCCCTAAATCCAGCGGAGGAATCGTTAAATGAAAGAGGGCTTTGGGACGGTCATTGAGTTCAGTCAACTTAAGTTTTTCTTTTTTCTTTTTTGCAACACTATAAACCGCCACAGTCGATCACGCGGAGAAGAGAGAAACGTATGGAGCAACATGATTGAACACAGTAACATCTGGATTTCGGCCATGTGGCCCTGGTCCAGCTGACATTTGCTAGAGAATCAAGTGCGGGTCACAACGGAGCAGAAATAGACACAAAATGCATTTTCATGTAGCATTTACGTTATACACCACACTGCAAAGAGGTTTCAACTTGAGGATTACCAGCAGCTGTGAAATGTAATATGCAAAATGTCTGAAACTTGCAAAGCCTGAATTTCATAAATACTGAGGTCATTAAGCCAAAAAACAGAAAAAAAGTGTTTGTGTTTTGGATCACTCAGAAGTTATTTATTCAGGTAAATGCTTGATTATATTTTTGTAAGCAAAAAAATAAAGCTAATCCTCTTCTGTTGATTTAACTTAAATAATAATAATTAAAAAAAATGCAATTGTAACACAAGTATTGAAATAATCAAAAATCACAGTCTCCTGAAGAAGAATGGCATACGGTGTATAAATATAGGTCAAATACTGAGACTGTTCCCTGGAATATATGTTTCTGAGACACTGTGCACACTTTGACCGCCTCATTAGCTCGTTCTTCTTTTTTTTTCTTGTGCACCGGTGCTTCCACCTGTGTGATTCATAATGACCCCTAAATAAACCGCATTCCCATGGGTGAGCCCCACGTGACACTCATCTGATCCAGTTCTGGCCGGCCCAATGCCTTGAACACGTTGTAAGTAAAGAACTGATGAAGCGCTTCACTTTTTGAAAATCTCGTCCAAACAAACCTACCTACATGTTTGATCCATTGTATAAAAAAGGGGATTTGTGCGAGTTAAGTACCACCCGATGCGTGCGTAATGTCTGCAGCCGAGTGTGTGTGTGTGTGTAAATCCGTTCTCCTCCAGCAGCCGGTGGCGTGAGGTCTGAGATGAGCTCGGTCCCAGAGGGGGCTGCCGCGCTCCGATGAAATCTCCCCTTTCGCCGTCCTACACATCTTACACCAAGATGATTCCGTTTTAATTGATGCTCGACAGAATCCTATTGATACCCGTCGTTGGATGACTACGCACAATTTGCATTAACGCCTGGCGCTCTCCCGGGGGGGGGGGGGGGGGGGGGCCCATGTAGATGAGATGTGTGATTATGACGAGCTGAGAGCGTGTGACAAGTGAGGGGAAGGTGGGGGCTGTACGAGTCACAAACAAACCCTTCTGCCCAGGACACCCGTGTTGGGTCCCGAAGTGTCATTGAGTTATATAGACATTGAATTACTGATGAAGGCCACATTCCACTGTCCTTAAAATGTCCCATTTGTACGGCGAACAACCCAATTCCGTACGCGTCATTACTTGGAAACCATAAACATCGGAGCAAAATGTGATGTTGATGGATGCCGAGGTTATTGAAAGTGTCGACTGACAGAGCGGGACCGACTCTCCAACGTGAAAGACGAGGCTTTAACGGTATCCGGGCCCCCTCCCAGGGCGGCGCTTCAACCACACGCAGGGTCCTGTTTGTTGCCTCGGGCTCTACGCGGCTGTAGTGCCAAACAAAGAGCGAGACGTGACGACAAACAGACCAACGCAAGAGGTGAAAAAATAGAGGGTGGGAGCACAGGAGGGAGGGAGAGGGAGGTGCTGATGACAAAATGAATGGAGGAGCAACAGAGATGATGAAGAGTCCTCCCTCTCTCTCTCTCTCTCTCTCTCTTCAAACCCTGCTAAACAATCCTCATTTTGTTAATTTCCTGGCGTGGGAGATAAAGGTAGGAGGTGGTGCATAAAGATGTGCAGCACAGACAAGGGAAGGAGAGAAAGGGGGAGATGAGTCGTTGAGACGAGGAGACTGAGAGCTATTGTTTTCCAGGACAAGAGATTTAAAAAAAAAAAAACACGAGGTAAAGTAGAAGAACCCCAGAACGAGAGAGAATGAAAAATAGAGGAGGAGATAGAGAAATATTGCAACGCGTTATGAAATGCTCCCTGTCTCTCGGGGCAAGAAGCAAGTGAGAGATGGAGGAGCAGAAAGAAAGACGAGAAGAAGACAAAACAAGTGAATATATGCAAGAAAAAGAAGAAAAAAACCAGAGCAGAACCCATCAGCCGACCACTCGGCCCTCTCCCAATCATCCCATCTAACCCTGTCAGGGAAGGAGCCGAGCAGGATGAAAAACGAGGGAGACGGGGGGTGGGGGGGGGGGTGATATTGCAGGGGGGAGGAAGAGTGCTGTGGTGCTAGCTGCCTTTTCCCCACGCAGGTGGAATCCTCTTTCATCAACCTGTCTGTTGGGGGGGGGAGAAGTGTTCTTCACTGTGTGATTCCTTGTTGCTGTTGTTTTACAATGCGCTTTTACGATTATGGTTTCCTCCGATTCCCGTTGCAACAAAATGTAGAGGTTATAAACCTCCGAAAAGTAACATCACTCGCATTGAAATTCATCTTTAAAGCACCTCTCTTAACAGCGTTACAACGTGTCATCAACATAAAACGCCGCTTCAAGAGACACCGTAAATAAGACGCAACAAAGAGGAGACACAGAGCGCAAACAGCGCCAGCACGTGAGCGGTGGACGGGCATATTGGGACGGACCCTTCAGCCGGGCCAACGGCATCATGGCACTCCGGGAATGCAGGAAAACCAAGAGGCCGCTCGAGAGTCGGGTGTTTATTGAGACGAGGCAGGTGGTTTATCCTGACAGGCACATCAGGCTTTTAAATCCACAGAAAGCCAAGGTCACACCACTTCCACCCCGAAAGAACACTGGTGGCGTTTCAACGAGACGCGTCAACACGACTTTCACCCCCCCCCCCCTCCCGGGCCCCTCTGCAGGCACAAAACAAGGCGGAGGGGAGGGGTGATGTAAAGTCAGAAAAAAAGGAGAGCGTGTAATCCGTGTGGCTACTTTCTAATGAGCTGACAAGAAGCCCAGCGAGTGACTGAAGCGTCACATTAAACAACGCTCCGTATTTAGCAGCCAATCACAGGGCGGCGCAAACACTCACACGCGTGTCGGACGAGTGCGTGGGGGCGCGCGCAGACACCCCACCCCCACCCCCTCACAGCGCTGCACCACCACTGGCTACTGACAACAGTCTAATTGGTAATTATTCACACCCCCCCCCCCCCCTCCTGGGAACCAGCACGACTAATGAAACCACTTCGGTGTCGGTGCAGACAGGTCCTTAGTGCGCACACACACACACACCAGGGAAAACTCACAAAAGGGGCTTAAACACACGCGCACGCACACACACACACACACACACACACACACACACACACACACACACACACAGAAACCCAAAGCAACACTCGTGATGCGTCAAGGTCAAATGTTTAAGGGGGGATGAAAATTGGACCACAAGTGAGGGATAATTAACTGGACCCTTGGAGCTAATATGGAGCCTTCTCAGTGGGACGTTGTCTGGGACTAATAGAAGAATTCGGTGTAAAGGACGCTGTATTAACATGTTAGCTGAAGGAAAACAGTACATTATGTTTTTCCATTTCGATAAAAAAAGAAATATGTATGTATTATTCTTAAACGTGCACAAAGATGAATTGTTCTCCGCTGAAATCCGCTTAGCTGTTGAAGTCCAGATGAAATGAAAACTTTTGAAAAACTATTCAGAACTTCTAAGCAAGCACTCGACCCCCCGCTGTTTGTTTGTAGGCCATAGGGAGGAGAAGAAGATACCACAGGCTGATCTGTCCTCTGCTTTTAACACAATTCAACCCCTTATTTTAACCGGCAGAACAATTTGACCTGAGTCATAATCTTTTAGGGCTGCATTCTAGACTTTTTTGTTGACTAATGACTGATGTTTTTGCCTCTTTTAGTCATCGTCTACACAAATAGGACCATCTTAAAGTATGCAGATGACTGTTGTTGTTGTTGTTAGTCGGCTCCAGGAAAAAACAGCTCCTGGTTTGAGGCGTTAATTTAGTTGAATTAAACATAAAACTGAATATGTTGTGTGCTTACATAGAGGAAAACCAAACAATTTAGAAAAACTATTTGAAAAAATGCCTTTGCCTACTAGCCCCACAAATAGCACTCCAAAAACAGTAGTGAACATAACACATTCTTTCCCAAACTCATGTGCAAAAGCTCCTGCATCATGAATACCGCGAATTATAATACAGACGAATATATGGAAACACAGCCCTTTAGTCCTTACTAATAGAATAAAACATTTCACAACAAAATCAATGTCCTATCTGAGGCCTCAACTTCTATATTTAGGTGGTGTTCCTCTTTTAGACTAATATAGATTACAGACATCTTGTGTATGCTGAATGCTGAGTCATAAACACACTTTATGACTCATTTCATCTCCATAATGGCTGGTTTTAGTGTCATCTCCGCTGCATGCAATGTTGGCAGACAGTTTTAGTTCCAACACACTGGCTAAACGTGCCTAGGGGTCATCACCAACTCATCTGCATCATCACATTTGATGAGGTAGATTAGTTGGCATGGAAGACCGTGACTCCTAATATCAGGGTGGATGAGGGGGAAGAGATTAGGCAGGCGGCTGGGACGAAAGAGAGCTAAAGAAGGCAGGAAAGTAGTCTTTTACCTTCTCAAAGATGAGCCGTCACACGGGAGAGATCTCGGAGGAGGTCGAGGAGGTCGCCGTAGAATCAGAATCGTCGCTCGCAATGAAGGAAGCGACGCGATTGGTTAGGACGGTGAAACGGGGGCACACGCTGTTCCCAGTGCACTTTGCAGCGGTTTGGTTTTTAAAACCAACCCGAGAACAAAATGTGTTCTTGTTCGCTGCTGATGAACTTTTGTGACGACGTATTCTGCCGGTTCCTACTCAACAGAGGCCTAAACTCATCAAATACCTCCACTTCAATTTGAAGTGTTTTCTTTTGTTTGGGAAAGTAGCCTCTTTAAATGTGAATGTGGCATTTATTCACGACAATGACTGATGCATTTGAATTAACACGTAACGTTTCGCTCCTAAAAAATGCATGTTATCTGTCACTATGTGAGCCGTTATGACCCGGCCCAGGGTGCACCCGGTCTCTTGACCAATTTCATCTGTGAATGACTCGGCCCCTGCTCCTCTCCCCCGAAGACCCTCATAAGGATGAGCGGTATAGAAGATGACTGACTGACAGACATTCGTGTCGCTTAGTGTCCACTCAACTGCCGCTTTTCCTCAGCCCTCCAGTGGCTGGAGACCGTCCCAAAAACAAAGGCAACAACAAACAAAACATTAAAATGAACAAATCCATACGGTTTGAAGAGAGAAAAACACAGCTCCCGTCTGAAAAACCTTTCAATGAGCAGTTTCCTCGTCTGGTTTGACAGGCAAATGACTGTTAATGACCAACCCCATCTCCTCCCAAATGAAATCACCAGACAGCTAAAGTACACGATCAATGACACGTTGAGGGAAATCTATACTTGAACTACTTTTGGCGAATGATGTCCTCCGGGACGTCCTCAACATCTCTGTTTTTGTCTACTTGGAGTTTGGAGGTTGCGTGAAAGAAGTTACTCATGTAACGTAAGGACGGGGGGTCTCCTGTGGCCTCCTCTCTATGCCGACTTACACACAGGAGGATCAGACAATCTGTGGTGTGTGAAAAACCAAAAAGGTCATCAGGGAGCAGATTCAGGAGGCCTTGAGAGGAGAACAGCAGTGAATGGGCGTGAGGGGCCAGCTTCAGCTTCCAGGGATGGAGTCTGCTTCCCGACCTTTGTCACAGCGCAGATGAGGCCTCGGGGAGGAGGGTGTATGTGGGTTATAGGAAGGAATACATGTTTCCATCTTCAGCCCGAAACAATCGAGTTCATGAATAATATAGGAGACTATAGGCAGTCAAATGAGAACCCGTCTGAAGAAGGGGGGGGGGGGGGGGGGGGGACCCGACACAATGGGAGTAAAGGGAGTGAAGCAGAAGGAGTGTCGGGGGGGCCTTCTTTGACTGTCTTTCCTAATGAAATGGGAATGATTGATGACACAGAAGCGCTGGAACGAGGGGCCGAACCGATCACATCTGGCCGTCCTCAGCACCCAGATGACTGCGGGTCATTCATCGCACCTCAGGGTGCCCTCCTCTCTCTTTCAGAAACGTAGAGGCTGCTGCCATTCATATATTTCTATCTGCTTGTATACCTTGTTGAAAACCCCCATCCAGGGACATTTCAAGCTATTGTACGCGAGCTTATTTCTTATCGACTGAGACAACTGAGCATGAACCTCCCCCCTCCCCGAACATCTTTTCTTCCAATGGGATTGGAGCGCGTGGGGTTCACGCGGCGGCCAACGAGTGTTGAGGACTGAAAGTTTCTGTTCCGTTTCAATCGTTTAGTTTTGGGAAAGTTGGAGCGAACCCACTCACAGCCTGCAGACACAATGTGATAAGAAGGCTGGCTCATATCTGAGGAGCGGTTGCATAAACAGAGCGAGGCGAGGACAAGCCTACGCCGGCTGATGCAACGGAAATAAAGCGGCGCTCGCGTCTGCAGCATCTCCTGTTGGTACGGGGGAAGAAGAAACGAGCTCGCATACACCCACGCTCCCCCCCCCCCCGCGCTCGCTCCGCGGCTCGTTGTCTTTCTCCCTCCCTCCCTCCCGCGCTGCGAAGAGGTTGCAGAGGCAGCATGGAGTACCTCAGGAGGTTTCACCAGCTGGGTCAAACAGGTCGGAGCCTCACAGAGTGCGTGATTTCAGCACGTGATATCAGCACTGTAACATTAATGCTGCAATCTGAGGTTGGGCCTTTGAGAATTTGGATTTCACTCTGGAAACATTCATTCACACGATGATTATGGCTGAATGGAGTCTATAGTGCACGCTAACCGTTTCACGAGTTCAGAGGAGTAAAGAATTGCTGCTTTTGGGTGTCCTGGAGTTGGTCAAGTTGGATGTAGGGCATTTATTAATTTTCTTTTTCTGGGGTTCATAGTTTATATCGCCTTTGGTCGGAGGAATTCAGTAGAGAGATATTTTACGGTACTTCTCAGGTTGGGCTCCTATTTCATTTGTAACTGTTCATTTCATCATGCTTTGTTGAATGAAGCCACACATCGCCTCGCTCTGTAGCTGCGTTACTAAAATACCTCGGACGGGACCCAGAGTCCCACCCCGTTGCAGTCGGCGGGGGACGGAGGAGCAGCCTCTTTCACCGCGTCCGTCTGGGTTGTCGCCAGGCCGCCCCGGGGGCTCTGCGGCGGGGTTGCGAAGCGGGGTGACGCCGAGGTGAGCCTTTTGTTTGTGCGCGAGGATCCGGGATGCGGAGTGACATTTACGCAGGGGATCCTTGGGAGAGCAGCAGAGCTCATGGAAATTACGCCAGATGTGGTGTGTTAACATCAAAGGGAGGGAGAAGGGATGATCTGTAGGGCTTTGAGGCGGAACGAGGGAGAGGAAGGAGCTGAGCAGGAGAGAGAGAGAGAGAGAGAGAGAGAGAGAGAGAGAGAGAGAGAGAGAGTCGTGCCGCTGTTCGGTTTCATGCGCCTTGCTTTTGAAGAGCACTGAATTAACTAATAGAACTGCTAATGGCTGAATGTCAGTTGGTAGATTTACACAATAAACACTGTTCTTGCGATACTGCGGTTTGCTTTTCACTGGCTAGAATCAATAAGCACTCGGTAAAAGTACTTCCAACCAAGAACGCCTCCTGCCCCACTTATGAACCCATTTTCTGATTGGACGTTGGTAGTGAGAAGGTTTCTCAGGCAACGTCGGACCGTCAGACTTCATCTCTCATCTCACTGTGGAGAGGGGGGAAAAATGAATCTCTAGTGTTTTTTATTTTTGTGCTGGACTCGGTGGATGACGCGGTCTCAGCCGTCCAAACACCCACACACTGCACGCCACGCCAACAAAGACACGCTGGTACGCGCGGGCCCAAAAGTAGGAAGACGTCCTTTCTCTGGAGTCAGCTTGTCGTCTGTCAAGTTCTCGGCAGAAAAAGTCATCTCTTGCTCAACCGTGTGAGGGTTTGGAATGACGGGGGCCCCCAAGCTTTAGTCAATCGATTTTTTTTCCCCCACAGTGACAGTACAGGGTCGAAAGAGAGCGCATTACAGTTACGTATACCCAGCATGCACCTGGACGAGTCGCAAAAGTTTTCAGTCTGGACGAGCAGTGAGTCACACCAGTTTGGACTGTGGAGCTGGTCGGTGTGTGCATGTTAAAAGCCGACTCTTACCCCGTATGGTGGAACGGGGGCCCTTTTACCATTCGGGGGGCCTTGCTGTAAGAGGCTGAATGACAGGGTGATAATGGCACTTTAAGGTTCCACCTGTGGGGGGGGGGGTTTGCTCACCGCTGGCTGCCTGCAGCATGCAGACGTGTCCACTGCTCTGCCCTCCCCAACACCTTCTCCCCCCCCCCCCCCCCCCCTTGCTAGAATTCTTTGTGAATATTGATCGTCTGGCATCGCTGTGGGTGTGCTGTGGCGTGGAGGCAGATTGATGCCTTGTCAGGAGGGGAAGGGCTGTCAGTGCAACATAAATCTACGGCAGAGGGGTAACAAAGAGGGCAGGGGAAGGAACACAAGACATTTGTTACCGACTCATTTGTTTGTTGCACAGGTTTGTATCTGCGACGAAGCGGCCCTTCGCGCCCGGCGCCGCATATAAATTCAAGAGAAAATCCAGAGCAAAAGAGCTAAACAACAGAGTACTAGAATTAGCATTCAATTGGAGCAATTCAGATCGCTTTGTCAGAGGTCTGTTGACGCCACGCCACCAGCTACTTCTGAACAGATGTGCAGCGCTTTCATTTTCCCTTCATTCACTTTCTGCACGGAGTAAACGGGGTGACAAACAACAGAAGCTTCATTAAATTCAAAGAGCTTCCGTCGCAGTCATCTTCACACACCTCAGTACCTGCAGCCTAAATACATCCGTCATTTACTTATAGTGTCTCAGATGTACTTTGTGACGTGTGCGTATTGTGTGCTGTCATCCGGGCTTTTAGGGAAATGTGCATTATCCGTTCACGCCCCGTTACGTTGTAATACGACAAAGCTTTTAAAACTGAAATCGCTTACGTCTAACAAGCACCGCGTACAGAACGTCTCCACCCAGTTTCCAGCTACAACGGACAAAAAGCCGGGGAGTGGTGTGGATCCAACACGGAGCGGCGACGAGGGCCCAAATAGCAACAGCTGGCTGCAGAAAATGTACGAACTGTACTAGAAATACTCGGCTGTCACCACCCCTTGAGTAAATTCAAGCATGTAAATGCATTGATTTATTCAGCGGGCCGGAGGTCGATGGGAGCCGAGGCAACGGCCCTGAGAGGTCGGGGCTGCGGTTGGAAGAGCGTTTTGGATTCTTGGACATGTAAGCATGACTCAGCAGATTAGAAAGGAAAAACGCTGTTAATTACCTCTGCTGTTGTTGTGTGTGCGTGCTTCTCTTTGTGTCCGTCTGCCGTGTGGAGGTTTTAAGAGTTGAATTGAAGAGATATAAAGGATGTAGTGTGCACGTATCAGGAGACAAACACACAAACAGATCAGGTTCCACTGTCTCCTCTCACCCTCAGCACGTGTGCTAACCCGCAATTCTTAAGATGTCATTTTATGGGGTTCGTCATAAATTATTCACGAGTGAGCCGGGACAGCAGGTCGGAAAAAAGACACACACACACACACACACACACAGCAGCAGGAGGGGTCCTGCTGCGCCTGCCCACTAGGCTGAATACCATTATCAAGGTTTCCTTCGTGACCAACGGCATCATGGGTATTTAATATGGACCCCACAACCTGCGCTCACCTCTCCTCTCTGCCCTCATCGTGTGCTTCGCTGTCATCCAGCCCCCCTGTTTATTTGAAAGATTTAAAGGGCACCTCCTGCTGTAATTTAACTGATTTCCTACTGTCATTATAGCTAATGAAAAGTGTTCATTTTAATTGCAGCTCTGCTCTACCTCCGAGTTGTGTCCTCATTTTGTTTTTCAAAAGTCCATTAAAAATCGCTGGCTTAGCTACTGTAATGTAATATATCATGCTGATTAGCACTTGTATGGCAATTTCTACTAATTAGGCAGGTAATTAGTGTTTAAATGCAACAGTTATTTCCATTAATGCACACACTGCCGCATGCATAGGGTACCAATAATACATACAACTTCTCTCTGGGTTTTACCATGGAGTGGGCTGGAGATGCAATTACTTATCGCACTAGCTTCATTCGCTCCAAATGTATTCATATTGATTTCTATCTGATAAAGACTGCTATTAAAAATACAATTAAACTGCAGCACCACGCGTAAAACTCCTAAAACGACAAGTGGTGACACGTATACGATCAAACAGGTGCCGCATCCTTCTTCTTTTCTGGGTTAAGGATATTTGCTTGTGCGTGCTGATAAAATAGTTTTCTAGAACAAAGCAAAGTTGGGTATTACTATACAATGGGAGCCGTCCGTGCTAAACTATAGTCTTCTAAAAGTGCCTGATAAACTGCCAAACCAAGCTGAGACTGTAATGGAATATACTCCATCACACTGATAAAATAACATGATCACCCTTTGCTCAACCTCAACACCCTGGGTCTGTGCGAAAAGGTGAAGCAGGACACCTTAGAGAGACAGCTTAGAGGACGATACGGACACCCAGGTGTTTTATGCATGCATGTCGGTAATGTTATGAACCAAAAGCTAGGAATTATCTTCCAAGATTCCCTGGATGAAAAATAACCTTTCTATTTTCTTAGTATTTATACAATAACATGATGGGAACATGAAGTCCCAAAAGTGTCATCAAAACACCTATCCATGTATTTGGTTCACTCACTGCTAAGTCCTGTTGGTTTAAAACGGAGAGACACCACCTGATTGGTCGACAGACATCTGTCTGAGCTTACTGGCAGAGATGTGTGGAGGCAGATCATTTTGAGCAGAGGTGAAGTCTGTAAACCCATCGGGTTTCAAGTCATTGCAACATAAAGTGTATTGCATTAAGTGTTGCATGATCCATGCAACAATTGCCTTTATATGCAAACTGATAAGAATCCAGCAGTCAATTTGGTTCAGGAGGCACAGAGATAGACCTGTTGTTGTGCCACAATGAAAAATGTTGACATACATACTAAAATATTGGAGAAAAACAGTAATTATGTTAGTAGAATACCGGATTTAATTTTTAAGCCATGATCAATAATGACATATCCATGGTCACCGAGTGAAATCCATCCGCGTGATGTGGTTGAAAACCCCACCCAAAAAGTTGTGGACCTTGATTGGGATTACTTTCATTATAATTGAATTGATTTAGTTTGTTTTGTCATGGTGGCTTCAAGTCTCTCCAATGTGACAACAATACATTTGTAGGAAGTGCACCAGCAGCACAACCGCGTGCCTGCTAATGGAGCGTTAAACAAACAATTATTGGTGCTGGCAGGGTTGAAAATCACGAGTGTTTGCCTTTAATTGAAAAGGTGCTGTCAGGGGGTAAATATCTGTTTATTTTGCTAGTCATTGCCTTGCAGCTCACAGGCTGGTGCTTGACATGGCCTTTAACAATAGGAGCCAATCATGAATGATTTCAATTGGGGCCCCTTGGAGACAAAGAATCTGTCATTGTGTGTGTGTGTGTGTGTGTATGAGTCGATCATGCATCATACATCATCATCATGTTTGCTATGAACCACCACGATACAACAACAAAAAGCAGCATCATTGAAATAAGCTGGGGATACGGGCGCAAAGTGTTGGCAACACAACTTGTGAGTGTGTATTCGCTGCTTTTGCTGCCAGAATCAAAAGGAGAAGAATGACAGCAAGAGGAAAGGAATACGGGATAGTGGTGAGAAAAACCACGTCTTTGCATTCATGTTGTAATGAGCCAAACCCTAAATCCACAATCCGGCTAACCTTCTATTTCCTGGATAATCCTCCGCCCCCCATGTTGTCGGAGAGGCTGTCCTGTAAGTCGGGCCTCCACAGGGGGCCCTGCGTGAAGCAGTGAATCCTGAACGGCTTGTCTAACAACGTGTGTAGAGAGCAATGTCCGTCGAGGGGAAGGTTTCCCGAATAATGCAGAGGGTGATCGGTTGTTTGGTTCACTGATGGATTGATTGTGCACACTGTTGACGGACATTGCTATTGAGCTGAGGCCTGGAGGACAGAGAGTGAGAAAGTGGTTTATGGTGTCAGTGGGTTGCATCCAATCAGAGTTGTGAGCTTGTGACAGGAGGTGGTGGGGGGGGGGGGGGGGCGGGGGGGACAGGTAGAGGTCATCAGTTACGCTGCATCAGCTGTTAAGTGTAATCTCAGAGGTGCGGGGAGGGAATTGGTTTCATTTTCCAGGATTTAACAGATCACTTCCACGGCATTACAATTTCTATTATACCATAACACAAAATACGTATCACATGTCACGACATCACAATGCAATGGCTGCGATGTTATATGGTTTATTTGAAATCAGTTTAAAGCCAGGCGGTCAAAGAAACCGCCGCATGCTGCAGTCGGAGAGAGTTAAAGATGGAGAGACTGCTTTTGCATTACAAATGTAAAAAAAAGGGTGGTGGGACACAGCTAACACCACTCTTAAGTTTTCCTCCATTTGTTCTGATTCGGCAGACGGGGGGGACGCGTCTCAGCGGATCCCAACACTGATCGGCTAACAGCTCAAGGTCGCCAAAGTTGAAAGATGTTAACTTCTGTGTTTGGTGCGTGAATAAAAAAAGACGCACCTTGCCGTGGCCAATTTGCTCCAGGCTCATTGCGTGGGTGCCTGGACGCCGTTTGTGACTGGTGGGGACACACACACAGGGCCCTCAGACGTTGGTCAACCTCAGTCTCAGTAGAAACTGTATAGCAGCGGCGAGCTAACACAATAAATGAATTCAACGTTGGCACCGACCCCACCACTGGGGCTGGGGAGCTCGAGCTTAATGAAATCAAACGTATTAGTGATGGCAGTTACAATGAGATTAGATCACAAAAGAAATAGAGCTACCGTGCACACCCATTAACGCACAAATGGTGGTAGAGTCAGAACAGAAGGGTGCAGATTAGACGATCATTAGCCTGATAACACAGAGATAGAATAGATGTTTGCATGTTGACCCGAGGACACACAATATTAATATTGAATCTCCTAGAAAAGTGATGTGAGTCATTATCGCCCACATCGAGATGTAACACGCAGTGTGCACCGCAATCCTGTGCGATTAAATTACATCTTATTTAACTATATGATAGCTAAAACTTCTTCATATTAATGTACTAATTTACCGTGACTTTTGCTTTTATATTTTAATTTCTACATGCACCTTTTAGTGTGTAACCTTGTGTGTACACTGAGGCTAGTGAACTAGACAAAGTAATGATTCTAACACTTAGCAACCATTGCTATTATCATTAGTCACATGTCTATCACCAATACCATGACTGGTTTTATCATTACTATTCTACTGGATCCACTGCTGCTGTGGGGCAGTCTTTGTAGTAGCAGCATATTTGAAGTCTCCCTAATCCACATTTTAATAAATGTGAAAAATAAAAAAGAGGAACATCTTCGTCAAAGGGCAAAGGCACTAAGAGGTCCAGAAAAATGGAGATTAGATAACACAAGGGAAAAGTTATTGGAGAATCTATTCTTATATTAACGTTACACAATGGCAGTTTGATCATGAGACTGGTCGGGCTGTGTTCTATGGTGAATCATTTGGAGCGTTCCTAAAGGACACTGCCTAAAGGATTTAAATACCAATTGTCCGACCACGTACTTCTCCCCCAGGCTGCTATAGATAGGAATGTGTTCTTAGTCAACTTGCTCGCTTATGTAAAGGTCAAAAAATACTTTGCAATCCAGTTTCCTCCAGGTGACTTGGACGTGGTTGGTTGTGGAGGATTAATTCATCCTCCCATGATGCTTGTTTTAGAACCTGGGATGTAACTGATGACATATATCTACTATTCAGCAACCAACTAAGTTACAACAGCTGTTTAATGCATCACAATCCAGTGTTTTTACCCTCTTATTGAATCTCTCGTCAAAACTAACAAGGCCGGGTTCTCAACATGCAAGTAATTAAAGCTACGACTAAAAAAGGTCTTTCATTTGCTCCCCGAGAAGGTAGAAGCTTTGCAGTGGCAGCTTAACTAACGTTCACTAAATGAGATGAGCACTATTACGTATGAAAACTGGAATACAGCTGAACACTCATGGTAAGTCGCTTTGGGTAAAAGCTAAATGACACGTAATGCATTGTAATGTAACACGCTCTGACAATGACGCTGTGTGGACACACGCATTCAGGCAACACGCAACACCTGTTTTGGGGGCAAGGTTTCATCGAGGTAATCCCCGCGCCCGGAGCCAGCTCACAGAGCTGATGGAGGTAATTATCTGATCAGCAATAACACATAACACACCACGGTTATTACATTTGCACGGTCTACTCTGGTCTCAACGGCAGAGTTTTCAAAGTCCAACCAAAATTGTGTTTGTGTGCAAGCGACACTAAATGTTGAATGTTGCGCTACATTGGTTCAGGCCCAAAACGTGACAGAGGGTTAGGTAAGTGAGTGGAGATGGGAGGCCGTCATAGCGCGAGCTACTTGTTCATTCCGAGTTTGACATATTTCTAAAATAACACATCACATGGACCTGCTGGTTGTATTAAGGCCTGTTTTTCAATCTTTTAAAAGCTACACTTTGCTCTGCTTGACTAGAAATGCCGTGATGGGGACGCTGCCTGGCTGACATGAGCTCAGCGCTCACACGGAGACCAGTGAGGTGGAAATGCCACATTATGTTGTTAGCTCTGCACAGCACCGGTGGCACCTATAACTCTGGCACCCGAGGGAGCTACAAAGCATCCTGGAAATGGAACAGAACACTATCTCTGCTGACAACTGTCATCCGTATTTCACACGGGAGTTTAATGACTATATTTAAAGCCCCATTAATCTTTAGTAATGATACTGTGCGGTTATTACCTTGGTGCACTGGTGTGGATGGTGGTTTTGGTGCAAGAGGAGAGGAATCAAACAAATCATTTTTATTGAGAGCTGACACACTGAAGTGGGGCATTTGTTAACTTTTGGAAATGATCCTTAATGAATGGAGGCAGTGTCTGAGCCTCTAATCTCATACATGCAGTCATAGTTTCTCTCATCCTAACCAATATATACCTCTCCCTTCTCATTCAGCCATTCCTTTGACCTAGTGACGCCCCCCCTCGACCCCCAACCACCAGAAGATTTGGGGGCCATAACTTTCATGGCGAGAGAAGCGTTGGATTTCTTTTGCACTTCACCTGTCTGCCTGAAGTGTCATCATTCGGATGAAGGCCCTCTCATTGTTGGGTATGATATTCAAATAGATAGAAGTGATGTTCACTCAGAGGCCACACAAGAAAACACAAGAGATGAAAAAAAGAGGCGGCGGGAGCAAAGCGAGTTTACGGCAGAGGGAGAGGAACGCGTGTGACGAGGATGACGAGGGATGGAGGCTGTGGGGAGTGAAGGACGGAGGGAACGGGGACGGGAAAGGCTCGGCCTTTCATGTGTGCTGCAGTTGAGCTTAAAAATCGCCTTCATGTTCTAACTTAACCCTCAAACTTTTATTCATCATCTGTTTCTCTCCCTCCCTTTCTTGTTTCCTCATGCACATGAAAGCGACAGGCCTGTCCGGTCCCAAGTTATGAATATTACATGAAAATTAAACTCCTGCTTCAATACTCTTGTGTATGCCAGGCCTTTCGGAGGGCACGTCCTCTCCTTTGTTCCTTCCCCTTCTTCTCTCCTCCCCCCTGCACTCTCACCCCGGCCACTCATCTGTTTATTAATAACCTCACATTGTACCTTAGACGACCCTCTACTCCAGCCCGAGGCGGCATGCGTTATTGGATAATATGAAACCCTTTTTTTTTTTCCTCTTCGCTGCATATAGGCGCAGATGTCTTCATGTTTGTCTTTGTGATTATGTGAGTGTCTGCTAGAGAGTGCTCTGCATGCCTACTAGACAGTGTCAGAGAGTTATTTTGGTGAGGCAGCCGGGGGCCTCAGGTGTGAGGAAGATATTGGAAAAGGCTCTTATTGAGCCAGTTCAAATTAATGCATTTAGTCGTGGCTCTGCACCCACTTCTGTGTGTGTGTGTGTGTGTGTGTGTGGATGCTTGCAAATATAATGTGTAAAAAGCAGTTACAACAGGGTGCTTGTTTGAATAATTTGACTTGTGATGACCGTGTCGACCGCTCGCATTGATCACGATGTTTCCATCCCGCAAATGGCAGCGTGACAGGGCATGAATGAGGCAGTGTAACGAGTGTTTGCACGCGTGTGAATGCATGCACGTCGTGTAGTAAAAAGCTGTTTGGGTAGCTGCGACTGCTATGTACTGAGCTATGAAATTCCCATCTCAGTCTGGGCATCCTGCCGTAACCTATTTCCATGGAAATTAAAGCGTAATGCCAGGCATCATGGCTTGGTTTGTCCACGTCGGACTCACACGTGCTCAGAAGGAATTAAATAAAGTTAAAAAAAAACCACACTGGAGCATGGGGGAGGTTTACAGAGCAGAACTCATGGAATGAAAACCCAGAGATAGATCTTGGATTTATGAATGTGGAGGAAGATTAGAGGATCAGAGAATCGGAGCCTTTCTGGCTCGCTGATCCGAACACTCGCCATGTTATACAAGCGCATCATGATGGACTTAATTCAGCTGAAGCACAGCGGGACAGGGGAAGTGAGTCCAAATTTCATCAGGTACAATAAGGGGTTTTAATATTCGCCAAATATCCTCTGATCAAATCAACCAGTGGCATTAACAAATTGGAGTTACATGCTTTTAATTTGTCAAATCGGAGTTACATGCTTTTAATTTATCAGTTAACTGATTGCACCTCATTTCTCGTTATAGACCGCACTGCACGTCAAGGCATGGCATGTTTTATGAAGCAAATACCCGCCGGTCTGGTCTTAACGGCAGTGTTTACCCGGGGGGGAACCCGGAGAGTGGGTCCTACGCTCCCGCGAAGACGCCATTAGTCGGGACGCCGTTATCAGCTGCGTTTGACAGCAGCATCTGGTTGGAAGAACACCTGAAAGCCCACACACACACACACACACACACGCAATAACGCACGCCTCTAAAGCATATACGCCTCGGCATGGAACAAACAACATAAGGTAGTTCATATTTTCATTGCACATGTTGAGCAATTTAAGAGAAAAACTCTGGTAAAATAATCAGTGTGTGTGTGTGTGTGTCCAGCTGGTGCTGTGCGTATATTATGTAATGACAACAGTGAAGCGGTATTAAAGGACAAAGTGACAAAGAGTATTCTGCCTTTTTAGCACATCATGGCACATCATAGTTATCTCACAACTACTACTCCCGGTGGAGTGGAGGCATGCAGGCGACTGCAGCTTTTACAAAGGAAAACGGGGCGGGGGGGGTTTGAAAACTGCCTGGTTTGTGAATTGTGTGGGGTAAAAAAAAAAAAAAAAAAGAAATGGCGTGGCCAGATGGGCCTTTATACAAACACACAAAAACTCAGCAAGAAAATACATAAAAACAGAGAAGAACACAAACAATACAATAAAATCCCCATCCATTTTCAGCCTTAATTGCATCGTCTCATCAACGCTCTGAAGCTGAACTGCAGCTGATGCACATGAATGGGTGAGTATCTCTGAAGCTCTCTGTTGGCCAGTCTCAATTGAGACAGAACATAAACGTGTTGCAGGCAGCGGCACGGGGTGAAGAACTGGGGAAACGCATAGTGAGTACGGGCGCGCACACACACACACACACACACACACACACACACACATCCACGGGCAAAGTGTGTGCTGCGGGAGCGAGCCCAGGGGAGATAGTGGAGTGGTGTAACGATACACAATGATTACTGGTTGTGGTCCGTCCGTTCGCCTGCATGCTTCTGATGGCTTACGCGCCACGTCGGGCCATTTCATTGCGTGTTTACCAATATCTATTTGGGTATCCGGGAACGAAGCCCACTACCCTCTGAACTTCCTGAGCGAGAGCTTTGTGGAAGTCTGAGCGGAAGGTATGAAGCGCGCACACACACACATACACACACACACACAAAACACCCCACTTAATCTACCACACTTCCTCGGGGCGGAGGATGAAAAGAGTTTTTAAACACAGCGCTGTCTGAAGGAGCCTCATACATATTTCAGCCTGCCGAGCTCATCCCGCTATCATAAAGCAGATTAATTGGACATTTACTCAGGCATCAATCGATTGGAAAAATGTACGTGTGCTACGCTCTACTTCCCCGCCCACGCTCACTCAGCTTCTCCATTGCTCTTGTGTTTCTCTCCCCGGGGTTTAGTGCTTTGTGCTTCTAAGTGGCACGGCCAATCACAGCATGGGCCACTACAAGGGGGGGCCGGCACTCAACACCTGCTTCTAACCTTCCAAATGCGTGGGCTCGATGTCAAACCCTGCCGCAGCTATAATATCCAACGACGTGTCTTCAGAGAGGACTCTCTCACCTGGAAAACGCTGAAGGCACTGAGTCGTGTTCTTTTAAAACGTCATCTCCAGTGTCTTCAACACCACCTTTGCTGCTGAGGGACAAGCTGGAGCACCACCTCACTGCACAGATCCTATACCTCACCAACCGCCCACAGTGTGCGTGGGTACGGGGGGGGGGGGGTGTGAGTCAGATCTGGTGTCCTGCGGCAGCCCCGAAAGAAAAAAACACTGTTATGGCTCCATTCCTCTTCTCCATGTACAGATTGGCCTTCCAATAAAACTCTGCTAACCTGCCAGCTGCTGAAGTTATGACAGCTTTGCAATCGACGTCCTTTTTCCCCAGAACAACTCCAGCAAAAAGACCAACAAACAACAGCAGACATTGACGGTTGACTTTTAAATCGTACAACTACCTGGGTCTTGAACAATAAGCTGCAGAATCTGGATATATCTTAGAGTGCAAGGAGCATTCCTGAGGACATCTTTTATGGAGCTTCTCGTCAGCCGACAAGAAGAGACTAAACAAAGTGATTAAGAAGAAGACCAGCAGTGCTGGGGGATCCACTGCATACGGTGGAGGTGGTGGGAGACAGGTTGTCCTGATGGACAGCTCCTCCCACCCACATACATTCAGCCCCCCCCCGGTGTGTGAAGGAGAGGTACCAGAACCTTCCTTCGTGCTGCTGCCAGGCTGCACAACAGCTCTGCTCCTGACAGACAACCAAACACTTAATACCTCTCCTGAGTCCTGTGTATATAAATATAAATACACTGAGCAATAACGGCTATAAAGTCTCTGTCTGAGCAGTACTTCATTTCAGTTATTTGGGATTCTGTTTTTTATCTTTACTCTTTACTGTTTACTGTTGTTTGGGTTTTATGTCTCTTGTTTGCACTTTACCTACGCTGCTGTAAATCCTGTGAATTTCCCAGGACTAATAAAGGATTATCTTATCTTAAATGATGGGCTTATTGCTTTTAAAAAGAGAAAATGCTTAATGTTGCTGGTGCAAAGGGTATTCTAAAACACTTTAAAATATCCACCATTAATATTGGTAGAGTTATAGTTAATTAACTGATTATTATAACTAGTTATTTTATTGACAATAATAATAATAAAAATACAATGACAGTTAATAATATTTACTAACCATTAGCAATGCTATTATTTATGTCATTTTACTGTTAGTTTGTATTAGAAGATATAGATAGATACATATTTATTGAAACATTTTCTTATTGAACTCCACGATTAAGTGTGTCCAAACTTTTGACTGGTACTGTATATTGACTATTTGTTGATAATAAGTAATAATAATAATAATAATAATAGGTAAATACGTCGTAAACCTGAAGTTATCTACAAACATTACAGCAACTAAATGAACCACAAACCAATTATTAACCATTGACAAAGTAAAAAAGCTATGCAAATAATGTTAATGATAATTATACTTATTTAAGTTATTAAGTAGTCAACTAAATATGATAACAGTTGTACAAATTATGTTTATAAAATAATAATAGAATATCAAATGATATGATCTATGCATTGATAAACTAAAAATAAACTTCAAACACATTCCTTTTCATGTAAATGTTTGATTAACAGTGTTTAACTAAAATTAGGTTATTAAATATGGGTTTACCAGTCCTTAGACATTGAGAAAGTTATAAATTATAATAATGTTGCAGGTAAAAAATACATTTATTCACAACAGTCGTGGGCTGCCCTGACCACGGGACGCTTCAAACAGAAGAGACAGTTTGTACCCACAGACTGAAACGAACAAGTTCTCAGTGAGGAGACAGTGTTCCCCTCCTCCCCCCGGAGTGTGTCTATCACAGCAAGGGGAAGTGTTGTTTGAAGCTGCTCCCCCCCAGCCTCAACGTGTCAGACGCAGTCAGCAGGCGTGGAGTACAGTCTCTATCCAGCGAGCGCTCCGGGAGGGGAGAGAGGGAGGGTGGGGGGGGGGGGGGGGGGTCTATCTGCTGGAGGATACAATCTCACAGCCTGATTCCGTGCGGGTGTCAAGCGGAGATGTCTTACACGCGTATGCACGCGCCCAACGACACACACGTGATTAACGGTGTTCTAGAAACACAAGTGATGTCAGACTGCTCCTCTGAGCTGCCTTTTGCAGACGAGTGTGTGTGTGTGTGTGTGTGTGTGTGCGTGTGCGTGTGTGTCGGTCTGCTGTCTGAGCCGATTGTGTGAAGGAGCGGGAGCACCGGATCTCAGATGACAGCCCAGTGGCTCGAATGGAACGGGGAAATCGCTCGCACCCATTGCACCTGCTTTCACTTAATCACGAGGCTGTGGTCACTGCGCTCGAGAGTCCAACGCCAACCAGAGCCGGGTTACTCTGGTTTGGGGTTTGCCTTCAGTGGTCTGATTGTACACAAAGCAAAGAAGAAGAAAAATCGGCCACCTCCCGCACCCCCCCCTTAATGACAAGTCCGCACGAGGATAGTCACTCAAGGATGCTCAGAGGAACGTGATGCCACAGAGGTACTAGAGCATTTATCCTAAATGAATGCTGCAGGCTAACTGTCCTTGGTGTTATATGTTACCAGACAAGATGGCGAACATCTTAAAACAGTTCATCCGGAATAAGAAAATGTGAGGCTGTGATGGAGTTGATTGATGGAATTAATTACGGCGTAAAGTAGGGCTTTTGTGCTTCTGTCGCCAAATTGTTTGTTGAAATAATAGGGCTAATAATGACAATTTATCATGATCTCTCGTGGAATATGATAAACAGCATGCAAGTAAACCAAAGCATGTACGTCTAATTTCATATTATTTAGAATGACAAACATAATTAATCACTGCTGCTCGCGGCCATTAGCAACGAGCTAACACCAGCATAGAATGAAATACTGACAGTCTGTCCAAGCGATGACTTCAAATTCCACGATTGGCCGATAAGCAACCGAGTCACGGAAATCGACCTACATTAAAAATGCTAAATACGTTTCATTTTGTAAACTGAGTATACTTTAATTTGTTTTAAACAATGACAGTTGACCTTCTAGTGTCCTCATTTGTGACAATAATTACAAACCTTTTCTGCATTAGGCAGATTACGAACGGCGTTAACAGGAAACGTTTTACCATGCCGGTCCATCTGTTGTTTTTTTACCTGGTAAACACCACAATGGCTATTTTAATCTGAATAGCTAAAGGAAATTAAGGATAAGCGGGGACTTTACATCACCAATTTGTGTATTATTCAAACCGTGCAACATGTGATTGTCAATTCATCAGTATTTTTTTTTTGTCCCTTGATGTCATGTATAGTACATTATGATGAAGGATACACAGCAGATTTGCCAGTCCATTAGTCGGAAAGACAACGATCCAAAAATAATCAAGGTGACATTTTGACGGAAAAAACAAGCTTTTGAAGCTTTTAAAGCATCAAACGAAGATTCAGTGCATGAAAGTGTGCCACAAAATCCTGCACCAGTGCTGCTTGCTTTATTACGTGTGTTGGGGGTTTTGCACGGTTTACAATCTTCAAATGGCATCTAGGAATGAGTAGGAACGCTGGTTTCCAAAAGACCTAATATGTGCACAATTGTGGTAAATAAGGCAACATGTCAGTCATTGGCCTTCTATTACTTTATCAAAATTATTTTGGGCTCATGAAAACATTTGCCTGCAGGGGTTCAGACGCCACGCTATTTGTAACAAAGCAGTGTTAAGATGCAGCCACGCACACTGGATATTTATTTCTCTACACAGTTTGTTGCTCAATGGGTTTCAGATACTAACCTGGAAAACTATTGCCATAGAAATATGCTGTCCAATGATGTCAGTAAGTAACTAGCTCCAGACAACTTTAAACCCCAGACAAGAATATAGAACATCTATATAAAATTCCTGCTGTGAGTAGACCCGACTTGGCTGGCTTGATTCACATCAGCTGCAGCCAAGCGCTGAGATGATTCCTCCGGATGAAATGAACTTCGACAGGTGATGATAAATGCGTTGGAACACGAGCCTCTCAAGGCAGGGGGGGGGGGGGCGGGGGGGGAGATGATGGGATAAAAAGTGGGGTTTGAAAAGCATGGTGAAAGAGAAATGGGGGTGTGACGCGAGGAGGAAACCTACAGCGAGAAAGAGAGTCAGGGAAGTGAAGAAAAAAAAAAAGAGGGGTGAGGGATGAGAGATATGCCCGAAAAGGGAGCGTCGGATAAGAAGCCTGTGCGCTACGAGAGGCGGAGCCAACGGCCCGTGCTCCTCGCATTCATCGCTCCTCGTCTTTTCCGCGCCTTTCCTCCGTCTCCTCCCGTTGTCAGCAGCCAACACCCCCCATCTATACAACCCATTCTCCCTCAGCACTTCCGCTATGTGCATCGCGTGTGGTGATGGCGTGCATGAATCATGTAGGTTGTCCGAGAACATCTCAACATTCGGAGCTTTCGGAGAGTCACTTTGTGTTTGTGTGAGGAATGAAAAGATGATAAGCTGCCTATTGTTAAAGATATGTTATTGTCTTTTTGAGCGCATAAGCAATAATGTGAGAGAACCCGCTCTGACGGACGAGAGCCGACTTCAACCAAAAGTGCAGAGACAGACAAAAAATGTGGGATGCGAATAAGAGAGAAGGAGAGAAGTGACATAGGAAAAGGAGGGAAGTGGCTGAAGGGTGTTTGGAGGGTAGAGCAGGTGGAGAGGGAGGATGGGAAGGGAAAGGGAGGCAGGCTGGGGAGAGGTAAGTGTAGAATAAGATGCGATATTGTTAATGCTACAGTAAATTAATATTCGTGTGAGGTCATCCATCAGGAGGAGAGCAGGCGGGCCGTGAGGAACATGATAATGGAACCTGTCACCGAGGAGGGGGGGGGGGGGAGACGCACGCTAGCAGAAAGGAGTAAAGGATGTATAGGTACAGAAAGAAGGAGGAAAGAATAACCCGAGAGAGGAGGGATAACAGGAGAAAACAAGGAGTAACGAAAAGAGAAAAAAAAGGAAGTAAAAGAAGAGGGAGATAACAATTAAAAGAACGGAAGAGAGAAGTAAGACCAGGTAGGAAAGAGAAGGAGAAAGAGATATAGAGACAGGTAAAGGAGGAGGAAGTAGCAGAGGGATGCCTGAGGTGGAGCAGAGACATGGAGAGTCGGTGTGTGTGTGAGTGTGTGTGTGTGTGATAAGGGAGGTAGCCATGCAGAATTAATCTACAAATTACAATGAATAATTAAGGCCCGGGAATCCCATGGGGATAGGGTGGAATGGGGAAGTAAAATGGAGGGAGGAGGGAAAGTGCGCGGGAGAGGAAGGTAAGGACGAAGGGAAGGAAGGAAGGAAATGGGGAGCGCCCCGATGGGAACGCGTCCTCAGGCAGAGTGAGCGAAGGAGCCAAAGGACGGAACGGGAGAGACGGTCGGCGGGATGTTTTGTCTCGAAACAGTCGGCCTCCGCGAGGACGTGAAGGCTGAAGAAAGGGAGCAAAAGTGAGGCCTGAGGGGTGTGTGCGTGGGGGGGGGGTCACATTGACGGGGGAGAACACGGGGAGCGCTGGCGGGCAGACATCTGAACATGTCACAGTTGCCGCAGGCGTCGCTGTGAATCCGTCCGCCAGCTGTGCCCCAGCGCTACACACACTCACCCAACTCCACATGTGTTGCCAGGTTCAAAGATTCAACAAGGGGGGGATGGCGGTGCACGTTGAAAGGACTCGGACTGGTCCTGTCTTATGGACATTGGACGCGTTGCTATTCCAGAAGAAAGCAGCTGCTGAATAAACAAAAGTCGAGTGGACACGAGGCAGCAGAAGAGCAAATGGGGGGGGGAGTCCCCATAAGGCGGGATTTTCACCCGTTGAGGAACATCACTATGGAGGATCCCTCCTCCCTGTGCTCCGCAATATTCCTGCATTTCCCCAGAGACATTCTGACTATCGAGACTATTGTTTCCAGCACATTAGGCTATTTTAATGGGATATTTTGCATTCAATTTGAAGTCCAACAGTAAAAGGCAGCACATGCGCCACATTTCTTTTCCCAGAACTCGATCCTTTTCTCTGGAGGTCTTGGGCCGTCCCAGGTCTCATCTGCATTAGTTTACTCAGAGGTAATTAACATACAAGTGACAGCTTCATAATTAAAGAAAAAAAGATATTTAATATGCACCTAAACACTATTTACAGACACCTGCTTATAAATGCAGTACCAGTAAGGACTCGGACAAGATGTTGAAGCATCATGGCTCTCAGCTTTTTATCACCTTTAAATACTCTTTGTACTCTGGCTCTCAGCGCGAATGTAATTAAAACAATTCTGTCATTTGAAAGCCAAGTAGAAATGATTTTAACAAGACTAAACCACGTTACTGCATTGCCCCAACAGGTTATCAATGCCAGAGCACTAAGGAGGTCCAAATGTGCTACATGAGGGATAAAAGAGACGAAAACAAAACTTATAAATAAAAAGAAGAAAAAGCGTCCCTTTGTGCCAGTCTCACTTGCAGCTCTGTGTGCCGGGTCTTTGTCAGCCCTTCCAAGAGACTTGTAAAGATAACAATAGGCCAATTACTGCCTAATTACTACAGATAACTGGTTCAATAAATTCTTCTGGTCCAATTTCACTTTAATTGTCCCAATTAGATTCAATTAGATCTCTCTAGTACGGAGAGGACAGTTAGAATGGAGGCTCTGGCACCGCTGGGCATTCCTACGAGAGTCCCAACATCCCACACGTAGAAACGCCACGCGCACATATTGGCGTGCAAATACAGCGCTAACAGGCAGAAGGGTGAGGTGTGGTTTTGGTTAAGTACATCAGTAACTAACTAACTAGTTTTTTGGGCCCAGCAACACAACTAGTGCTAGGATTAGGTTCATATAGGCATGTTTGTTATGTCATTTAAGAAGTTAAATAAGAGAAAAAGTGACAAATTGTTAACAATTATTAACATCCTGTTACCTCAAAGAGTTCTTCTTCATGCCTGCATGGATGAATTGAAATAAAAAGTGGGCAGGAGTAACAACAGGAAATGTGTTGCACAACTCATGCTATTTTGCTCACTGCTTTCCAAACACATGCATTTTGACAAAAGTCTTAAGCCTGCAGCGGCCTCTCGAGGGAAGGTCCTTCCACCCGGACTGCACATCCCGGCTCAAATCCCTGGGGTCATGTACGAATTACAGACCCCAGGGGCTTCCATTCATCTATTTGCATCTGTACGTTTTCCTTCGGAAAACTGCAAAGGTTCGCGTTGGTATAAATGTCATAAAACTTATAATAAATGTCAGAAACTTGATTTGAAAGTAATCCAGGGAGTGGTATCTATTAGTTACACTTTGTAACAGTCCTTCTCCATTTGAATATTAGTGTTGCATAGATGTGTCTCTGCCTTTCATGCTGGGAGAGCATACATAGTGTATTCATTCATACTGTGTCTAGCCTCATGTGGTATTCATGTACACAGCGACATGTTTACCGTGTGTGTGTTATATAACAAAAAAGCTCTGCTTTGAATCACAGAACGCCCCCCCCTTGTGTCTGTCTCTCCTCGTCCTCTTTCATCTCCCGTCTTGCCTTCATGCCACAGAGAAAAGAGCTTCTCCCACTTTCTCCCGACGCGACAAATCGCCGACGGTGATAAACAAGATGGCTAATTAAAAGGCCCTCTGATCGCTCTCTACTGCCTTTTTAATTTCCCCTTCCTCGACTACCACTGACGTTAACCCCCACCCCCGCCCCTCCATCTCTCTCCCACTCGCTCCCGGTCTGTCTCACAGAAACACACACACAAACAAACACAATAATAAAATAAAATATTCTGCTCTTTTCCCCAGTTTCTATCTCGATGAAAAGTAAAGCAAAAAAAAAACACAACAAATAACAGGAGATCAAACAAGAGCGAGGAGACAGCGATCTGCTGGGAGAGCCGCTGACGGAGAGGAGGGGAGGCGGGCGGGAGGCAGACGACAGCGGGGTGCGTTTGTTTTGGCTGACATTCACTCTGAGAGCTCATCCAGTGCTCCAACATGTCCAGGGGATTAAGGCATGTCCACGATGTGCATGTACGCACGCATGTGTATGTGGAGGGACGACAGGGGAGATGAAAGGCCAGAACTGAAAAAGAAAGGAGGCAAAAGTTGGGCCGAAGCCGAAGATGAGGAGAGAAGAGCCGTGATGAGAGAGAGAGGGAGAGAGAGCGTTCTCTATGGGACAGTAAAAACGATGATCACGGGGGTATGAGAGGCTCCTTTCCTTCCTGGGTGAACTTCAGTTCACCCCTCGTGGCGCTGACAAATCCACTGGTTCTCTCTCCCTCCGCCTCCCTCTCATCTCTCCTCGCTGCTCCTCTTCAGATCCGCTTTCACTTTGGCTTCTCCCACCCCCTCGTATTCCTTATCACCCCAGATACAAGTGGTCTAGCCCTTCCTGCCGAGTCTGCTCTTCATCTTTTATCTCTTTTTGCTGCCTTTCTCTCCTTGACGCCAATCAATAGCGATTGAGAGAGGGGGTACCTCGCAGCTGACACGTTATCAAAGCTCTCACCCGGCAACCTCGATTTCGCTCACTTGGCAAATCCATCCGCAGCGTTTGTTTGTGCAAACGTCACACATTCGTTAAATAAACGCCAAATCAAACTGCGACCTTGTCATGCAGTCCGTTCACTCAAGACTTGCGGAACCTACCGCCCCCCAATTAAAGTCATATATAAAAAAGAAATACCAGGACAAGAGCCTCGTGCTTCTAATTAACTAAACAAATGGAGGCAAACAAGAAGAAGCCGTTTGGCGTCACACGGCCTTCAGACTCAGCTGCACACGTGGGCAGGTTGGAATTGCTGCCATTAAATTCTTCATGATGCACCTGTCAGAGCAATTCATTAGACAGCATTACCCCCAAGGAAAATATGGCCATTAATTAGGTCAACATCTGTGAGAACTTAAGCCATAAAAATTCAGTTTAACTCGTTAAAGTGTCACACTTCTTCCAAGACATTGCTTTGACAAACGAGAACCATGTCTATTTATTTTCTTAATGAGGCGAGAAGATTGACATCACGCTTGTGTCTGTGCAGGAGATAGGAAGCTGCAGTCTGCAGACCACTAGCTCAGCACTACAATTCCATCTAAAAAATGAAAAGTCCCCGTAAGTTTGCAAATTGAACAAAACATCCAATAATACAAAAAAACAGGGTATGAAGGCAGAAATGAAGGGTACATTGAGGAACTTCCTAGTGCTAAAACCACGTCTCGCTGTGAGTGCTGTTAGAACCCTGTTATAGCCTGTTATAGCCTGTTATAGCCTGTTATAGCCTGTTATAGCCTGTTATAGCCTGTTATAGCCTGTTATAACCTGTTGTCCAGCACAGTGTAACATCATGACAGACACCCCAACAACAAGCCTTATTAAGTCAATCTCCCTGTCTCTATAAATTCAAAAAAGACCACTCTGAAAAGTTGCTGTGTGAGATTCATCACACGTTATGTGTCTATGACCCAACTCAAAGGAATCATTTAGAAAAGATAAATAAACTAAAAGCGGTGGCGAGTTGGTCGGAAAGCTGCATAGCACAGCATTCTGCCGACTCAGCTTTCCACGGGGTCAAAATGACTCAGCGTTTCAAATTAGTTGTTTCAGTGGCCGCTGGCAGTGCTTAAATCAAATGACTTTTTCTGCCTCATGAATATTCCCTTTCAGACACTAACTCAAACAATTGGAAGGTGGCGTTAAAAAAAAAAGGCCGAAAGGATTGAGTTTAAATGTGAAACGCACAGCATTAGATGAAATACACATTTACATGAAAAGTAATCAGTCTCAATGGGATTGTCACTGAAAAATACTTAATTATACCTCAAATACACACGCACCCCAAAATGCAGAAAGATTACACAAAAAATGCATGTATTTCTGCCCTTATGAGGACCTTGCATGTATCTTATCAACCGTACAGATCTTAACATCTTTTCCAATCTCTTTGTAACCTTCATTCAGCCTAAATATCAAAGAGAGTTTGAACGTTTAAACAGCCTCTTTCCAATGAAAGCAACACAAACACAATGAAACCTCACCGACAAGCAGTTCATCATCCCAAAAACAAACGGTGGGAGGATTCTGGATCCTCTGCCCGAGTTGAACACCGTTCCTGCGGGCTACGCGCTGCCTGGGATTGGTCTGTACGCCGAGTCTCCCGGGGGCCGTTTAACTATGCGGCCACATGTCCCCTGACTTACGGCGCCGATCCATACATATGTACGCACATGAACAGGAAAGTCTGGGCAAGGGATAAAAACAGGGTTCTGGTGAGGGAGGGGCAGAACCTCACAGTCCGGTTCAAACCTCTCTCTTTCATTGCCCCCTCCTCCTCGTTACTTCGTTATCGCTGCAACATCAGGCCATTTCATCTCAATACATTAGCTAAAGCAACCTAGTGGGTGGAACAATCTCATGAGAGGTTAGGACCTGAGGATGATAAATGCTCTGTGGAGGAGATGCTACGTCACGCGTAAAGCTCTCTCGTGGGGACATCCTTCTGTTTTTCTTACCGATTCTGTTAAACCTGGAGCAGATCCCCATGTGGACAAAGACGTGCACCAAGCACACGCTGCAAAGGACAGACCCGGCACACAACATGTGGGACCTGGACACGTTAGTCGGGATATTTGGACCTCTGCTGCATCCATTGTGCTCTCTTTTTGTCCACTCCGTCTCTTGTGAGTCACCAAAGCAAATAAGTACCTTCCAGCAGCACAATGGAGTGAGTTAGATCAAAGCCTGTCAATGTTTTAACATGGCCCGGACCGCGATCCAATTGAGAATCTATGGCAAGATCTGAAAATTGCTGTCCACAGGCGGTCTCCATCCTGTCTGACTGAGCTTCAGCTAGATGTGCAGGGCTGGTGGAAAGAGGGTTCTACCAACTATTGGGTGAATACTACAATGCCAGTTCTTATTATTGTTTGTCTCACATGGAAAGGCATCTTCAAAGTACTATGCATGGTGTGCTGATCAAATGGGAAAAGCTAGATTTCACTCTATTTTAATTTGAGCTTGTTAAAATGGGATCAAATTTAAGTTTGTTAAAATGGGATCAAATCCAAGAGAGGTGAATACTTATGCAAGGCCCTGTAGCAACCCAGGATGCTTCTGCACATGATTCTACACGGAGTCGTGCTTTCTTCTGCATTCTTCAATAACAACTTTGAGCGTCTGCTTGAAATGGGAAAGAGAGCTAAACAAATGAGGTGTTGTATTAAACCCACATGTTCTTTTTACCCTGACATTACAGTACTTTGTGCCCTTTTCAAAATGATGATCTGCAAAATGAGTTTGGAGGCTTATTGGTTTTCATAATGATAAAAGGGCAGGAATACCTAGACAGACACACACACACACACACACACAAATTTCATCTCTTTTTGTTTGAAAATGATGCTGCAGCATCTGGCCACTGACAGCATTTAATACCCACACACACACACTTAGATGAACAGGCTACAACGCACCATCTTTGTGAAAAACATCACATTTACATACTTTAACACAAAGATGCACTCTCCATCTTTGTCTCTGTCACATACAGTATAAGCAACCACATCCGGTCTCCCTCCGCCCCGACACACACAACTTGTCGTGTGAATGGGACTTATTCATGGGTGTCTAGTGAGACACTACACTAGCCATACGGAGACACCCATACTCTCCAAATGCACACACACACACACACACACACACACACACACACACACACATCATCTGCCTCTCTCAGTGGTCGCACAGCCTAAGTAGGGGCTGTGGGGAGAAGGGGGAGACAAGGGAGGAGGGTGAGATGCAGCAGGAGGGAAACTATCTGGAAATGTCAGGACGCTGTTGTAGGAGAGACTGTCACAATGTAGTTTTGAGCACGAATAGCTGGAAAATATACAATATGTATGAATGTCAGAGGGAGGTAAAACAGGGGTGAGGAAAGAGAGGAAGAGCAGGAAGGAAGAGAATGGAAAACAATGCATGTGATTGAGTTAAATTTGCCATAGAATAAACAAGGATTGGAGGAAGAAACAAGAAACGGTGCTTATCAAAAAGGCGGTTGTCTTTGAAGTAACGACATCACAACAAGTGAGGCATTGAAAAACAAGGACACGGAGATCTTCTCATTAGCGCTGGCTTTAAAAGTCTTTAATAAGACTACGATCGGTGGTTGTCAAAACAAAGTTGGTTCAAAAAGAGTTTGTTTTCTCACAAACACAGAAACCTTTTCTTATGTGACAAAGGAGAAAGAGAGGAAACAAACATTTTCTGAGAAGGACGAGAAAAGAAATTGAAAAGAGAGATCTCAACATTTGTTCCATTTACCACAAAATGAATATTAGGAGCTGGGTTACTCCATCCATCCAGGCTGCGATGTGTGAGTGATGTTGGAGCACAGTCCCCTCTGCTGTTTCATCAAATATCACCACACAGAGTTTTTGTGAAGATTTAAGCACTACTTAAAACATGGTTGTTGTTACTGGACAGTTTGAAATTGCCCTTATATTAAATGTAATTATTTTTTCTAGACAACGTAGATTAAACTCTGCATAAATTCCTGACTGTTTTTTTTTTTTAATTTCTTCCTTACTTTTAGACCAGTTGACCAACCAAAGTTAAAACTGCAGGTACATTAGTTATTAGTAAAATTTCTAGAGCTAACTTTACTATTCTCTTTATTTACACCAAAAATAAGCTCATTTAGAATTTTGTCATTTAATCAGTGGTAAAAATAAAAATAATTTTAAAAACTGTAGCTGTTACACTGCAATGTGTATACATTTTACCACCTTGAGGTAAGCAGAAAGAAAACTTTATCATCTTATCTGTTTATGAAAGACTCAATTTTTCACAGAGTCTAATAATCTTTTTAGATTTAGCACCGCTATTTTTCTGCTATTTTTCTTCTCCAACTCCTGAGGGAAATATCTGGTACTTAAGCCCGTAAATCCATTATGTTCACCAAGTAGTCTGTGTGCAAAGAAAGCTCAAAACAATGATCCAAAAATAGAGTAAATGGCTTCATGAAGCTGTGCAGACACGCAGGCGGTAATTCTCAGTGGTTTTGTCACTACAGACGACCACTGTTGCATTACACGAGTTCTGTGTCCTGATCCATTGATCGTACACAGAAAAATCCTTCAGTGCAGCCGGGCCTGTTGCCATTTTTACGCTATCGGCTGATTGGGATGTATTGCAAAATCGCAGGAATTTAAAGTACATTTTGCAAATGTGGCGACAAATCCAAAGGCATTAGGTGCGTCCACCTGAGGATAAGTTCCCAATGTCGACATGGAAAAAAAGACAGCTTGGATCGGTTGGACTCGTGGTTCAGCTCATCACGACTGAATTGGCTTACAAAGCAGTTCAATGATAAATGAGAGTCGCCGATTTATGGCGTTAGGTCCCCCTTATGGGTGCAGCAGTGATCCGCTCCAGCTATGGTGATTGTGCAATCTCCTAAAAACAATAGGAATGGAAATGTGGTGTTTGAAGAATAAATTCACCATCCTGGATTTTGTCTAAACAAAAACAAATGACTTATTTGAGCAACCAGAGGAGTTGCCCCCTGATGGCATTTGTTCAAGGGCTTGGTAAATGCATTGAGCAAATAAACAACTGAAGGTGCCAGAATTTCTTTCACTTAAACACAGAGTGAACAGAAGTAATTGATTTTGGGGCCAAGGACTGAAAGTCAGTAGTCAGCTTCCATCCCTGATGATGAAAACCACAAACCAAGCCAGAAGCCTTAAGAACCGCCCCGACCCCTCAGGTCTCCTCTCTGTTCACCGAGTCCGGACCAAACGTGGAGAAGCAGCTCCAGGTTCTTCTGCTCCACACATCTGGAACAAACTCTCAGTTTTCTGCTGCCTTTAATTGAACGAGATTCAAGGTTGTTCAGACTCAAGGCATGTTCATTTTGTCTGTTTTTTACTTCATTATTTTCAAATGTAATTTTCTTTTGCCAGATGTTTTAATGGCTTTAAGTGAAGCACTTGTCCTAATGTGCTCAGAAATTTGCAGTAATGTGTTTGTGTACGGCTTGGATGTGAATTTAATAAACATATGTTATACATGAAACAACTTCCTTCATGTGTGAATATGGTGTTCTTGATACTGCCAAGCGGAGAATTAGAGAGAACACTCATATATATATATATATATATATATATATAGTATAATGTATAATGTTGGTGAGCTCACAAAAGTCAACCGATTTGCTCTGGTGCGAGACTTAAAACGATCGCTATAGAAACGAGATTCCCTCTGAGGACAGGAAGAAGCAGAGGCAAGTTATCCGGCTCAATCTTTGATTCTTTTGTCCCTCTGTGCTGGCAGACTTTCTATTTTCACCCCCCCCCCCCCACCACACTTGCTGGTGTCTCTCTCTCTCTCTCTCTCTCTCTCTCTCTCTGTCGCTCTGCTAATGTGACCTTTATTTGCTGTCAGCTCGCCACGTGCTCGTCAATCATCATCAGCTCCATCAGGAGCCGTCAGCACCACGGGGGGGCTGCCAGCCGCTCCTCCGTCTACATACCGCCACCCACCACCCACCCACCGATGGAGAGGTGCAGAGATGTGAAAACCAGAGCGACCGTGGAGAGAAAAGGGTCTGACAAAGACACGACATCCCGTCTCCGTCTCTTTCCTCCATCGTTGCTCATTAATGAGCTTCATTCCCTGCTTTGGTCCTCTAGGAGCCGACGTAGTTCGCATCCCAACCAGCCAAACTATTGTCTCCATCCCTCCACACCTCCCCAGTCTCTCAATTTGAACTTTTTTGTGTGATATCTCTTCTTCGTCTCTTCCTCTATGTCTGCTCGCTTCCCTCCTTCCTCCTCTCCTTACGCCCGCCCCCCCCCCCCCCCCCCCCGCTCTGTTCCCCTCACCTCCGCCTTTGTTTATTTAGCGTGATGCCTTCTTCCCTTCTGCCATTCACTCCTCAGTTTTTCAGTCTCTTTGCACTGCGCTTGGTTTTGGTCTTTTGTCATTGTTCAGAGACGCCACACTCAGGAACAGCAGCAATGACCTGCAAATGTGGGTAAAATACTTACAGTTTACCTCGCACACATCATCACACGTTTAAATGGGAGGAGGAGGAGGAACAGCTGCTGTGTGAGCGTGTGTCTCTCTGCCAGTTAGCTGTGCTGCACGCAGTGTGTTCATGGAGGAGCCAGCACACCTGCTTCTCTTCTTGGGAGTTCAGAACGACAGAAAAGACAAGCGCTCGTGGAGGAAGCAAATTTAATGAGGGGCCGTGAGCCAGGAGGCACTAGAGCCACTTAGGTTGGTGTCCTAGCGGCACACACTTCATTGGTCAATTATTTGATTGGAAGCTTTTGTTGATGGACTATCTGGTTTAAATGAATGTTTCATTATAGGTCTATACAACAAGAGGACCACAAAGAACTTTCATCATTTGAGAAATAAGTGTACTTTTGTGAGTTCCTTATATAACTTTTATTATGGAGAAATTTAACTGTGGGAGAGATGAAGTGACGAAACAGTTCTTCATTGTGGTTTTCATTCTGTCTCTTGTTGGGGGATCTCAGTTTCCCCTGAAACATTAAACTTAATAACAGTGTTGAATGACAAATGTTGTGCTGAATGAGACAATTGTTCAGTGAGTTTGTTAAACACGTATCAGGCTACAGAGAGAGAACAGCTTTACTTGGCCAATGTGTCTTTATCATTATTATTAGATACTACTATAAAATACATGGATCAAACTGTCAAAAGTGTCTGTCTCCAGCTGTTAAAGACGACTGACAGCTGATCCAGCTGTGATCGCTGTGCAATTAGGAGACCTAGGATGCATCCTGGATTCCTACTATGGGCAACCCTCACCTAATATTTGCCCCCTACACACCTTACTCACCTATTCGTCTTCCCCTCATCAGAATCCTGTGCAATTACGTCACAACTAGGCAAAAGCCACATTGTGCAAACGCCTTTTTGAAACTTCTAGTCGAGGTTACTGTAGAGATTTCTTAACGCTTGCCGTGCACATGTCGCTTATTTGTTTGTTCGGCGCCTCTCCTCCTCCGTTTAACCCAGCGACACAAGAAGAAAAGAGCAGCCCGGCCCGGTAGTGTACCGGCTGCAGCGCCACATACAGCAGCAGAAGTGAAAGCCGTGAGCTTCGTAACGCTTTGTGTTTACCTCACTCTGTAAAAGGTCTCCACTGCATCAATCGGCTCGGGTGCAGGGGTTTCCAGCTGTGTGTCCGCACGCCAGACTCTGGCGTATCAGCAGGGAGACGATTAGCGTGAAGCTTTAATGCTGTTGTGAACGTAGTCTGTGTAGTTTGTTTGTCAGTGAATAAACAGCACAACCCAAAGCAAGAACCAGGACTCGAGGCCTCGCTTCATAGTCGCCTGCTGATTAAAGTGTGGGGGGGGTTTAGCGACAACTTCAACTCAGGCTCACCTCACGTGGGCTGACTTTTAACGTGTTCTTCAGAAACAAAAAATAAAATACATTTGTATTTCTTCTTGGAAGCCAAGTGCCCAAAGGCGTCGATCCCGAACACAGAAACGTAAGAAAAGAGCAAATTCGCAGGAGCTGCAACAGTGTAGGCGTATGCATTCATGCGCGCATTCACACACTTGACACTTGACATTCACGGCAATTTTCAGACGCCGAGCGCGAAAACGCGTCTAGCAGAGGAAGAGGAAGGTTTTGTGGGAGGGCCCAAAAGTTGCGGGTCCACTGCAGGTCCACAGAGAGCTCTTCGGGATGGTCAGACGTGAGGATTTGTATTACGATTATGTCAAATGAAATCAGGGGAACAGTAAGTCTCTGAACCTTCTCAAACGTCTTGAGATTTAAAAAATAAAAATTTAGACAAATCTTCCTCAGAAATGAAAGATAATAACGGAGTAATCCTAAATGACATTTCTTAGCCCGTTCGATGTCTTTAGCTAGTCGGATCCTCGTGCCGTGTGTGAATCACATCGCTGAGGATATTGTTAGCGCCACATTTACTATGTGAATTGTGTCCTCGCGTCAAAACCTGACACAACAGATTTCTCATCACGCCAGAAACTGCATTAGAACGTTTACTCTGAGTTTCAGTTGTGATTGAAGACGGTGGAAGGGTCGGCTGATTTATCAGCGCATTCAACACAGACGCGTGGTTTCTCTCTGTCGCGCACGAAGACAAACATGGACTCTGATGCCTCGGGAACCTAGTGGAGAAATACAAGCCGAGTGTGGGTGATGGTTACCAGCAGCAGGGCAGGGAGCAGCTGTGTGACGCTTCTCTTTGGCACGCAAAGGTCGGTCAGCACCGCGAGACGGGCTGGAGATTTAACAGCAAGACAGACAGGCCGGGGTGGGGGGGGGGTATTGTGCCGGACCTGTCATCCCACTGAAATGAATAGCGGTTTGTATAGCGGAGGAAAAAGGGACCTGCAGACAGGTGCGGCAGGTCAACGGGCAGACAGGAAGTGGAGGCGTGAGTGACAGGCCACCGATCAAAGCAAAGGAGGAGGAACTATGACCCTGTCAAGTGGAAGTCTGCATCAAAAATCCCCACCTTCTCTCAACTCCACCTCCCTCTCCCCTCTCAAGCTCAAATCCACTTTGCTCTGAGAGAAGATTCTTTGTATGAACAGAAAGGAGAGCACTTCAAAGGCGAGATGAGTTGGCCATTAACCCGCCGCATCTCTCTTCTCGCTCGGAGATCGTCAACAGCATCAACTGACTCTGCGTCCTTGAAGTTGGGCAGCAAACCCACAAACAAACACACAAACAAACCCACACACGTCTCAAGTGGTTGGTAGTCGAATGCAGGGGGTGGGGGGGGGGGGGTTGGAGGGGGCAGGGGATTAAAACTTTCATGTTCAATATCTCAATTTCAGCTTCTTTTTTTAAAGTGATTCACAAAATGAGAGGCCAGGGGGTGAGACACCACTTTCACCCCTAATAGACCAATACCAACTGTCAATGAGCAGGGTGCAGGTTGCAGGGTGTGTGTGTGTGTGTGTGTGTGTGTGTGTGTGTGTGTGTGTGTGTGTGTGTGTGTGGACAGCCGAGCAGATGGCGTTTCATGAGTTTGCGTGTGAGTCGTGTCCTCAGGTGGCTGAGGGGAGCGATGTGAGGTGAGCTGATGATGATGATGATGATGATGATGATGATGATGATGATGATGATGATGGGTCTCATTATGCAGCCCGATGCACATCGCTCTGTACCGTTTCCCTCTGTCCTCTTTTTCTTTCCGCAAACGACTCGGAATTCAGAGAAAAGATTAATTCTAAAACTCTCTCTGCCCATCTGTTGAGGGTCAAAGGGTGCACAAAAAAGATTTCACCATGAAACGTTTTTTTTTTACAATTTTTTCTAACTTTACTATAAAAAGTTGTTGGGCATATCACATTGAGCCTACCAATGGAATAAAGGGTTACAAACTACAATCTCCATCTTGTGGTTGTGTGTCCCCCGCTGTGTGCGAGGGGGCGGAGTCATGAGGACATCACCTCCGAGGACAGGCTTAACTTTTAGGTTAAACGTCTGAACACATACAAGTGTCTAACAGGACAAAACTGTGTACAAACAGTACAGCAAAACAACAAGCTTTATGGTCCATTGGATTTTTACTAAATTAACTACGTGCTGCATTTAGAACTTTCAAAAAGACTTTAAACTATAGACAGAGAACAGACATTCATGTTTGCACTGTTTGTAATGGCTTCAATGACTGGATTTAATGTTCACACGTACTAAGTGCACGAGGATGGATTCACTGTTTTCAAGACGGGTCACTTTTCCACAGTCAGAGTCCACTTCATCACGTCTTTAAACACACAAATACACACACACACACACACACAGACCCACTTTCTCTCTGCTGCAAGTGTGCAAATCTCTCCGTCACTATCTCTTCTTCCCTTTCCCTCCTCTCCTGGTTTCTCTCTTCTCTCCGTTTCCTCAGCTTTCAATGTGAGTTTCCCTCTTCCACCCTGAAGCCACCTGCCAGTAAGGGTCAATAAACCGTCTTTTCCTGTGCTTCTCTGTGGATGTGGTTTCACTCTGTCCTTCTCCATATTACCCACCTAGCTGCAGTCTCTCTATTCCTTTCAAACAACAGCACTCCGACACCAGCCTCTTGCTTTTATTCCCCTCGCCTCCTTCTCCTCTTGCACCATTTATTTTTCCCATCCTCATCTTCTCATGGCATAACAAATCTCTCTCCCTTCCCACGGCTGTTTGTCCTGGCGGGCTCTCGGTGCCTGAGGGGCGCAGAGTCGAGCTCAGGTCGGTACATCTCGTCCTTACAGCAGCTCAAGCTGAGCTCACACACACTAACAGACCTACACACACACACACACACACACACACACCTCAGCTTGTTCCCGCGGAAGGCTGTGCCTGAGTTAATGAGATGAGTTTTAATTAATTTTTCTGCGGCAGGGGAGACCGGTGGATAACACGGGGGGGAGAGGAGATAGACAAATTTTGAGGTGAAGCAAAAGAATGAGTCATGGAGAAAGAGGGAATAGAGAGTGGAATAAATGCGGCGCTGAACAGAAAAGGAGGTCAGAGAAGGAGGCGAGGAAGACGAGCCGTCGATGGAGGGGAGACGGGTCCATCAGAAGGGAGGACTCGGGACAGGCGAGCGCCTTATTGGGCCTCGTCTGACGCGTTGCAAATAAATAGGAGATCCTGGTGGATGAGGTGAAACATGAATAAAACATCAGAGGGCCTGTTTTGGGTCCAACGCTGCAAACTAAACTCACGGTACATATTGCTGAACTACAATGGGGTCTGCAAAATGTCGCAGATTTGAATTTCTTGTGATATTCGGTACATATCTCTAAATTTCAAATGCATCGATCAGGTGAACTTGGAGAGCAAAGTTAACAAGACAAGCTGGTTGATTTGAGACTTAATGAACCGCAACCACTACGCATCACCCTCTAAATGACATAAATCAACTAGAAACTTGACTCACCGGCTACTTTACTTGTGGAATCGATTCAAAACAACACCTCTGACATGAGTTTAACAAACGGTTACCCCGTTCACTTTCTGTTGATGTGGTCAGAAATGTCAACGAATGTTCCTCCATGAGCTCATGGAGGAACATTCAGAGGGGTTTCCAACTGTTTGTTTTGTGTATTTGATGTACTGAACCAGGGGCTAGAATACCAGAAACACCCCGATACAATGCACTCCGGAACACTATTCCCATCCCTAAAGCAGGCTTACTCAGCAGAACAGCTGTATTGGATGAAATTGTACAGTGTACCTAATTAAAAGGCCATTCGGTGGATAGAAACAATGTCAATAAAGCAGCCCGTGCTGAGCCACAGATCGAACTCTCCTGAGCATCGAAGCAGAGACTAAGACCTCACACCAGCTGGAGAGGAAGCGTTTATGATGTTAACCAACTGGTTCTTCATCCAGTTGGTTAACATCAGTGCCGGCCACACAACCAGCAAAGACAACAACAACAACCGTGTTGTTTAATGTAATGCAGTAGGACTTGCAATAGCTCAGAGAAATTAGAACCCCCCCCCCCCTGTTGAGCTGATACAAAGTGTATTACAGATCAAAATGTCAAATGTTGTCATAAATAAATTGTTAATGCCATAAAATAGTTATTATATTCCCTTTAACTGCTTCTGAAAAACCCACATGGCTTGCTGTGAGTCAGCTGCAGAGCCTGTAAATACAGGGAGTGACTGTCACCAGCACCTCTCCGTCATAGAGCTATGAACGCCGCCCGCTTCTGGCCGCGGGACGCGGGACGAGCGCGGGCTCCACCCGCAGCCCCCGATTGAAAAAGTGACGCGCCATTACACAGCAGCATCCGTTGCGGTTTGCCTCGATGGCGCAGATAAAACCACATGACGAGCACCTCGCCGCGCCCCTCGGGCTGGCCTTAAGTTACCGTTCGGCACTTTTCCCCCCGAGGTGAGCGGCTCGCGTTGAGGATTCAAAGTCATCGCGTCACGCGCAAAAAAAAAACACCAACAACGACTCTGAAGAACGGGAGATTTCCTGCATGAAGGTCCGAAATGAGGTCGAGGCCAATTAACAGTAATATCTTGATGTAAAGTCTTCATCTTAAGTTGCACATGCTTTTCTTCACATTGTTTCATTACTGACTATTTCAGTCGAGACGATGCTGAACAAACTAATTGTTTTTGCTTCCTGGGATACGTCACTGTATGGTCTCACCTCATTGGACAGGCGCTGTGCAGTGAACACACAGGGACCAGGTGATGCAGACAGAGAATAGAGCTGTGATTAACATTGCTCGGTTATCTCGCCATAAAGCAGGATTTAACTATTTCACAAGCCATTTAGGCTTAATTCCTCTGGGTCACATGACAAGAGCAGAAATATGCTTTAACGAGCGGTAAAAAGTTTAACACTGTTACAAAAAAAGGCTTTTACAAGATTTTATGATCAATTATGGAAGGTCCAATCCATCCATCCTTTTTTTTTTTTGTTTGCTTGTCCCCTGCAATGTTGCAGAGGGCAGAAGGCTTAGCCGGATAACAGACACGTCACTCTCCACAGAAGCGCTCTTCTTGATTCCCTAATCTCTTCACTGTATTCTGGGTCAACCCAGTCACCTCTCAGCGGTCCTACGTGTGTGGAAAAACTCTAAAGGGAGGCGTGCAGAGGGCGCAGGATGCATGAAGGACCATGTGAGGTTATCACAGTACACCGATGATGTATATACTGTGCGCACATCATTAAAACGGTTCTTAGAATAATTTGTGGCAGAGTGTCAAAGACGCTACTACACTTAGTTTGTGTGTTTACACAAAGCACCCCTGAAACCACAGCACAAATGTACTTTATGCTACAGCTTCATGAATAAAACATGGCGTGCTGTGGCCTTGGCCTCCACCATTCTATGATTCAAGTTTATTTGTGTGCACTTTATTTAACAGCACGTGTGAAAATATTGACCTCCCGTTGCAGGGTTATCTTTTAATTGCTCGATAGCAGTAGTTAGATGAGACGAAACAGCACGCAAGCCGGAAATAAATTACCTTTTAATTACAAACATCATATTCCAATTCAGCCTCCTTTGTTTGCTTGTTGCTCGTCTTTCCGACCAGTACATCTTGTATTTCCTGAGGCGACATGGCTGGAGGAAACCTGATTACGGTCCGTTTTACTTGAAACCTGAAAAGTGGATTCTATGCGGAGTGGAGGTCTAATATCGTCATCATCACCACTCCCCGCGTGTCCAAAACACAATACGACAAACAGCAAACCGGTAGCATTGTCCCCCAAATTGGTTTTGCATCTACTCTGACTTTGTGAATCTTGAGTGTTGGAACACAAAAAGCAACTTCAATGAACTGTTAGAAAGGCTAGAAAACACTAAGTGGCTTCATCTATTATTGCAGCAATGGTAAAGTGTGTTCTTGGAGATAAACCACCGTATCGACCAGGATTCCAGCAGTCAACACTTTTTACCGAGGCCCCAGGTTGATATCACAATGATTATGAAATCCATGCATCCCTACTCTCTCAATACATCATGCCTAATAGGAATTTCATCTTAGTAGGTCAAGCCCAAATTGGGTGTATTGACCACCAGCTCACCATCCATGACATTGAAGTTATTACCTGTTTTGTAATCCTGTGCGTGGCATCTGATTAAGTGAAAGCAGAAGGATGAGGTGTGAAGGTGTTGCAGGAAATGAGAAAATGGTGCCAGTTTAGTTGCAAACATTCGCTTGTGCCTTCATTCTTACAATAGAATTTTCTGTCAGTACTTTTAAAACAGCCTCATACAGTAGTAAATCAATAACCGTGGTGCAAAAATTGGATTGCAAATTGACTAGTATTTACAAGAAATCTCATGTTCTCATGAAAAGAAAAGATATTGTAGAATTTGTTTGAAAAAAAAAATACTCAACTAGTTTTTTATCTTCATTAGAATGCAGGACACAAGGCGCAGTGAAGCCTCGTGCTTGCATCTGGTTTGGGCCTTCAGGTGGTGGTGCGTGTGTGTGTGTGTGAGCACGCCCTCCCCTCTGAGGCAAACTGTAGTATGTGAGCCTTGTGATAAAAAGGAAGTGGGACACCTGGCAGAGCGATGGCTGAATGTGTGCCACACCGTTCCATGTCCCTCACTCGGCCTTTATCAAATATTGATCGCATGGGAAGCCTCTGGGAGCAAAGGGTCCACAAACAAACAAACAAACAAACAGTCTTTCCATCTGCTTTCAGGGGAAACGTTGCTCCACAAACACGTCCCTCTCTGATGGACCTTTTAATGCCCTTTTGTGGCTTTGGTCACAGCTTAATTTACTCCCTGTCAGATACTGTATTAACAAACATTGCAACAAGAATTGAATAAAATATGGGTCACTCCAGAATTGCTTGGTTGTCAGCTTGAAAAAGTCTATATTCCCCTGCCTTCAATTATGAACCAGATGGCTCACTATTCATAGACATTTATGAGACAGGCCTCACAGGTTGCATCATGAACTACGACTGTAGTTCCTCCGGGTGCCCCAACGCTGTCTGTAAGAATAATGACATGTAGCATGTTTTCCATCCCTGTGTACACTGAAAAAAAAAAAAAATCCCTGATATTAAATCAAACCGTGCGTCTCTCCCGTCACAGTTAAAGTTGAACCTCACCCCCAGGTCGACTGGACGCATAGAGAAGGAGAAAAACACAACTGAAAAAGGGGGCAGGAGGTCAACATTTGAAACCACGGCCACAAAAAGCTTCAAGCAGCACAAACAATGTGACACAACGACAGTAGTAAAAATAATAAAATAAAATAACCTACTGCCGCTAACAGCTCTGTGAGGCTATAATATGTGTTACATCATATTAGAGGGCCAAAGTGCATCTTTGATGCTACGCAGTTGTGGTTAATGAAATGTAGAAAATGGTGGTGGCTGGTATGATTATGCAGACAATTTGCAATACAAGTTACTTGCAAATTAAGAACATCAAGTACAGCCGAGGCGCTAAATTAAAAGTTAGGGATCACCATTATATCATTTCCTGGGGACGTTCGAACCAAATTTCAAGACAATGAATCCCACCTTTGTTTCTTGTGTTATTAGTTATTATCCCACGGTTCAACATTTGGTTGTTTCTAATGTACAACTCCATTCTGACCCTGTCTGTTCTTTGAGTAATGCACATTTCCTTTAAGGCGATTATTGTGTACTGAAAAATAACTGATAAGCAGTATCGCTAAAAGTCGATGAAATCCTAATGAGGATGCAGCACAAGGCACCGAGCTGGGGCTCTAAAAGGAAACGATGGAGGGAGGGACAGTAAAGGTCCCCTGAAGGTGCTCGCTCTCTCTCTCTCTCTCTCTCTTTCGTGGCGGTGATTAGACATTTCCCTTCGCTCCCATACGACCATACATCATACGGATTGGGGTCTGAGGGACAGCGGCAAAGTAAGAAACGAAGTATGCACACACACACACACTCGCGAGTACGGCGGGGCACTTTGGGCGAGCGTGCGCGTCGAGGCCCATGGTGCGGCGGGGGCACCGACTTCTATCTCCAGGGTCGTTGGCTGGTAATTAGTTTTGCTTTAATGGCTGCCTGGCGAGGTCAGGGGATTCCTGTAATCCCTCCTCTATCTGTTCACCTCCTGTTCGCCTCTTGCCACTAATCTGTCTAACCTGCCTGGCTCTCCTCCCCTCCAACATGATCGCTCCTTCTAGAAACCACATGGTCCTCCGCCCCGTCAGCCCGTCGGTCTCACAGACGGCCCGCTTCCATGTCCGCCTCCACTTAATGAATGCAACGCTTTTTGGCTGCATTTCTTTCTGTCATCATGTTTCTCCATCATTTCTTTTTTCAATTTGTTTAAAAAAATAAAAACTTTCACACACATTTCACTCTATTCCAATTCTCCATCCCTCGTTGTTTCGTCCTCATTATCTCCTTTCTTCCAACCCTCCCCTCCTGCTCGTTCTACCCTACAGATCATAGCAGAGAAACCTGCAGAGACGTACTGCGAGTTTATCACAATTTGACTGGGACGTTCAAGTCCACACGTTCTTCCCACTGACGGCTCCAACTGCGAAACATTATCAAAGAGAACAGACCATCTGCGGCTGTACCGCTAGCTCCGTCTTCCACTTAAAGCTAACAGATGGACCTGCAGTCATGTACACAGCACGGCGCGCTTAAGTATTCGCATACGGGACACATTCACTTGCAGTGGAATATCCTGGCGTGGCAGCAGCGTGTTCATTCTTTCTAATATTTAGTGATGTCAATCGCAAAGAAAAGAAACGGCCTAGAGTTGGAGGTTCAGAGTGGAAAGTTGAGCAAACCAGCTCACAACGGTTGTGTAACGCGCCACAGGAGGCAGGAGTGGACCCAAGCGCAGATTTATTCAGCAAAGGTACCAAAGGGAGTAGGCTAGACGTATCCGGTATACGGGCAGGAGGTCGATATCCAGGAGCAGGTAGACGGGCAAAGGTACCGACAAGGATCAGCATCACGCTTAGAATGTGATGGTAACATACACGAGACTTCACAAGGAACACAAAGGAATCAGGGGTAGATACAGAGCAGCTCGATGGGTAACCAGACACAGGTGTGTAGGGGGAAGCACAACAGAGAGGCAGACACAAAACGGAGCAAACCAACAAGACAGTAAACAGGGGGGGGGAATTTGGGGTCACGATTTGAAGGCCTCAGTGTTCAGGGGTAAGAGGATCGTAACAGATAACTTTATGTTTCCAAATGACATAAAAGTGGTAAATCTACAAAAACATACGTGGGTGACATTGCACGGTCGTTTCAGCCGTTTCTGCGTCAGTTCTTGGGGTTTTAATTATGATCCATTTTTCCAAAATTGTTTTTTAAAAACCATCCATTGTTAGGGACCCTCCTCCGTCCCTGAGACATAACAAACATGTGATGGAGGACACGTAGGTACATTGGGAGAGAGCGTGGGAATGAATGGGGGCGTCTGGCACACCTGGCTCGCTAAGGAGTTCATTTCAAAGCTTAATTACTGCTTTAATTAGAGAGTTGCCGAGGGCCGCCCCCCCCCTCCCCCCCATCCCGCCGCCAGCGGCACGCAGCGGCGTCACACGGGGTGTGTCAAATGAGATCTAATTGACGGCAGCTTAGCATCGTGAAAGCCGATGAGTGGGAAGGCTGGCGCTCAGAGTCGAGTCACAACCGAAGGGGGGGGGGGGGGGGGGGGGGATAAAACTCATTCATATTTAATGGGACTTTTGAAAGTCAAACATGAATATCGAGGAATATTAAGGAAGCCTGAGCCACCCAAGCAGGTGACTCAAGGTGCGTCCTGTGTCTTCCGGTAGAAACCGAGGACATAAAAATGGCCACTCTTAAATACTAATTTACCCTGAGGTCCTCGTAAGTAATTCTTTGGTGTAACTATAGTTTACTGTATGCCAAGTGACATTCACACAACTATGTCAAATAAATCGAATTATCCCTTGGTGGTGTGCATAATCAAAACGCATTTGAACGAGCAAAAAAAAAGAAAAAAAGTAATTCCTCCATTTCCAAACATCAACTAATCACTGCAACAGGAGTCGGACTTTTGGAGAAAAAGAAGATAATTTGCAGAGCACTCCAGAGGTTGGCATTTCTGTTTTCCTCCAATAGCTCACAGAAAATCACTTCCACGGCCTTTCCGCTGGGATGAAATTCAATGTGGATTTACTGAGATAATAACTCAGTAATTATCTGACCCCCCCCGGTGATACTTGCTGACCACAGAGGCCCAAAGAGATACGGCGACTGACTGACAGACAGACGCGGGGCGTCCAGTAATGGAGCTGGCTGCAGTTGTTTTTATGGCCTCATCTTAAAGTCTTAATGGCTTTTCAGAGGAGAGGGCCGCTCGGCCGGCTGGTAGACACAACGTCTGGACTTTGTCTCTAATAACTTGTGTTCCCAGAACCTCTGTGGCTGTGGGACATAATAACGCAAGCTCTTGTTTACGGGTATCGACAAAGATTATAACGTACGGCCGCGGCTTGCGATAAATCTCGCATTAACAACGCAACCCTCCAGCGGAAATATAGCTGATCGATGCGATAGAAAAGTAAAACTAGAATGCTTTCGGTTTCTAACTTCCAAAGAGGATCCTAAGATACAGTCGAATGCAGCACGGCTGTCCAGTCCAGTCCTTCAGCTTATTCATCATGGAATACTGTAGATTTTGGATTGAATTCTGATGGCTTGTTGGATATTGGATCCCTGATAGACTTTTTGACAAGTGAATCCATCATGCTATGGGATAATTGATTAGGAGCTGTGGTGTTGTCACATTTCCTAAAGAATCAATGGATGGTCCTGTTTAAAGACTGGGCCTTTACCTGTTGAAGGTCACAGACATACTGTGCGTTACACGGGCTTCTTTGATGTTGAGGAAACTACTTTAGAGAGGTTTGGATTCATCTCTTTTTGGGGGTTTGTGATGCTGGTAACTTGTCAAGATGAAGAGAAAAGTGTTGGTAACATTCACGTTTTCTTATTGATGTCAACAAGCCTGAGGACTGCGAGGTGCTATTGGAAACAAAGAGAAAGTAGTAAATGAGCATGTGTCACATTCCTGTACTACTGGATATTCATCACTAAAAGTCTCAAACCACAATGGTGTATACATGAAAATTATATACAAGAACGAGGGAGATAACTGACTGAAATGGAGCGGTGCATCCGAATCTGTAATAGCTACAACAAGGACTTGGTGTGAAGGGAGTCTGGAAAGTGGAAGACATGACATTCCTTTCTTATTTTTTTTTTGACAAATGAGAAAAGTGGACCATTTACATGACAAACTGCAAAAACGCGGTGCTGTCAGACTGCAGAACAGCTCTGCTCCCAGTAGACTAGAAAACACTTAAAACCCTTCCATCCTGGGCCATATAAATACCGTTATGAGAGGCACTGCCTGTACATATAATATTTCATTTCAGTTATTGTGTACTATTGTGGTTTTTTATCTTCACTACAGCATATTTATAATACTTATTTGAATCTTGGAATATTAAAGTCATTTTCTGTAGTGGCCCCAGCAATATTTGTTCCTGAAGTAGCAACTTACAATATGTCCACACTTGTAAACAGTTAGCCAATTAAATGGCATATAGCATATACAAATACCATTTATAATTGATTGATGAACCAACGTAACTGAACATAATTCTGATATCAACACGTTTGTAGCCCTTAACTGGAGACAACAGTGTGCAGCGTAGCCGCTTCTGAATAATCCACAACCACCATTTATTCTACGTTAGGACGTGTATTCTGCTTTCAAATATGAAAATTCCATAAAACCCCGTTGTGGGTGGAACTAACAGAGCATCTCCATTTCTAATCTTAGCTTCATACATAAGCTTTTTTTCACAATGAGGCTTCAGGGTCAGTCGATACTGGACGTGAGCCGGTGGCCCCGTTTCTCGGTTTCCCTTTTGGATTCAAGTGAAGACATTCTACAGTATGCACACCGAGAGAGGGGGGGGTCAGAGGTTATTGTAGCCACCGAGCGAGTGCACTTGCAAGACGAGCGAAGCGGTGTAAAATATTTCCTCACACAAGTGGAGGTTCGGGTTTGCACAGGTTAAGGACCCCCGCGCCCCAGGAAGACTCCATCTATCTGCTGCTGTTTGCTTGGTCTTCCCTCCCTCGTCCTGACCACCTGACCCTTTCCTCCATCCCTCCTCTACCTCTTGACCGCCATTCGCCAGTGGAGGAGAAAATGAGAAGGAACGAGGGCGAGAGGAAGAGGGAGGGGGTGAAAAATGACAGGAATCCGTGGAGATAGACCAGCTAGTGTGAGGGAGGGAGGGAGGTGAGGGGAGGAGGTGAAGGGCAGAGGGGAGACGGATATCAGCAGTCAGCCAGGGGAAATGGTGGTGGAAGGGAGACAGGAGTAATTCTCTCCCCCCCCCCTCCCTCCCTCCCCAATCTGTCTCCTCTGCTCAGACGTGTCAGGGGTAAGCAGCGGAGGGGAAGTGAGCCCAGCAGGTTTTCTGGCCTCGGCACAGTGGGGCCAAGGCCCCCTCCCCTGTGGGCCCCCTCACCCCACGAGTGAAAGGATACTGGGACATTTTCGTGCCTTAATAATAATAACAAGTGGAATAACTCTCTCCAGGACTGCCTCGGGCTCTGCAATGACGTTATTGTTCAACATAATATTGGTTGCCCCCAACAACAGCAAACTCAATTATGCCATGCCTGTAATGAATTCCGTGCTTTATTCCGTCGGCATCTCTTATGCTTTGCTGCATTGTTGGAAGTTAATCCCAAAGACGTTCAGCATTTATTTGATTTAGTGGTGGTGATCCATGAGCATAAATAAAAGGATTGTAAAGGTGCTGTTGGATTGCAACAGGATCCGGGAATATTGGTTTCATTCAAAGGCACATTAAGGAAATACACACGTCATTGGTTTTGGAATCATTCAACAGAGAGCTCTGCCGGGGGGGGGGGGGGGGGTGTCACAGTGAGTAACAGGTGACTGCCAGAGTCCAGGAAATGCATGGATAGCAGTCAGGCAGCTCTGTTCCTCCCTGGGAGGGGAGGGGGGGGCCACTTGGTCGGTCCTCCGGCTCTCAGGGTCCCCGCGGGCCATCGGCACTGTGGAGAACTGCTCGTGACATTTCAGCGCTAAAACTTGCAAAGTTGCAAAGTGCTGCATGCGTCTTGTTCGGCACCTTCTCCTTCCTCCTTAAAAAATATGGGTTCTTGAAAGCCTGTCATATTTTTTTTTAAATGCCAAGAGGAAATGACATAATTGCCTGCCTGACTGACATTGACTGGATTGTGCATATATGGACAATGGATCATCATTTCCAACTTGCCATGACCTTGAATGAAATAAAGGTCATTGGGTAATCAGATTTGACCCCTCATATGGTGGGGAGAATATCTTGGCTCTGTATTATAGTTCCAACAGTACTACCTGTCTCAGTCAAGCGGTTCAATCCTTAGCTGAAAGGAAACAACAGAACGTTCCTCTGGGAGTATTTGGATGGCTTTGCTGCACGCTTTTGCCTCTTTCCACCTGGGTAGTTCATCTCGAGTCCACTTCCGCTAGAACCAAGGCACAAAGAGCAGTCGAATCCCGTGCCAGACGCCCTGAGGTCCGAATGGTGTAGAATGTGCAGAAACGCCCTCCAAGTGGACACGCCACGGCCGCTGCATAATTCACATTATTAACTTCCTCCTGATGAAGTTCTCTGGGTTGAAGAGGAAATGGGACGGAACAGTCAAAGTCCATCTCATCAGCTCACCTCCCCTCCATCTCTGTCACTCGTCTCCTCCTGCTTCTCTCGTAGAGCCTACTCCGAGCACATCTGCCCTGTCCATATTTTTCTTCTTCTCTTTACTCCAGATCGATGTCCATCTCCATATCAGTCCCCCTCTCAATATCACTTTGCGCCGCACAAGGTGTATGAAGATCGATGGGGGGAAACAGTTCAGAGATTAAATTAGAATTGACCCTTTCATTTCATACCGAAATGCAGAGGTGAATGGGTGGGGTATGAGGGTGAGTGTGTGTGTGTGTGTGGGGGGGGGGGGGGGGGGGGGAATTAGATCAATGTCCACATACAACACCAAAGCATGTGTTTGATTGATCAACAAATGAATTGATTTGTGTAAGAGCCTGCTGATGAAGGGCGTTTGGATGTTAGCGGCTCGCTGGAAAATGAGTCACGATGACACGGCGGCTGCTTCTTCTCTCCAAAGCACTGCAGTAATACAAATGTTTTCACGTGTCACAAGTACATTTGTAAAGTTGGGGTGGTCGGGTCGATCAACGCGATACACAACGTAAAAAAAAAGTGCTTCCCACAAAAGTTATCCGAGAATGCAGCTTAGTTGTGTGGGAACATAAAGTTCTAGGAAACAATGTTTAACATTCAGTCAGCTTTTGTCCTGAGGCGGCTTACAAGTTGTGGATGTTGTGGAAGATTTTCTCATGCAATCGGGAACCAGTTGTAAAGCCTCTTGTGAATCAAGGTTGCATCTTCCGTTTGTTTCTTGCAAGGAAGAAGAGGTCTGCAACAGCTATATGTGATGGGTAGGGCTCTGCCTCCCTCCTGCCTGTTTGGCCACACCACCCTAATGGGTGATTTCTGACAGGTGTGACCTGTTTGAAATATGAGAACCTATGGTTACCTTGTTTATGTAGTATTTTGATCATGAATCGTTAATTTGTGTTTTTCCCCAATTAGTGTCTTTTGGTTTCTTGTTCATAGACCAACTGTTACCGTGTCCTATACTGGGGGCCTCCTCAATGCCAGTGCAGGTGGGCATATCGTAGGCCTCTAGGTGGTGGCTCACGAGGTGGAGGGCTCCCTCCGTTTATTTTGCATGTTTGCTGTGTCCTAATTTCTTTTGATTTCTTGTGTTTTTTTTTCCTACCTGGTGGTGGCCCCCCTTTTCCCTTTCACTCCCCCACCCCTGTAGGCCTCTCTGATGGTCACCTTGTGCCGGATAGAGTACCTCAGTATAGTGATCTCTTTTAAGCATATTATAAGTATATTTTGTATAAAAAACCCAATATTTTTGAACTGACCATCTTTTCAATATTAAACTTACCTGTAAATAAAAAATGAAATTGTTTCAAAACTAGAAATTCACCTCTCTGCTCCTTTTTTATTATAACAAACCGTTCAGTATTCTTCCCAAAGTGGCGTTGTCACCATTGTGCGCCCCGGTTACATACACACGGACAGGCAGTGGCAAGCTTCCTCCACAAAGACAAATGAGATCAAGATTCTTCTGCTCAGATAGTTCCAGTCTTGGAACTTCCTCAGAATTAAAGTCGTGATTGGCTTTAGACATTAATCGAATAAAACATTATGGCATCAATATATTTTGTCGTTACATAGACTATCTCAGTACAACACAAATGACAAAGTGAAAGCTTTTCTTTATAAAGTAAGACAGGTGCTGTGGATTTGAGTATTACAGTTCAACCACAGTCCCAAAAACCAAGCTGGCACACATGTGTTAAGAGGAACAGTGGGATGTCTGAGACCTCCTTAAACATGAATAAAAAGTCTTTGACAGAAGCCTGAACCGAGAACGCCACTTCCTCTAACAGGTGTGAAGCAAGAATTACTGCACACCTCAAGAGCAAAACTCACATTAACAGAATTCAACACAACGGACAACATTTAAGATTTAAAAAGAATATTATACATCCATGGATATCAGGGACCCCGAAGCCATCATTGCTTAATGTGTCCTGCTTCAATCCCCTTAACCACTCATTTACATAATTTTACTCCAGACTGAGAATTTGCAGCTAATTGGCCATTCCCATTATATTGTTAGTCACGAATATCTCTGCATATTACTGTGAATTTAGTCTTCTGATCTGATTATGGTGTGTATGCTCCTTAGTCTTATGAAAGATATCCCGAGCATAAGACTAAGGAGCATACACAGGTTTTGGAGTGACTGCAGATTTCACAACAAGACATGTCCTTGGAAGATGTTCTAAGTTGAAGTAACTAATGTGCACTAATGACCCAATTAGAATCGGTCATTTAAAAAAAGGTAAAATATCACCACTTGAAATGCAATGTTTACACCAATTGCACAGTTTTTAAGTGCCTGGAGTGCCAATCATCCCCAAAGTGCAGGTGATGCAGTACAGCCAATAAAACAAATGGAATGGTAGAAGTCATCACATATTCAAGGTTTGGGGAACAGATTATTCGTGTGTCAGCAGCACGGTGAATAAAAACATGCTCATGCTGGCTAAATCTATGTTTTACACTAAAGCTAGCTGGCGTGGATGACAAAAGCTCGGGCCAGTTCCTGCAAACAAATGCGCCTGATGTCATTGAGGCAGCACTACTACTACGATCATTGGCTGACTGCGGCGTAATGTTTGCAACAATGAGACCACTCATGAAGTCGGCCTAACATTTCATCATGCGCTAAGCTTTAGCTGATTAATATATGCACGCGCATCGTAGACGTGGTCCAAACAAATAGTACTTTGCCCCCGCTCTTCACATCCATGCTTTCCATGGCAACCAGCTGCTGCAATCAGCAAACGACACACACCTATATTCAAAATCTCACACCCTCAGCAGGAAATCCCCAGAACACCATCTGCAGTGAGACCTTTTCCTTCTGGCTGTTTTGGTTAAACATTCTTCAAAACGTACTATTGAAGAAAAAAAAAAGGAACTTATATAAGCCTGGACACAGACTTATACAAGTTCATTTACAGACCAATGAAGGCCAAAATACACTTTTGCCTTCTCACATAACAAGCCTTTTAAAGGCATCCCAGCAGTGCTCTCTGCTAGAACACTGCACTGTGCAGCTCCTTCACATTCACTGAGAGCAGGCCTCGTGGTGTCCGCCTATCATGCATCACCGCTTAAGCCAGTGTTGAAAACTGGCCCTCTGCCCAGCGATCACGCCGGGTCTGCAGAGAGCGCTGCACTGGACCACGTTATGGCATCTGGCTGACTTGAGGATGCTTTGTACCTTAATCCCTGCAGCCGTGCCTAACGACTCCCCTGCACCCCCCTAACAATGCTGGCCGGTCAGGCGTCTGCTAACCTGCCCGGCTCGCCGATACCTTCTCAGGTAGTTAGGAAGACGATAAAGGAGAATGAGGCACGGGCTGATTAAAAGAGAAGGGGAGGGAGGGGAAACAATAGTGGCGGAAAATAACGCAGATTGTGCGTGGGTGAGAGAGGAGACCGAGACGGAGATCATGTGAGGGGGAGGTAAAAGCTCTGAGAGATGGACTGATGAAGACCTGAAAGAGACAGGAAATGGATTTCTATTCACCGCTCATTTTGCGCTCCGTTTGACTTTTGGGGACCAAGGCAGACGTGCCTCGTTGCACGCGGCAGCCTCTGTGGTCGCACGGTGATTCACGGGCTTTCAGATGAATGCGGAACAAGCCCGGCTCGCCACGTTAGCGGGCTCATTTCCCACAGAGAGACAGTCAATCCGTCACTTCTTCACCACTCTGAAAGACTGGGGGGGGGGAGGAGGTTTAGGGGCTTTGGGTGTGACAGAGAAAAAGGGGGCTGAGATAAGACTAAAAAACCTAATGAAAGCGACTGGATGGCATAGAGCGAGAGAATGAGAGACAGCGGCCAGTGGGTCTGACAAAAGGAGGAGATGGACACGTCTCCTGGTGCTCGTACCCCCCCCGCCCCTCCCGGGTTGTGAGGGACGCTGGAAATAATGTGATCATCTGCATGGAAGAGAGTCTGTGAGACACACGGGTCACGCACCGCAAACATTGGGGCCCCGGCGTGTTTTCCGATGCGGGAGAAGGGCCGAGTCGTTTGTCCACACGGGCGGATCTGCGGCTCCATGGCGCCGCCGCAGACCGCGCGTTGCATGGCGACGGAGCGAATAACCACCAGTGCTGCCAGATACTACGAGGCAAGCGTGAGACAGATGGCCAAACGCAGGAGGTGGCCAAGTTCAGCAATACGCAAAAGTTTGAAAGAAAGTAGTAAAAATACGACAGTGTAATAGCAGGGGGGAAAAAAGGGAAAACGGCACTGAAAGCTGTGTAAAGTGTTTGGAAATGATTTCATAAAGTAATGTAATGAGTCGGCAGCAGGTAGTCAACTGCGAATGTTTTACACCAGCCAACAAATACACTACATTGGTTTTCATTGTGACTCATATCACATTAAAATATTATGGTAGTTTTTCATGTCTTTGTCCAGTTTTGTGATACCAACTTTAGTTCTTTGCCTATAAAGTGATGAATGGATGGACGCATTCTTTCCCCATGGTCTCTCCGCACTACATTCGGTTTGAGTAGATTTTTTGATGCATTTTTTTTAATGTATTTTGATATATCGACTCCATTGGTTTTCCAGAAGCCTTCAGGCCAATAAGGCCCACACTGGATTGCATTAACGTGACGCTGGGCACCGCTGTGGCACTGAACCCTGAGTTGGTATCCTACTATGACTGAGTGAACCACGCAAGAAAGATTGCGATTTGACAATGACACACATGTCCGTGCGAATCAATCGCTCTGCAGTGATGCCCGTTCTGCTTCGGGAGCCCTCCCACACGCACGCCCCTTACACTCCCGCTTTCAAATGGACAGTTAAAAGTCATCCTGCTGAACATTCGGTCAAGTAGAAACCGCTAAGGAGGGAGATCCCAGATGCGGCTCTGAAGCGTCCGACTGGAACGCAGAGACGCCGGAGCAGAAGGTCCGTGTGAACACCGGATGCAGCAAAACAATGGAGCGAGCCGATGGGTCTCACCGGGCCGAGTGCACAGTCACAGCGCCGAGATGCCTTATGCAGCAAATGCAGGCGCAGGGGGATCCAGCTGCCTGGTCCAGCAGCGAGCAATATGCAAGGACACACACACTCACACATTCAAACGATTGCGCACATACACACACACAGCAGAAATACAACACATAAATATCAAGTGCTTGCACCCTGACACACACACACACACATCCTCGTACAGTGCATTCACACACACACACACACACACACACACGTACCAGCTCCTATAGGAACAGCAGCCCGCACCTGAAATATAACTATACTGCTGACAAGCAGAAATGGAGATGCAACACAACCAACTGAGAAGTTGATTTAATGTCGCACATTTGTTTGAGTTCAAATTGGTGAAAATTGATCTCATTGAAAATAACCTTAATGCAACAATGACTTGCTCGATATGTACGAGTGAGATGAGCTGACCGTTCTCGCAATGCCACCAATAACTGTCCCGCTGAAAGGTGTTTTTCAATTAGGCAGCACAATCTGCAGAGCTTTTAATATAAAAAAAATACTGTACAGCGTAATAAGGTAAATTAGCCGGGAGCTTTTTAAAAATTACTGCTAATAACACACACAAAGCCTGAGAGCACCATTATAATCCTGTTTAGGAAGATTCACCTCCATGAAATATTAGTGTAATATTACTTTGTATTAAATTATTACCATTACATTATGCCTTGCCTCACTGGTATTGCTTTAAAGACAATTTGAAGGAGCCGCACAAAGCAACACGTTGTATCACGTAACCAAGCTCTCACTCCGAACATACAGGAACACACACACACACACACACACACACACACCATTAATTCTAACAACCAGCTGCCATCACCGATCCCGCTACATGATATCTGACATTAGTTCTCGACTCACAGCCATTGGAGCAGTGGTGTGTGGCGACTCTGACATGCACGACAGCTAACATCAGCCGGACATGTGTTAATGTTTCGAGGGGGGGGGGGGGGGGGGCTCCATCGAATGATCTTGAGCTGCAGATTGAAAGAAGTCCATGATCCTCAGCATAGATAATTACCCGTCTTTAATGTAATGTGTTGATGCCTACATTCTTTGAGATTCAATTCAGTTAAGATGAAATAGTACAATAGCTTTGTTGGCTACCAGACAGCCAGGAGGTGTATCTGCACAAAGGATGAAGAGTTTTCAAACGTGGGGACTCAGGTTTGTAGATGCCAGACTTCTTTCTGTTTCGCCTGGATGTTGTCTGGATGCAAAGAGAAATTCCACAGATACTGCACAGTGCACACCCAAGCTGATTCAAATGTTTGGCTGCGCAGCATGACTTGGCTTGGTTGTTGTCTCTCTGAATGCATTATACTAATTATTTATCAACTGCAATATTGCCTCAAAAGTCAAATTTAATTATCCCCTGTATTTCCTAAGCGATAATTATTGGAAAACGAGCCAACATCAACGTGTTTGCAGGAAATGTTCCCATTAGAGTGTTGACTGACAGCGGATGTTAGTGGTTATGAACTGAGCTGTGAATTTGGGGGCTGAGCTGTTCCTTTTTATCAGTGTCGCTGTGCCATAATCCCTCCTTGTTCCCTGTCAAATCGATCCCCTGATTAAAATGTCAACAGCGAGGTTCCTACACAACAGCCATTGCTGCTCCGTGTAAATCAAGTTCTCGCGGAGGAAAATGTAGCCGCAGCTCCACGAGCCATCCCACGGGCTGACCGGGGGGGGCAGCGCACTTACACGTCACCTTAAGGGCAATGGACCTGCCTGATGGAAGTGCGAAAAGACATAACCAATATGATTTACAGCGTCTTTCAGTGGACAGCGGCGCGGAGCGGAGACCCCGGGGGAGCTAAGCTAAGCTAGCAGACGTGTGGGCCGTAACAGGCCCCAAATCCCCCCCATAACTATTCCTGACACATAAAGGCCTCTTCAGCCACACCGAGCAAGTAGCGCCCTGTGTGTCCCGCTGAAGGCATTTCTGGATCCCCTGAACACGGGAGGAGGGAGAGAGAGAGGGAAGGAGGGAGGGAGGGAGGGGGGGGGGGACAAAGAGAGGTGAAGCAAAACACTGAGAAAGAACAGGGGAGAGGGAGAGAGAAAGGAAAGACAGAAATGGGAGAGAGGAAGATGGGTGTTCCACTCTCCTGCCTGGTTCTGCCTTAATGCTGATGTTTATTGGAACTGTCAGCTCCAAACCCTATACTGCCACACACACACACACACACACACACACACACACACAGGACGCGTGTTTTAGCACACAAACCTGCGAATGCTTAAAAGCATGAATACATTTACACGTATGTCTGGCGTATACATATGTGACACATACGCAGGCGTTCTCACACACACACACACACACACACAGACATATAAGAAGAGAAGACGTTGGCACACGCACACACTTTATCCCGGCACTCGGTTACTGAATGAAAGTGAATGCCAGTGGTCTAGAAAATAACAGTAAATACAGCCGGCCGCAGTCAGCGTTTCAACATGGATGAGCACACAGCAGACAGAGAGAAGGATGAGGCTGAGGTGTGTGTGTGTGTGTGTGTGTGGCATTTCAAGGCAGAATTCAGCTGTGATGGAGCCGGTCTCTGGGTGCATCTCATACAAAACATGTTCATTTATCTAGCCAAATCAACACATCAAATAGGGACTTATTTTCCTTGTTATTAGCATAACATTTAGCTTCTCTATTCACCAACTCATAAATTTACCACGAGCCCAAACACCAGAAACGCATTTCCTCTTATCAATCTGCCTTAATGCACCAGTTCCACATATTTTTACACTTTTCATCTTGAATTTGTCAGATTCAATGAATATGTTTGGAAACGCTTTGGAGCCAATTAGAAACAGAAATATAGCCAATTAATCCATTGAATGTCAGTTTATGATATTACATACCGTATTTTCGCGACTGTAAGGCGCACCTTCAATGAATCGCCTATTTTAGAACTATTTTCCTATATAGGGCGCCTGGATTATAAGGCGCATAATAGAAGATACTGCAGTAAAAGGTTTGACTAGGGTTGCGTTATGGATCCACTCGATCGGGCTGTGCTAAATCAAACTTTATTAAGCGCACACATCGTTTTCAGGCCTCTCGCTCTCCCCAATTCTCTCCTGCTCCTGAAAGCAAGGCTCAATGTAAAATCAGCGGCGTCTCTCAGAACCAATTTAACATCTCGGCGTGGTGCGCGACGCGTCCATGTGGTCAACCGCTACGCCCCATCAGCCCGCCCGCTCCCTGTGCTGCCGCACGCCACGGGAACGCGTGGAGATGTCTCGCTTTCCCTCGTGACATTTGTATACGCGATGAGACCCCGTGGACGCGTGGCACGGTGTCATGAAAACACATTCGGGCCGCGCACGCTCACATGCATGAGCATGCAGACCTCGTTTTGAGCCCAACTCATGAATTAACCAGGTGTAGAGAAGACTAACTGTAGAACAGAGAGAGAGAGAGAGAGAGAGGAGAAATGGAGCCGTAGGTGTGAGCAGAGAGAGACACGTGGAAGAGAAGAGTCCCGACATCACTCGTCTACGTTGGTTTTCCGAGGCGAGACAGCTGGACGGACTGCTTATACAGCAATACCCTTCTGTGTCGGACTCCTTGCACACACACACACACACACACACACACACACACACACACACACACACACACACACACACACACACACACACACACACACACACACACACACACACACACACACACACACACACACACACACGCGCGCGCGCGCACACACGTCGATGCCAACAAACCATCGCCCCCCCCTCCACACCTCTCCACCTCTTTAAACGCCGCTCTCCTCCCTCCTCTCTATTCCCAGCTCGTCTTGTCTACGGTTTGTCTTCCCCCCTCTCCTCACCCTCTCCTCTCCCCTCTCCTCACCCCTCTCGCTCTTCCCCCTCTTCTTACCAGTTGTTCCTTTTCCCCTCTTCACTCAATCTCACCTCTGTCTCAGCGTCTCACTGAACCCTTCCTTCTTTCTTCCTTTCCTGCGTTGTAGACCCCCACTCCCGCATCTAATGGACTCCCCTCTTTTACTCATCCGCTGTAGGTATCTCACTTCCTGCTCTCTGAAGAGGAGGAGGAGAAGGGGAGGCCCTGGTGGCCCCGCTGCACCATTCCTCCGCCTGTGGGAGACACTCAATTCCCCCTTCATTTCACCTGTCCTTAAAGCACGCTGTGCATGATGGGATTGCTTTCCTTCAATAGGGAAAGAGAAGAGAAAGTTGAATTCATAAACTACTGGATATCTCGGCCTGTTGCTGTTCTGTAGGACATTCATGTCTATGTTCAATTTTTTACGTTACGTTGTTGTCCGAAGTCACAGATCACCCACTCCTTCCCCACCGGGTCAAGAATTGCAACCTTCAAAGAATCCTGCATTCAATATGTATCAAAAATGTACACAAATGAATCCTAGCTTGCATCCGCCCTCTTCGGTTTATTGAGTTAGTTAGTTACCAGAGAACATAAATAGACTCGCATCAGAGTCTGCAGTCACTCGCCACAATGGGATTTCTGGTTGGTAACTCTTTGTGGTTTGTTTCCAAAGGAGTCTGTGTGAATAGAAACCAGACCAGAAGTACGACGCAACAATGAATTCATTCCCCCCCGCTGCCACCCACCATGGTCTTAATCATGTCTGGATGGTTCTCTGTGTTTACTTTTCAATGTGCATGTACGCAGAGGAAACCCCGCACGCTCCCATCTGGACAGCACACAGGTCAAAACAGCGACCCACAAACAGAGCATTCAGCTACTCTGTGTTTTGGGGAAATGGAAACTCTTCGAGGCGCAGAGAAAAGTCAAAAGGTATTTTCTGTTGCAGCTCCAAAACGATGGAACGAACTGCACATTAGACAGGCCTCCTCACTGTCTAATTTTAAAAATCTTTTCTTTGGCTTTTAACACTACGTAGGTTGTTGATTTCATGTGCACGGATATTTTATCTGGGGGGGGACAGTCGATTTATTTTTATTTATGTTATTTTACTGTACAGGACTTTGGGAAATTTGTGTTCATTTAAACTGTGCTTTATTAACAAAACGGATTGGATTGGATTTACTTCAGGTACATTTTCAGGTCTCCCGGCCTCTGTTGTTACTCCTTTTGAAATTGTGAAGGATATTCGAATAAAATTACCAATAACTTGCAAATGATTAGAAGTCGCACCTACTTTCACAAAATAATTGCTTCCGCGGAGGTAAACCAAATGAGGTGACATGCTATTTGGAGTTTTGAGTAAACATGACACCGTTTACTCCTCTATTTTCAATATCTCATAAGAAAAATTCCAGGCAGCCTTTTGACATTGTTATCCAAACGCATGTAGTCTGATTTACTAAAGGCTTCAAATGTAGCATATTGTGGTTTTCATTGTCCTTGGAAACTACCATGTGATCCGGATCCACATCCAATGGCTTTTTGTACGCTCAGCAAAATCTCCTGCCTTGAGCTTCTGACGTTTCCCTCCTCCTCTCTGTAGATTTGGACCCTGTCAGATCTCAGGGCAGGAGATGACCTTGGGTTGTCATTGACATCTGCTCACAAAGTCTGGAGGATACAATGGATTTTACTGGAAGCTGGGCTGCTGCTGCTGCTTAGCCGGCCGCCCATGTGATGCCCGTGTCCTTCAGAAATCGGGAGACATGTCTTCACAAGAGTAGCGAAGAAAATGACTTAAAATCTTAAAAACAATGTAGGTTTCTTTTAACCGCGATCGTTCCCTATCAGCCGTGTGTCGGAAGGCAGCAGGGAGCGTTTTTTTTTTTTAAAAGCGCTTCAATAAACCACTATACAACTCTCCACTAGCTGGTGAACACGGTGGAGCATCAAATACTTTCCTCAGGAGCTGGCAGAGACCAAACAGAGGGACAAATGAGAGTGAATATGGAACCCCTGTGTGCCAGGTGGAGAGAAACATGTTTCCAAATTGATGTGGAAATCAGCCTCAAAGATGATACGACTTGTTTCCACTGTCCCCAAAACGGCCAAAACCCGAGATGCTCGCAGCAACGGCGTTGAACAACAAGCTGTGTAGTCATGCATGATGCAAAAGTTCACCGAACGCACCGTCAGAGCCTCGTGTGCAACGGCGCTCACACCCTGTGCATGCAAATCGATTCAGACGCGCCAATCGAGTGCTGGAAGGTATGCTGACATAAGAGGAGAGCGCATTACCTTTACACTATGCATTGTCCAACTCTATTATGTAAATAGCTTGCTCCTCTTGGACGGGAACTTGCCTGTGTGTGTGTGTGTGTGTGTGTGTGTGTGTGTGTGTGTGTGTGTGTGAAGGGCTGCAGGCCTGGCTGTTATATACACAAATAATTTATTTTTTATCTTGTCGTTTCGGATTAGTCATAAATATACCTGCAGAATACGTTTGTCTCTGTGCCGCATGCCAGTGCAGGATATTTTGTGTGTGTGTGTGGGGGGGGAGGGGGGGGAAGCGTAATTGCAGCCAGCACACAAGGACATTTGGAACGATTACGGGAGACAAAAGGACATCAACAATGCCTCAAAGTATTGATGGCTCCCGTTAGACATGTACGCCATATGCCCAGCTGCTGTACAATCCCACTGTTGATTAATACCTTCCTCTTTCTCATTTCATTTTTATCGTTGCCGCCTCACGTGGGACACAAATGAGTCCCAGCCCAGGTAACACTGGTGTTGTGCTCCTGTTTGTGCCTCAGCTTCTTGTCGCCCTCTCCGTCTCGACTTCTTTCTTCTCACCGCAGTGCCGAGACGTCCACGCCGCTGCGGGACTCTCTAACGAAGGCAGCTTTGGATAATACGGCCTCACCCGGGGGACCGCTTGTTTGGAAATAATTATCTCTTACAGCTGGCAGAGAGAGAGAGAGAGTAAAAGCTTCTTCTTTTACCTTAAGAGGAGGAGAGATGTTCGTCTGCACCGAAACACAGAAAATGTGATAAAAAGAGAAAGGAGCACCTCTTCGCAACTTGCTTGAATTCACTAGTATTAATACATTCACTTGATGGAAGCAGATCGTGGCAAAATTCAGCTGCGTCTGAGGACAAAGAGACGTGACGATGCACAGCGACGGTCACAGGATGAGAATTTGGGATCAAATTGGAAATGTGAGGCTGTGTGTTGGAAAATGGAGCCGAGCAGGGTTGTTGTCGTGTTTTTTCACCTTTGTGCAGCCTCGCTGTGTGGCTGCTTATTATATTTAACCCTCCCGACTTCAGTGTGCGTGACAGCATGCTACATTTGCTTTATCTATTGCCAGTTGCCAAATACAAATTCAGCCACAGCACGCTGCATCAGGCCCCTGCTGTTGTTGCCATCTCCCTAAATCATCCCCCCCCCCCCCCCCACACACACACACACACTGATGCAATCGCGTGCCAATACCCGGGCCGGTCCCATCCTTCACCTTTTTACATCTAATTTTTTCTAGTTTTTCTCTTTCAACCTTTTTCTTCCTTCATCGCTTGGCGCCGCCGTCCGTCTTTTTTTTCCGGCGGCCTAATAATGCTGACAAAGCCACTAAAGAGCCTCTCAGGTGTGATGGGTCAATGCTACAGTTTTATCTCTGGATAAAGACACCTTCAAACGCAGCGGAGAGGAGAAGGGGGCGGGCAGGGGGGGGGTCAAAGGGAAGGGAGGAGGCAGAGAGGTGGGGAAAAGAAGGAAGAAATGGCAGGAGAAGAGGGGCAGGTGGATAAAGACGTGATTATGATAAACCAACAGCATGTGTACATAAAGCCCACACCCCCCCCCCCCTCTCTATCACTGCATCATCTATTTTCTGTGGCCAGCCACTAATTAACGACATGATAGCCTCAGTCATGTGCCTGAGAGGCACACATAAATCTACCTCATCACGTTAAACGCAAGGGCACGTCAAGGACACCGCCCTCCGTACCCCGCAATGGAAAAATCATCCATCAACACGAGTCATTTCATCTGATACTCAGGCGTAGGATCTTATCTTCCTCAACTAGTGGCGAATTCCCATATTATTCAGCCAGCGTGAATGCTGTTTTCCCATTAAGTCGGTTAGAAACGTGTCAGTAGCTGCAGATTAATAAAACAAAACCTCTTTTTCGTGAATTATTATTTGTGCAGATATAATTTGCATAATGAATTACCGGGTTACAGCTCCTATAACTTAATAATTTGGTGTTTTTCTTTGTCAGATATTATGCACAGATTTTCCTGTTTCAAACTATTTGTCGGATAAAAAAATCGTCATGGCCTTTTGGAAATTATAAATGGGAGTCTCTGTCCTAAATGATCAAGAATCAACAGATTGATCAATAATACGGTCAATGTTAGATTGAGTCCCAGATGCAAAGACACACCACTTGATTACATAATTTAACAACGGATGAGAAAGGAATCGGGAAAGAACAAAAACCACAGAATCAAACAGTATCATGGTCAACGGCGTGACGCCTGTTGACCTGAACGCCATCAAAGACACGCCATCTAAAAGCGAGTGGGAAACATTCGGCACAAACAGATAAACGAGTACTCTTCAACGGACGGGAACACAGCAGCACCAAGGTGACTCAGTCTTGGCAAAGGAGTGAGATCAGAGCGAGGAGGAAAGACAAAGTGGATTATGGGGAAAAGGAAAAGATCAGTGGGCGCGATAAGCTCATTGTCCTCCCTTTGGGCGCAGAGGACGGGGAAGCAACAGGGGGCCACATGCATGGCGTCGCACGCCGTTATTGATTCGTACGCTCACGCAAAACGCGGCGTGCGAGCGTCCATTTTCGGTCCACCTTGGTGCCGTGGGCGGAGAGGGGAGCTTTGGCATCAACACAAAAAGTCTTCTGCTACAGGCAATAGGGATGCCAGAACGCTGCTGTCAGTCAAAGCGACTGAAGAGCGCCTATGCGATGCTCCCTCTGTCCCTTTTTCCCATGATGCCACTGCATTTCTTACAAACGCCTCGTCTATGCGTTCTCCTCGCTGCTGATAATCCCGACATGTGTATGTAATCCCGTTTTCACTTTAATCAGGCACATGCTGCCACATACATGTGCAGTCTCAGCCCTCACATTCCAAACAATCGACCAGCTTGTGGAAGAAAAGGCTCCCCCGGGGGCCCCGCCTCGTCCCGTCTAATGGAATTTCTTAGATGTTCGAGCGATAAATAAATAAATAAATAAATAAACTCCTCGCTGCATGTGCCGTAATGCATTTAGAGCGCTGAAAATGAAATTAGCGCTGGAGCGCTGGATGGCACGGATACACGGGGGGGGGGGGGGGGTTGGTGCACGCTACGTTGAGATAATGAAGAAGAAAAAAAAAGTGTGATGATGTTGGTGTCAGGCACCACATGTGAGCTCTAATTGCTGACCATAGAGAATTGATTCAGGTTCCGACTGGAGTAGATGGGCACTGCCCAGCTCGTTGGAATGATGGTTGTTTAGCAAGACGTGAAGGAAAAGATTCATAAAATAAATACATGACTGACTTGTGTGCATGAATTTCTGATCAAATTTCTGGAATCGTCCCACATTATGAGCTGGCAATTTTGCATTTACTTGAGTCAGTCTTGGACTTAGTCACAAAAGATTTTAACTTTTAGAAGCTAATTATGTAAACTGGGAAGTCTCTTCACCTTAAAAAAAAAAAAAGATTACAGTCGCCCTTTTGAGTCTATATTTCTGGGGACCTGGAGATTGTTATTCCACTGTTTGGCCATTTTGAAAAGTTTGTCCTTTATGCATCTGTGATAGATTTCACCTCAGGATTTGCCATGATACGTTACCACATTTCTTCATTCTCTTTTATTATATTTCTACCTGGACTTCCTCTTAGTGTGTAAAGCAGGGAGCCAGAAGTCCACCCCCGAGCTCCTGCAGACTTTGATTATATGCACCACGATAACTTAACATAACAGCGCATAAAGTATGAGGACGAGGGGCCACTGGGGAAGAAAGAGTTGCCCAGAGACATCACTTGGGACCACTATCGTTTCCACAGATATAGATGAATGTTCCTGTAACCACGCAGCAACTTGACTACATTTGGAAGTCATTTACATTGTAAGGGGATGTAGCTTCTGCTGCTTTATCTGCATATATTTCAGATGTATTCATTTCTTCTCAATTGCATACAAAAAAAGACGTTGCCCGGTGGCAGATTATAATATTTATACATGTATGCAATTTCACACCGCCCAACATGGAAATAGATAATTATGGGGGAAGGATGCGCATTTGGTTAAACAAACAGAACAAGGCCGTGTCTTTGTTGTTGAAATCCATTAAAAAGAATTCTGCTATCGATCAGACAACAAATACATTCTTGTCATCAGTGCACGACAATTTGAACAGTATTATTCAAAAATATGCTATGAACTGTATTTGAAATTGATGTGAGGAGCACTAAGTAAGTGGTGTATTGAATTAGAAAATGTAATGGTAATTTGTTGTACAATTACAGTCTAATAAAAGACAATTCTTTGTAATGAATTTGTTCACAGCACCATAGCCTCGACTGTAATTGTTGCCGGGTAGGATGAGAAATTGGCAACTACTTCTTTCTCTTTGGTCACCATTAGAACCACTTTCCATAACCGGGGCATCAAAGAGTGTCATTAGCTGCATGCGAGAGGGAATTCTGCTGTCTCAGCAGACTCGAGACATATCCAAGGTCATCTCTGGAAGTGGAGATGATGAATAAGCTGATGCAGATGTCTTTGGAGGGACACACTGAGACTTCAATGCTGACAGGCCAGTGGATCTGTTCTGCACAAAGAAGGCCGACAAAGCAACCGGTGACTTGCGCGAGTCCTTATGGACAGCCCTGATGGTCGAGCGGCTTGCACTCTCGGATGCTCTAACAGCTGATGAGCCTCTCAGATGGGACTTGCTGATTGTGTGTCAGCTTGTACGGTTGTGTGGAAGCTTCCCGCCCCGTCGGTTTCGAGCTTAGCTCATTTTCGCTTGCTCACTGGGGTGATACCCTACCACCGGTTAATAAAAAGCAGTGAGAGCCGAGGGCGCGTTGTACGGTGGCGCGGCTCGGAGCTTAATTCTCCACCTGATGTCTGCTTGCCTTTCATACCAGAGTGCGTTGCGGCGTCAGCATCGTGCACAAAGCTCTCGCAGATGATTTTCCACTTGATTTACCTCAGCTGATTGATGGTGTTGCCCCCAATGAGGATAAAAAAGGAAAGATGTGTTTGGATTTATTTTTATTTGGTACCCCCGGCCATCAGGAGGAGAAAAAAAAACTCATCGTCTGACAAACGCACCATCATCTCTTTGTGTGTCGTGCACTCGCGCAAACAGATGATCCGTCTTCCTTTTCGGGATAAAACACACACCTACATATGTTACCTCTGTCTTAGCGGATGGAGCGAGAGGCGGGCCTCATTTGCCAAAGTGTCGGTGCCGGACCGATTGCAGCAGGGTGATGAATGGCTGATGGAGGCTCAGCGGGGGGGGCAGAGGAAACAATTAGTGCCATGTTGATCTCTCCTCTCCTCCTCCGCCCTCCATCCATCCCTCATCGCCTTGTTCGCTCCCTCTAATCCTCGCTAGCGTTCTCCCAGTCAATCATTGCCTCCCTCTTCCCATCAGCTGGTCTCTCTCTCACTCTCACTCTCTCTCTCTCGCTCGCTCTCCCTCTGCGTGTACCTCAATGAATGTCCACCACGTAGCCATTAGTATTAATATGCATCTTGAGGGAGGAAGGGGTACAGGCTTAAATGAATAAAGATGGAAATAGGGAACAGGCGGATGAGGGTTGGCGAGAGGACAATGAAGTGTGTCGTCCCTGCAATGTCGACATCATTAATGCTAGCTGGTGGTGGAGTCAGGAGAGGGACGGGGAAAGGAGGAATGAAGTAGAAATAAAAAATGGCACAGGTGAACAAGTGGGATGGTTCTGGAGTGACCTCAGAATGCAGCGTCATAACTTTGGGGATGGGAAGAACATGCCCTCCCTCCAATTTACTGAATCATCTACACTCGACGGCCACTTGCAGGGGAACCTTGCTACTAAAAGGTTGGACCCAATTTTCCCTACAAAACTGCCTTAATTCTTGGTGGCATCCTTCCAACAAGGTGTTGGAAACATTCCTCAAAGATTTTGGTCGATATTGACATGACAGCATCACTCAGTTGGTGCAGATATATCGCCTGCACATCTGTGATGCAAATCTCACGTTGCACCACATCCCAAAGGTGCTCTATTGGATTGAGGTGTGGTGAATGTGTGGAGGCCATTGAACTCAGTTTGAGATGACATGAGCTTTGTGACGAGGAGCATTATCCTGCTGGAAGTAGCCATCACTGTAGTCATAAAGGGATGGACGTGGTCAGCAGCAATACATCACACTACGTTGAACCAAGACCAGCTCCGAATCCTCAGGACCCGCCTGAACACAAGTTCTCATATTAAGCTGTGCTGATGCTATGGTATGATTGGATATTGCACTTTATCTGAGCAACCTTGTGCCACCCCTACAACTGAATCCAAACACACACTTTAATGCAGGCACGTGTGTCTAAAAGTGTATTTGTTAAAAAAAACAAGTGCATGTGTGTGCGTGCGGGACACATTGTAATAAGTGTGTTGGTCCCACAAAGAGGTCAGGCTGATTAATGGCCACTCCTCCCCAAAGTGCTAGCCAGGACCAATCTGTTTCTGTCACCCAACCACTCAGCGGAAAACAATAAGTGCCAGTGTGTGTGTGTGTGTGTGCGCGCTGTGTTTCCACACTGTTGGCGTGCATGGGGTTTCTGCATACATGCATATATTCACGCAGTGTTGGCACGTATGCACGGACCATAGGTGTTCATTAATGCATTCGTGGTGTAACAACAAGAGTGTGTGGACATCAGGGGCAGCGCGGGCAGATGAATGGCCTTCACCGAGTCGCTGATCATCACCACAAATAGGTCATGACATAAACAGGCTAGAGATGGAAGGCGGAAGCAGCGGGGACCCTCCCTGAACCGTACAATATAAAAGTTGGGTGTCGGGCGGGAGCGAATTAGAGGCCAGAGTTTCTTCTAAAGCAATTCAATATTACAATACCAATCAACATTTAGTCATTCAATTCAGTGTGAAAGTGTGGTCTAACCTTTGACTGCTTCAAAGAGTGTCTTCACAAACAATCTTCAGTGTATCCTCAGTGGTAAAACCCAATGTTTGTTCATCCGTGACCATTTACGTCTCGTTAAAGTGTCCTTGAACTGAAATACAGACTCATTGCTTTGTAAATTGCTCCAAATAAGATCCTCAATCAAAGTGATTTTGTTGTAAAATGAAGAGGAAACACCGATTAACTTGACCTCTGCATCTACCCACTCGATTCCAATGTCAGCCAAAGTCCTCCTCCTACGGAACATAATCTACCCGACTTTTGATCGTTCTCACGCTTCAATGTTCTGCTCAAAAAACCCTCATGAGAATAAAAAGGGGGAAATCTGCTCATAATTACGTGATCAAATTGAAATCACCTGCAGAAATGCCATTCCTGTGGCGCGTTAACTGGAATAACTGGAATGACTCACTGCAAATTAAAAAAAATAAATGGTGACACCTGAAGAGTGAGGAGTGCGAGTTGGACACGTAGTGTTTCCATTAAAGTTAGATGCTGTAAACTTACAGCTAGACCACCATTACCGTGGATGAGTGGATTTTACTATTCTTAAATACTTCAATATTTTGTATGGCTAAGTGAGCATTGTAATATGTAATACTCTCTCTAATACAAATGGATAAGTGCTTTAATGTAAAATTAGCAGCGCTTCTATTCTTCAAAGAGGTCTGTATACCTGACGTGAGGTTTGGAGCTTCTGTGGTCGTCAGGTTATTATAATGAGCCCTGTAATCTTTGTTAAATGTTTAACTATGACAGGGAAGATGAAAACGGAAGCGGGCGGAGCTCGAGACGAAAAAAGCAGAGACAGCGGCGCCGTAATGAGAATCGTGCTCGATTCATTTTACTCCGCTAGTTAATTCAATGCAATTTCACCACGCTCACACACTTATCCCAAGCGCTTTGGAAAAATACGGTGGACATGTGTCATCCCACCGACGAAATGAGAGCGGGGGGGGACGGCAGACGAAAAAAGCAACAGTTCCATTTCAACACCATGATCCACTTATTATACGTTTTCATTCTGGTGGTGTACACTAACTGTCCTCGGCTGAAGTTATTTTTGTGTCAGCCTTTTACTTCACAAAGTCAGAAATGAAAGAAATAAAAAGCCAGCCGTCTGTGTCCCTGCTCGACGGAGACTCAGTGGATTAGAAACCCTGGACGCGGCCTCCTTCGTTATCTCACAGCCTCACTCGATGCGCAAACTGCAAAGGTCAAACGGATTTATAACAATAACTCGTAGGCTTCTTTTTATTGACTTACAATGCCACAGTTTCTAAGAAGACAAATTCCCAAATATACAGCAAGCACAATATTGTTCTCTCACAGCAAAATGCATTACTAGAATAAGATAATGTTCAGTGCTCGTTAAAGAGTTTGTCATCACCTTTTCAAAAAAAAAAAAAAAAAGCTTTTGCATCTCAAAACGTAAGCCAATGAAACCCCCCCCCCCTTCATTTATTATTGGCTGTACACAGAGCTCATTTTTAAAATGTCATTTTAAATCCCGAGGCCCAGTCCCTTTGTGACCATGTTGCTGGATGCATAGTGACGTACAATCCACTGGGCAGTTTGCAGAACACTTTCATATTTTTTACATGTATTTCCACTCGCAATTTGCGAGCATGAAAAGCTTAAAACTCGTTGAACGCAAAAAACGCAAATTTTAGCTTTTGAAAAGCTGAGGGAGTTGGATGTTCATTAATGAGAGGGCTAAGTGACATGATACGAGTGGCTGGAAAAAAGCTCTCCGGACTTGTGCGGCCATTATGGTGAGCCCTCCTGGGATAGAAGAGAGGGAGAGAGGGGCTTCAACGAGCTCTCGTAAAGGTAATGTGTGTGGGAGGGTGTGTGTGTGTGTGACTACAGGCCAGCAAGTGAATGAGTGACTGAATGAGCAAAACAGAATCCCAGCGATGGGGAGATAGCAACGAGAAGGTAATCTCAAGGTCATTTTTGTCAATAGTACCGATGTAGGTCCAAATGTGTGTGTATGTTTGTGTTGCACATCGGTACACAAATCTGACTCATCGTAGCGCCCCATAAGGTGTAACCCTCAGACACAAGTCCTTCGACCCAGGTGTGTGTGTGCGCTGTGGTCTCGGTTGTGTGTGAACATGCCCTGTGCGGTTGCTACGACAATGACGGAGAAGCAGGACGCTGGGTAATGGAGTTTGAACCGGTCCAGAGTGCATCACGCTGACAGATGCTAGTCCCCTCGACCGCCGTGGGGGAGGAAGTACTCATTCACCCTCATTGCCTACTCGTGGGAGGGCCTGGACTACCGACACACACACACACACACACGTGTGCAGACATTTGGTTCTTGCCGTATGTGTGTATCTCTTATCTCTCAAAGCTCAACGAAGGTACAGAATTAGATATTGTATCTGTGGAGCAGAAAACAAAAGAATAAAGGTATTTAAAATGATTGAGCTGTGATTGTCGAGATAATGGAAGTCAGAGCAAAGGACCTGGCCACAGTTTTACGTTCAGCTCCACATAAGTAGGCGCCGGGGACAGTTTGAGGAGCCAGTGTAGTCTTAATCGAGACAATAAAGGAGATCTAATCACTGGCTTTTTTACATTTTTCATTTGCCAAATATTTGTAAAAACCCACAGACAGAGGTAAATGGTGACCAATGGCTAGGAAAAGGACAGTCAATTAAATTCTAGTTTACTTTAACACAAGTCGAATGCACTCCGTCAAATGTGTGCAGCACATATATGATCTATTCGCAGACACACACACACACACACACACACGTAGGAAGACTCATTATCACAAACAGTAACTCTGAAAATCCTCGACAAAGAGCTCTTTCTCTTTCACCGGGTCTGTCGCCTTTTTCTCGCTAACACACCCTCTTCATACTCACAAAACCCTCTTGACACATTCACATATCTATGTGCACACACACACACACACCGTATTCTGGCACAGACAAAGCCTGCAGACAGGTACATCAGAGCGTCAGGAGTTCATCAAGGTTTCCCTCAGCAGTACAAGGTGAAGTGAGATGAGACGATATAGAATGACGGAGAAAGCGCAGTATGTTCTTTAATCTATTATACTGCTATATTTTACAACATTTCTCCTATATCTACATTTCTTCCTCTATTTCTACTTCTTCAATGTTGTGTTTCATAAGTCATTTTTCAGGGGCAGGTGCTCTGTACATTTGGAAACACATTTTTAAATGATTTCACCATCTCCCTGAGTTGCATTACGCAACAGATTTGATGAAAAGCTGCAGAAACTGGGAGACGAGCTACTTTTTTAGTGAGGGCATATTAAATGCAGGACATTTCTGGGGCACTTTGCCTTTTTTCTTTCTCCTCCCAATTCCGTTGAAGAGCTGTATCACTGAACTGATCTTACATAAGCGGCTCTTATCTGGACTCTTATCCAATTACTAGATTTCCAGGCCGCTCTGACGGACTGCCTCAGCTCGGGGACGCTGCCACACGCATCCTACCTCCGCCTCGCCGTCTTTCCACATGCGGATGCTATCCGACAGAGGGGAGACGGCGCTGCAGACTTCTGCTGAGGCCACGCTCCTTGACCTCTCCGTCTCCACTTCATTCAGTCAAAAGATACGATCTAGTGTGTTGGCGGGGGCGAAGCGCAAGGAGAGTCTCAGTCATCACCACGAGGACGAATCACAACACGGGGACACCTTTCTCTCCTTCCTCGTTTAGCTTCTGCTGGGAGCACAGAGAGGCGGACATGCGTGTCGCATAAAAATGGATGAGGAGGGGAGTAAAGATAACGGAAGGCCTCTCTTCATCTACGCCTCCTCCAGCAGAGAGATGAACCGGCTCGATTTGATTTGATTTCGCGCAGAATTGGACATTGTGCACCGATGACAGCTATTAAGAATAACTAAAGATAGAGAGATGCTGATGGTCTTGTTTACATCTCAATGGTTCTACAGAGGCATTAGTACCACATTGAGGCTGTTAACCAGTTGAAAAGTCATCAAAGTAACATTTTTTCATTCGTTCAGCACCTTTCTGGGTGGAGTTTCCATGCCTGGTACTGGCTTCCTCCCACACTCCAAAGACATGCAGGTTAGGTTAATTGGGGACTCTAAAATGTGTATGAATGGGAGAGTGACACGTTGTCTGTCTCTGTGTCAGCACTGTGATTGACTGATGACCTGTCCATGTATCTCGTGCAATGGTAACTGCAACCCTCTAAGGATAAGCGGTATAAAAGCTGACTAAAATTGTGATTTCCTGTCTTAGCCAGAAGGGCAACACGTTTCGTGAAAATTGTACCCACTTCTAGACATGGTTCTGTTTTTTGGGATTGAGTGAGTGTGAGGCATCTCCTCCCTGTACTAAACTCAGTAATATCAGTGTCACCTCGCTCTGAAGCAGACATGGGATTGCTCCAGAGAATCACCTCCCCCCTCCTGGCCTCGCTCGTCCTCCCCCCGTTTAGCCGACTGCCAAAGAGTAGTTGGGAATATGGGACCAGAGGAGATAAACAACACACACACACACACACACAACGAAACTCATACAAAACTGTGTTTACCAAGTGGCACACAAAGGTATTGCAGCCAATCAGATAACATTCACATTTCAGAATGTCATCATGCATGGAGCCAAATCTATCAGAGACATAAAATGGGTTTTCTCGCTTACCGATTCAATTTCTTTTTCGCTTTTCTTTTTTGTTGGCATGACATGTTAAATGATTTTTGGCTGCCAAACATGCAGAAAGAAAAAAAGGAGAGAAAATGTAAAGAAGCAAAAAGGTGATTATAACCAGAAACTGATAGTAGTTAGAACAAGTACACAGTTTATTTTGTGTATAAGGTTTCTTCTGCACCACTGAAGCGTGCATGCTCCTACAAACGAGTACACAAAAAGACACACTCTTACAGATTAAAAAGGCAGAAGAGACATATTTTAGGCAGCAGGTAGACCCACCCCATCACAAAATGTCAGTACACACACACACACACACACACACACACACACACTGGGGTAGGAACAGCAGCCCACCGTAATGTGATTTTGTCTCGATTAAAATGGTGGGAATTGGATCTGAGGTAAAAGGCCATGTCAAGAGAGAACAAATGGGAGCGGCGGCACACGCAGGAAGATGAACGACTGTCTGGGCGATGGAGAGATGAGATGGAGGGGAGGAGGTGAAGGGAATAATGGGAGGGGGGAAGAGAAGCGGGGGTAAAAGGAAGAAAAAGAGTTGCGGGTTTATATTAATCCATTACAGAGAAGGCCCCTCATATCTGGCACCCTCCTCACCTCCACACATGATGATGGCGCTGACCTCCTCGTGGAGGCGGGACGTCATGGGCTGGGGGATTACACATACACCACCTCCTCCTCCACCTCCTTCCTGGATATTTGTCTGCTCTTCCATCTGCTTTCGTCTCGTTCCACCTTTGTGGCCTCACCTATGTTCCATTTCCCCTCATTATATTTGTGCCTTCTTGCACTCAGCGCTGGAATCAGCCGGCGTCGTACAGTCTTCAGGGAGTTTCCGTCCGGTCCGGAACGCAGTATCTCAGATAAGCCCGGAGGAAATATCTTCAGATTTGGCAGAAACATCCACTTGCACTCAAGAATGAGTCACCGTGACCTCGCCAACGCCTTGAGCTAGTCTCTACAACCCCACCTGGACCTTAAGGATAAACGGATAGGATTTTGGTGGTAAAAACCCATTTTGTGCCTTTAAGTTATGACAATTTAAATTACTTCATATCTCTTGGTTGTCCATGATACAAATGGGAGATTTATTTAGCAAATCAGATGCTGCTCACTTTCACCAACATGTATTCGAGAGCTCTAGAACTATGCAATTTTTTTCCTATGAATAAAATGTGAGGCAACTAATAATATTTTTACAGTCGAGTCATTCATTAACAATGATGAGAAGCTCCATTATGAATAATGAAAGTATAGTCTAAATCCCGCTTACTGGCTTCTTCAGCTGGAAGCTAAAGCTCCTGTGTATGTTTTTTTTTTTTTTGTTAACAGGTATTACTGCGTTACCATGGAGACTGCCATATCTCTGAAGAACATTGAAATGTTAAAGAGTTGGCTTGAAATGGATATTGATTTTCATAATGCTGCTTTTTCTCCTGGTCACCCTCTTTCACCTGCATTTACCTTTGTTTTCCCCTCTCCAACCTTTACCTCGTCAAAACAAATTCCCTTTCCCCTCTTCCTCCTCTTGTTGCCTGCCTGCCCCCCCCCACCCCAAATGTCCCTGTACTAACAAGGAGATTAACACTACCAGCCTTACATTTTATTTGAGAGTATCTACTCACCCAGGCTGAATATCAACGCAATATACGCTGACCCAGAGTCTGTGTGACAGTGAACATATGCAGCGTGAGGCAGAACATGCACGGCTGATACTCTAAACCATGTATCTCGTCCCCATGAGATGAGACCACCAGTATCACTCTGATGAGACGGGTTTGCAGATATCAAAAAGCAAAACGTTGGCGTTTGGATTATCTCCTCATCGAAGGTGCAGCGCTGAAAGGAGGGACTTGTTTTGGGGGGGGGGGGGGGGGGGGGAACGCACATATTAAAGCTGTCCTCGGTATAAGTCGGCTCAATCGACTGGTGAAAAAATATCAGTGAGTCAGTAATCAGCGAGTCAGTCAATGTCCGTGAAGCGGACTGTGTCTTCATTCACTGTAATGAGGGGTAATCATCAGGCTTGATTCATTTTCACACCAACACGTTTAGCACGGCTTAACACGGGCTCAAAAAGGTTAGTCAACTTCACGGCTTGGACCAAATCAAGATGAAAATGCATCTACTTTGTCTTTTTGAGAGAAATAAACACATAACGGCATTGATATCTTGCTCCATTTCTCTCCCCAAAAATACACTTTTTACCTTCGAACAAGTGACAGAGATAGTGTTTCCTTCAATTGCGATCTGGCCCTTGATATCTTATCTGCGTTTTGTAAAACGCATACAGTGCATTGCTACGGGAATAAGCTCTGATCTGCCACAAACACTGTGGTAGATTCTGAGTCAGTGAGCAAACAGTCTTTCATGTGTTTGCATTCAGGAGGATTATCGCTCATTAATTCACCCGGTGAGAGAGTGGCGGTCCATTAACGGCACAGCGCTGCAAACACATACAGTATAATGTGGAGATGAAAAAAATGTGTTGATCAACAGAAAATGTATTTGCAAATACTTTGTTATTTTAAAACAAAGCTTCTGCAAGAAGTCACCCTGGTCTTGTACAACTATTTTGTATTTTCAGATGTTCACTTAATAATCTAAAATGAAAGTCTTACCTGATGTGTTTGATCATTTGTATATATGTTTTTTGTTTTTTTAAATCACACCCAGGTGCAAATATGATGAGATGACAACTAGTGTCTGGTGTCAAATAGTATTAAAAAGTATTTTACATTTAAAAAATGTCCCGCTGCACACACTGTGGGGAGAGCAGGACGCATAGTGGTCACCATCATGGTCTCATGATAGTCTTTCCTTAATATGAGGCGGTGACGATATAGTGACAAGGCCATATCTCAAAATCAGAACGGAGAGACACGCTGCAATCACGGTGTGAGCATATCTGCAGGACACAAGCCGCCTCCCTTGGGGGATTCTGGGCAGAGAAAAGTGATCCGTGATGAATCTCTTGTTAAAAGGTCGATACAAAATATCAGCAGGCCAGATTGCTCGCACAGACTTGAAATACATCGCTTTGGAGAGAGGCCAGAGGAACGGCACTGGCGCTGAAATGCTCTATTGAAAGGCCACCGTGACAGTTATAAACACTTTAGAAAGCAAATGCGCTGAACATTAAGTTCTCTAAGGGACGGAGGCTGTCATATTAAAACGGAGCACGGCGCTTGCCCTAACGTGGTGGTGGTGAAAGGTTCTCAACTCGAGGGGCCAGCAGGAGCTTGGGAGTGTGTTTTGACATATAGTAAGGGGAGTACTGCACGGGCATGGGCGCATCGTCCTGCTGACACAACTGACTTGTTAGTCACAAAGAGACCAACACGGAGCCCTCTTCATTTAATACAGGGAGTTTTACATCTCAAAATCACAGATCCATTTACGTAACTAAGAGACATGCAATATATATATATATATATATATGACCAATGGCCCCGATTTATGAGGAAAAACAAGCACATAAAAGTTGGTGATGCGATGTTTCCTCCAGACAGCAACCATGTTCTCTCACTTGTTTTCTAGTCATGCTTGTGTCTGCGAGCCTCTTTCCCTGTACCCAGTGTCTATGCCAAGCTAAGCTAAATGTGCGCATCCTACTACAGAGCGCGTAGAACTGCACCCTCGCGTCACCATGACCTATTCATATAGGCAGATGCGTCTTTGCCTGCTTCAAGGCTTGTAGTGAGTTGTGTGAAGGCGTATGAGAGAGATCGCGAGAGAATGGCTTTGAATCAGTGGTGACCCCGGGACCACAGAGCGACTGATGAAATTACCCCGCTGCTGAATATTGTTTTGAATAGAGAGCCAGCTGTGAGATGGCTTCTAGACACACATGGCTGGACGGCATGCGCACACACACACACACGCACACACACACACCTTCAGTGCCACTTACGGAGCACACTCAAGGAAGAAAATGCCCAATCTCACATGGGTAGAGGGGGGAAAAAGAAATGAAAAAAACCTGGGAATTGTCGGGCAGAGAGACAGAGATTGAAAGAGCCAAATTGAGAAGCCAAGGAGGGGAGACGGAATCAGGCACCTGAAAAGCGAAAAAGGGAGAGGAGCGAGAGACACGTCTTTGAAGAAGAAGGAAAATGAAATAGACATCCAAAACGGTAACGGCGAGCAGGGAAAACGGGTGAAATAGAGTGCAGCTATTTGAATGGCTCTCAGTCTTTGACTCGCTCCCCTTGTTCTGCTGAGCCTGAGCCTGAGCCTACTGATGTACGGAGCCCGCACAGGGACACCCGCTGAAAGGAGGACGCACTCGTTTAAAGCGCCGTCCCCGGCTCGCTGTCTGTTGCTCTCCGAAGACGAGAGTTAAGACGAGAAGGCTTCGTCTTGGTACTCCTGATCGGTGCTGCTTTGACTTTGTTACTTTCTGCTTCTCTCCCGTTGCAACACTTGTCTTTCGTTGCTGTTGTGGATATCCATGGATCTGACATTTTGAGACCACACCTCAGGGTATTCCTGCTTCTGGCCTGAAAACGTCTGTTGCAGGTCTTCTGTGGCTGAGTTACTTTTCTTACTCTCTCTTCCCGTGGTTACTGTGTAGTTGAGGTCACGATGACAGACTGATCACTATTCTCAATGAGGTATGATCAGCAGATGCCATCAGCTTGTCATGTTACAAATGGCACGTGCCATAACAAAGTACTTTGTGTATATATTATTATTATTTATTTGTCTAAATTTAGTAGTTTGGAGATAACACAATTAGAATATCCTTTTTTTATAAAACAGCAATTATTTAGATTTATTTGTTGCTTTTCTTTGAAAAAACAGTTTCAAAATGTTGCTTTAGGCTTAATAAAATAAAAAAAGGGCCATTTACTATTTTCCATCATTCACGATAATAATCTGCATAGTTTGGCCTTTAGCTGCAACATTCTTTGAACGCTCTTTCTAATCTCTTAAAGCATGTTAAAGGCCAGTGTTTCTTAAGTAGTCATGTCTAATTTGTGTAATCCTTTTAACTGCAACCGGTTACAACTTCACATTTATGCTGAAAGCTTCACTGGGCGTGGGAAAAAAAACCAGATTGAATTATGAGCAGAAGCTCAAAAACGTCCCTTTTCTTTGTCCCCGAGCGGCCACTAAGTAAAAGAAATGTTCTCTTCCCTGGTTCCCTTCTTTCTAAGGCCTCCTGCTTTAGCCCCATCTAAGTGCATTGCAGGAATCATGGGACAACACCTACATTTGATTACATGCCGTTTTTCCAGTATTTGCAGCCATAACATTTGTAACCACGTTACAGTAATCTCATCACGTGACGCTTAACGTACGATGATGCAATCTGGCGCTCTGCAGCCCTGCCTGCCGTTCCGAAGGGAGCGTCACAGAGACAATGGGAAGCATGACTTGGAATTATCGCTTTGTGTTTTGATTCTATTGTGGAGAACGCGCCACGAGAAACTGCACAAACGGCAGGTACGGCTTGGAAGATGAGCAACGTGTCTGCCACACACACACACAAACCAAATAAAAGAGCAACTAACCTCACCAAGCAATCTGCCCCCCCAAACCCAACTCCCCTCCCGGTCTGGGACAAATTCTGAGTAGTGAATGAAGAGTCAGCAGGCAGTCAGTGGCTTGGAGAACGTGTGAGTCACAACAACCAGGAAAGGTCATTGAGCACAGGTCCTTGTTGTAGCTCAATGAGAGACACACACACCAGATTGCACTCATTGTCTTTAAGGAGTGTTTTACGACAAGGACTGAGATTTCAGACAAATGACTAAAAGAAGAATTCTACAGTCGGAGGCCGACAATGATTTAACTTCAACTCTTGCACAACCCAGATGGCAAGCAAATGTGATAGGACAGGAGGGACATAAAGCTTGTCGTATACAATTTAAATGCTTTCCAGAGGTGGAATGTTACCAAACACCAGAAACTACGATACATTTTCTTAACCGTCATCATTGTCGTCACCCGGCATCTGACGTGTCGGGACATTGTGCGCCTGATATCAAGTAGCCAAATCCCAGAATTCTTATCACCCACATGTAGATGCATGCATCCGTTATCCCTCCATCCTTCTCACTGCAGATACCGGAAACGCTACAACTTACTCTGGTTCCTCTTGGTCCCTGTGTGTCGCTCGCTGTCGGGAGATAACGTGGAATGATACGTGTGGGGGTAAGACTATATTTATGTGGCACGTGGTGGTCATTTATTAGAAGAGAAATGGCATATTAGTGGCCACGCACAAGATTTGTCCTCTTTCTTCTGTGAAGAACCAGAGGTCTTTCCTCTATACAATAATATACACATTTTTTCACCTCACTCACAGCCTTCCTCTTTCTTCTCCTCTCTCATTCAGGGCTGATTAACTCCGGGGACCAATTACAGCCTTGTATTAGTACTGGCCAGGTGCTCCGGCCTATTGAGCGATCAGAACTAAAAAGGTCCCTGCAACACCCCCCACCCTGCCAGACAGGCCCCGTAGATTTAGATGAAGTCTCTTCATGCACCAAAGGACAAAGGAACATGGCAGTATGGAGATTACATCATTCCGGTCAAGCTCCCTGCTATCTGCTCTGCAGTCAGATTTACGATCTGTTCCTATTATTCTCACTGGCCGCTTTCTTTCTGTCCTTCTAAAATAAATGACTCCACGCGGGGAGTTGATTTGATTTGTGCTATGCTCAATCCTCAGTCAAATTAAACAGAGTGTTTTCCAGGGATGGATGCAAATGGCCACAACACAAAAGACCAACAGACTGTGGGAGCTCTGGCAGCACATGAATGTAAAGAGGAACGGTGTGAGAGTCCTCGCTCGCCCAGCTGGGGATTGGAAGACAATACGCAATTACTTTTCTCCTTCTTTTTTTACAGAGAACACTTTGTCAACTCCAGTCTACATGTGGAAGCCACAACATGGTTTATTTATTATGAAATGAAATATGTGGTTTGTATTGAAAAGACACAACAATCACAGTCACGATGGTCCGAGTGACCTTTTATCTACATTTAGATTAAACATTGGGCCTTTTAATACACTTTCAAATCACCTTTCTCAGAAGATGCACCTGAGAAAACTATTTTTCAAAATGGGAGTCAGGGATAGCTCTGAATATTATTCATATCAAGAACATGACATTTACACAAGCTTTTTCTCTCTCTGTCTCTCTAACACACACACACACACACACTCACACACACACACACACGTGACATGTATAAAACGGATTAGATATAGAGACGGGTTCATCCACCTGAATGTCACATCATCAGCTAATAAACCAATCACAGACACCAAATAGAAGGTATTAAAAAAAATAATCAGATGAAGTGTAATCAAACACCCAAAGCGACACACACACACACACACACTGCTGCATGTATGCATCCACAAAGCCGGGGCCACTGGTCCACTCGTTACTTATTAATGCTTTCCGACAACCTTCGTAACTGCAGAGCTATTTCTGGGGACGGAATGATCTTCGAATCATCTGCCAGCGAGCCAATCTCTCCCTGCGCTCATCACTCTCCCGACCGCCTCTCATCACTTTTTCTCCTCATCACTCCTTTTCTGAGGGAAGAAGGTTGGCTACAGGCAGGGCATGACAGGTGAAGAGGGTGCGCAAGTGTGTGTGTGTGTGTGTGTAGGAGAGAGACAGCGGTGCACCATAGGGTCCCAAAGTGCCAGGTCACGTTGCTCTGACACTGTAGTTATAGGGCGCCCTCTAAAGGCCACCTAGCAAACTACACCCTCATACAGAGGGTCACGAAGGTCAAAGATTAAAGAAAAATAACAATTGTGTCTGCAAATTGTTATTTTACTATTCCGGCCAGTTTTCCAATACTGGGTTCATTATCATGTTGAAACTTTCCATCCTACAGAAACAGAAATATTCATCGTAAGAATTTATTATTATTAACTGAATGGACAGAGCCAAATTAAATAATGATAAAGGAGAGGGGTATAACAGGAGATTCAGGACGATGAAGAAAAACGTCTTGTCAAATGAATGTAGCCCAGAATAATAAGTGAGGCTGCTGGATGCAGTCATGTCCGCTGGTGCATTAGCTATTCTGTTTAATCACACAGCCAGTTCTCATAAACACCAACGAGCACAGAAAGAGGGATGGAGGCAGTTTAAAGGACAGACTGTGGGATAAGCGGATAAAAGAAAAGCCACATAAAAAGGTGAGAGGTATGGACAATGGGAGTGTAAAGCAGACTGGACCAGAGAGTGACCGGCACCATCTGCACCAAGTGCAGCCTGCAATCTGATGAGAGGTTTCATAACATAATCTCTGATATAATTAAATCCTAAATCAGCTTGCCATCGGTTACGTAAAAGATTTTAATACGCAGGCTCGGTGCTACTTCGGTTTATTTAAACGGGTTTCCAACAACAAGTAGACCGGGAAAAGAGGGGTCAGGTTCATAATAAAATGCACAAAATATGAAAAGAGAAAGAGGGGTAAATGTCCCCAGATTTACCCCAGCTAATGCAAACCAGGTGTACCAGCTGATTACTGAGTCGCATCAATGAGGCCGATGATCTCACAGACTTTAAACGCTTTAGAAGAGAGAAAACGAATGATCAACACTCACCGCCTGCTATGGAGCCGACGCTGTTCACGGCACACGGAGCGCTGCACTTCAATCTGCTGCAGCCGTTAAGGCCTGTGACATCATCGCCCTCATTGATGCAACTGAGCAATCGGCTGGCCCACCTGGTGGCGTTTCCTGACACTTCCCCCTGCTCCTGAAGACGATAGTAAGATAGTTTGTAAGAGTTTACCCACCTTTGAAAAGGCAGCATAAATCCGTCTTACAGTACCTCGCATGATATTGAAGGCTTAAACAGTTGCAGTCAAAATTATTCTACGCCCATTAGGTTCATTGGACAAATGTACAAACTTTAAACCGTTTAAATAAACAACTCAAAGGCCAACTATAATAGCTCAACACTTACCACGATGGTAACATTAGTTAAAAATATGAAAACATATTAACATTAGTTACCATCGTGGTAAGTGGTTTCTCCAAATTCAACACAAAATGCCACTTTCAACGGCTACCGCAAAATGATTCAAAAGTCTTTCTTCCTTCGTAGAGCCCGATCCGAACATGATCCATCGTCAGACCCGAGGATCTGACAGCGTTCCTGAGGAATCCGAGACCATTCCTTATGGGCAATGGCCTCCAGCTCGCCAATATTCTTGGGTTTGCTGCAACTGCCTTCTTCAAATCCCTGCATCGCACAGTATTTTCTTGCCATATAATGGTAACGATAAGGAGCAGAATCAACAATGGAGCCAAGGCATGGGGTCCATCTCCAAACGTATGACAAAGTAACGAGACAAATTATAGATAAGTATTATAAGTATAAGATACAGATCAGGTATCACTCGCCATCAATTGCTTTTATGAATAAAAAATACCACAAATGTATCACTACATCACATGGCTGGCACCTCAGAAGACTCTACAGGTAAAGTGAAGCAGCACTGCTGAACTGCTGCAGCCGCAGCTCCAGTCTCCCCCGAGACTTCTTTTGGAGGAGCAGCCGGCTGTGTGTTTACCGCACTGCAGAAAGCACAGAAGGGCTGAAGCACTGATCCTCCGGTGTGAAAGAGCTGTGTCGCTCGTCAAATCAAGTGGAAACCACAGTCCTCGGCGAGGAAGAAAGCCCGCCATGATTGACTGCCCCCGATGGAGTCCAAGCCACAGGATCACCTCCAGCTGCATGAGGATGACCTGCCAGGGAGTTCAGGCTCCGACCACTTTACAGAACAGCCTTTCGCCTGATGCCAGTGATGAGAGGCGCGGAGGCGGCCCGGGCTGAGGTTAAAAGCGGAGTAGGGTGGGAACAGAACATTTCCAGTTTTTTGGCCCAGCCGAAACATCACAAACGTTTCCTTTTTGTGCTTATTGTGATGCATGGGCTGTCGCCAGAGTCCCAGTGGGAAAGTTGTTGCCACATAGGCAGCCAATATATTGTTTTGGAACTGTATACGTTAACTCTGCAGAAAATCATTTACATACAGTGTTCAATAGACCGTTTGAAAAATATTAAGTGAAATGATTTCCTTCTATCTGCTGAGAAACACCCAGTATAATAAATGACATCGCAAATAGAATGCAAAGGAGCCTTTTGAATCTCTCTCTCGCTTAACTGCACTGTGTTGATTTATGTTTACAAGGCCCCCCCTCCCTCCCTGCGACAGATGTATAAAACGTAGAATTAAAGTGGAACTATTTGTGCTTTATTGAATCACATCACATTATTCTGCATGGTGCCACATTACTCAAACCACTGGGGCCTGATATCTATGAAACGGATCATCCTTGTGCATGCGCATCATGTCCCTCTGGAGGGACAGACGCTCATCTGTAATTCAAAACTGAAGCAGCTAGTTCTGAGTCGCAACCTCTCCCCATCACATGTTTAGGCATGTCGAGATCATTCTTGACTGGTTACTCGTTCGAGTGCAACAAGGCTGTTTCAACAGAGCGAGCGACTCCTCTACCCGGCTCACATTCTCTGCACTGGACCCGGCCATTTGGGGCGGCGGTCCCAGCTCTCGCTGGTCAGGATAGATTGTCATGTGGATTTTCAACCCGCCGTACACTCAGCCCACCCCATTAGACTATTTGATATGCTATTTTTTATTTTGCACGTGGGAATCAATGGAGCTTTTGGGCTTTTGGATGACGTCATCTACAGGAAAACTAATAGTAAGAACCAACTTAAACCCAGACCAGTTTTTTTACAGGTCGATTGGGTTCAGGGATATCAAAAGCACAATTGACAAATTACATGTGACAGATTTGAAAAAACATCTCAAATAAGCGTGAACCTCACACAGTGGAAACTATCCCCACTACCAAGCACAATAAGGCCCTCAACACTTCCATCAGCATGATACAAGAGGTATAAGAAAGGCAGTGGCAACCGGTTGCTTTCCCCTTTTCTCCCTCTTGACTCCCTCCACGTCGCACCTGATTCAAAAGAAATTGCTCGTTCCAATGTATTGAAGCCTATGATTAGCCAGCTATTAGGCCTCCAGTCAGATGGAGAGAACAAGACAGGAGCAAAGAGGGAGCGAGACTAACAACACTTCAGACAATGCTGCTTCGTGTAGGGCCTACGGCGCCTTTCTTGCCCGTCCGTTTCTACGGCGTGACACCGCTGCAGCGGCATGAGGTTGACACATCAGTGATGTAGCGGTGCTTGCTACAAGGCGATCTCACAGCCAGATCTAAAAAGGACACTGCGGGGCGACAATAAAACAGCGAGAGATAGAGACAAAGCTGTGCCGGGAAAGAGAGCGCACAAAATGAAAAACAACAGCAAGGCCCTCAAAAGACAGGGACAAAAGAGCTTTCCCCCTGCCGCCTGCTCCTCGGACATGACTAATAAATCACATTGAGACCATCAAACAGCGGGCATCAAGTGAGCGACTCGCGCCATCGACCCGGATGCCTTCTCACCTGAAGAAAAACAGAGAGTGGATAGGGAGAAACACACACAGCATTGGAAAAAACCCCGATGGGAACACACAGTGAACACTGGGGGTGGGGGCGGGGATCCATTTCTGTAAAAAGCAAGATTTTTGTATTCGGAAATTTGAAATTGATTCACAACTTCCAAAAATGTGGAATAAATTGTGTTTGTTCCACACGGTCAGAGAACCCATCTCCAAACGTGAATCAGAAAAGATGAGTCCCGACTTCCAAACACATGGGTGTCTTCCTAGTTGATAGTTATCTTCAGTTGTCTTCACACAGTAAGAATAATAATAATAGTTCATGTATGGATGCATTTACGTTCTTTGAAAATGTTTCCAGTTTAAAATGCTGCATTAAGCTTGGGTTTGATTGGGTTTCTGCTGCAAAAAGCAGTTTACTGTGTGCTATAAAATCTGAATGTTTGTACAATAATGGAATGGAACATTTTTTTTTGTATACGTCCACATAAGACAAACTGCCTCCTTATCCATCTCTACAGGCACCAAAAACTATTTTGCTGACAAATTACGTACGTCAACCAACCCCCGTTTTTGAAGGAAGCGATTTTTTGGATACCCCATCTTCGCCTGAGCTAGAGAGACATTTTCAACCAGGATTACTTTAAAAAGGTCATCTTTTTAACCGTAGTACGCAATGCAGCTGGCTTTACAAACTATGTCGTGTTTCATGCAGAATACATTTAATCAAAACATGCCGAGCCCTCAACAAGAGCACTGAGCAACCGTGGCCAAGTGGTGGAGTTACATTCTCGTGGTGGTGGACCACCGGGGCCAGCTAAGCCTTCTCTGCTGGCCTAGACTCAAATCACACACTCAGAACTCTTTTATCATGTATTTATTTTTTGATTAGTTATTTTTCACAGTTGCACAGCTCCTGTCCTTCTCTGTTGCTCTGCTTCCAGTGCTGCTGGTTTTAAAGAGAGCGGGGCTAAAACACTTTTTTTCATTAAAAAAATTTTATTTTGAAAAAAAATGACCGGGATTCTCTCCAAATTACATGCGCTTGTCCCTCTTGACACATTTCTCGTGCGTCTCATTCATTCCACTCAAATCGAGTTATTGAGGGATGTATATAAACTCTCCCATGGATGAGGAAAATATATGACATTACTTTGAGTACTTTAGTGTGCAATTACTGAAAGTCAGCGAGTGGTCTCCTTGCTGCTTGTGGCTAAACGTTTCTATTTGTTTTAGGTTAGCTCACGGGTAAGACACAAATACACACACACACACACACAAATAGTTGTGTTTCAATTAGACGCTCGGAAAGTTGATTGGGGGGCCAACCCACCACATCCGTGACAGAGCTGTCCAGGGTACTACTTTATTCGTTTACCTGAGGTCAAAAGAAAGAATTGGACATTTTAAAAATTGGAGGTTTTTAGAAAGCCTCTGTTGAAATAAGACTGTGTTAAATAAAGCATTATAACAGATGTGTTGGTAAAACAACAAAACAACTGCAGATTATTGTTTTATTACGATATTCATTGTTATATGTGATACGTGGATTTCACAGAACAGATTTACAGAAACTCATAAACAAGCACACACACACACACACACACACACACACACACCTCAATCCGGAATGACAAAAACAAAGACATATCACAGAGAAAGTGGAATAACTGTCTCCTTGGTTACACATGATCAAAATCCCATTCCTCGAGACTGTCCATGCTGCGCTTCAAAACGCCCCCTTCTATAAAGTGTGGACTTTTGGAATGTGTTGACCTCCTGAAATGAAGTTTCTCTTTAGTGCCTTCCTCCCCGCAGTAAAGGTAGAAGTGAGGGGCGAGAAGCCCGGCACCTTGTCGGCCTTCAAAACCCCTTCTACCCATCGAGGCTAAAGTGCTGAGAAACATGAGAAGGCTTTCATTTTTAACACAGCCTCGGCTAATCTAATTATCTCAGCAATTAGACTGTGCTGTTTGTGAAAATGAACTCGGGGAAGGCAGTGCGGGAGTTGTGACATAATCTGTTCGCCTTGGCCAAACTGACGATGGGAAGAAAAAAAGATGGAGAAAAAAGGCTTCGGAGAGTTGCCAAAAATGTCATCAGTTTTTTTCGCCTGCGGCCAGTGCTGTGATCGAGCGCGTGTGCGTGCGTGCGTGCGTGCGTGCGTGCGTGCGTGCGTGTGTGTGTGTGTAATAGAAAAAGGAGGCATCTGTCTGTGCGAATCCTCTCTGTTTGGTGACAGGAAGATCTCAGCTTCACCACCAGTCAATCTCTCCTCTTTGGAGTTCCTGTGGTCTGAAGCGAGGCTTTTCAGGAACCCCCACCCGTCGGGGCTGTGAGGTTTGGACACCAGATTGAGCTGGTCGGCTAAAGGTAGATTCACACACCCAGGGAAGCACACAGCTTGGTTTAAGTACAGACAGCTATGGACAAACAAGGGAGAGCGGGGCGAGGAGACAGAACAGAGAACAAAGAGGGCTGTGAAGAAATATAGAATATACACGTATATGGTTTCATGTGCTAAGAATGAGGAAAGGGAATAGTTCACACTAGTATACATCGGTTATCTGCATTTAGAGCTGTGTGTGTGTGTGTGTGTGTGTGTGTGTGTCTCCCTCCACCGTCTACTCTCTCAGTACACTACAAAGTCAAACCAAAACTGATTTATCTTGTTTTTTTTCTTGACGGGACATTATGGCTGCTGATTAGCATGCATTGGTGGGTGGAGGGTTGCAACACACACACACACGTGCAGTATGCGAAGAGATGATTCATGGTTTGTTTTTTCAACAATGGAAGTTGCACACGTGCACACACAGTACGTTAATGATGCATCCCTTGACAAAAACATGTGTTTATGTTATTCTTTCATATTTAAAAAGGCATGAAAGATCCAGTATGGGTTAATAGATGAAACAGTCATATTTGGTAGATGAAATGAACACATGATGTATGGATGCACATGAGGAATCCATTCAAAAAGGTATATTGCCAATTACATCTGCACCAGCGCTCCTACGTCTGTTTTTCTTGCTGAATTGAGTGTTTCTGATTCCTATGACATCATCACACTCCCTGAATACAAAACGCTGTCTCCAACATGTAAACCCTTCTGCCACTGACCACACACACACACACACACACACACACACACACACACACACACACACACAAGTTGGTTTTCTGTCTCCAGTGGTAATTTTAGAGCTGTCAGTCAGAGCCTTAAGAAACCCTGAGATGAAAGGAGACAGAGAATCGGGTGTTTGTGTGTGTGCAAACATGCAATTTTTTTTTGCCTTTGCAGCATCTGAATTGTAGATGATTGACTATTTGATTGAAGCGTGCTTAACTAAATGTGAAATACAACCAGTTCTAGACCTGCCTTTAGAAACCCAGATTTGATGGTGCATTGTGCGCCGTCACAGCACAGCAGCCCTGCGTGTAGTTGCTGTTTCATATTCAACGAGTCTGCTGTCAGCGGTGTATGGCGTGGAGAGATGGAGGCCCAGCGGAGAGGATTTTCTCAAAGGTATTCCTGCACCTCATTCCCGGCTTCCTCCATCTCTTAATTAAATCAATTGCGCCCTCTTTATCTTTCTGTTCTTTTCCCCTCATTCTGTCCATCTCTTTCCCTCTCTTTCCCTCCCTCTCTCTCTCTCTCTCTCCCCCCTTCTCTCCCCTTCTCTCGATCTCTCGCCCGCTCTCTGGCCCGTGTGACTCCCCGGCGGCAGTTGATTGATGATGAGAGGAATCTCCCAAGGACAGGCGCCTTGTTAAAGACAGGCCAGTATGTTCTGTCGGGGGGGGGGGGGGGGGGGGGAGTGGAGCACCCTTAAAGCCCAGTGCGACACTTCTTCTAAAAGTTCCCCCCTCCACCCCGTCTTCATCCTCACAGTCTCTACCCGTTCAATCCCCCTTCAACCCATTTTCATCTTAAATGTCACACCCCCAACACCTCTCCAGCCTCCCCCCCGGGCGCTGTTTTAGGGGAGAGCCTCGTCACCGTAGGGTGAACGCTGTCAGGTGGAGGAAGGAGCTTTGCCGTTTCTGCCGATGGGGGGGCCCCCTCCCCCCCCAACCCCTCGGAGGCCCCTGCAGGCGGAGGGGGGGGGCAATCCCAGAGAGAGACTGATTAATGACAGGGGGGCCGTCGTATTCATCACTGCCCCGCATCAGCCCGGAGAGAAACGCTGCTTGTTGCCAAGACGTTTTTCTGCCTCTGGATGTGGATTCCCAGCAATTAATTTGGAAGAATGACTGATGAGGCAAGCAGAGCCGAAATACATTAATAAGGTCAATATTAGATGATTAGGAATGAGAAGAAATGAGATTTAGGGGGAATTCTTGAGCTGTGTATAAACAATCTGCTTCTTTTCTTTATTTGATAGCAAACTAAATATCTTTGTGCTTTAGAGTGCTGGATTGTATTTTTAGACCAAAAACGTATTCATTAAATCGGGTAAACATGTGTCGATTAATGAATGGTTCAAATCGCTTCAGTGCATGGATGAAAAAAATTAACAAAAGGTCAACTTGATGTCCCGAATATATCAGTCTTTGTCCAACAATCTTTCAAGGACAAAGAAAAAAAATGCACCACTAAACAGGCTGTGAGCACCTGAACAAATTGTGATAGATTGAAGCCACACACACACACACACACACACACACACAACTTGTGAAAACCCTGAGCTGCAAGGAATCCTAAATGAATGTATAGTGTTGTTTAAATTTACGTGCAGAACCTATGGTGCCTGCGAGTGCCTGACTAAACCTACAGCGTGCAGAACACATGCGCACGCCAGGCCGAGTGTTACTCCGCCCCCAACCGTGTAAGTAAGTTCTTAATCTCCCATTCCCTTTACAGCAGGAGGAGGCTCCCTCATCTCGCTAAACATTCCATTAGGTTCTGAACTGAGGTTCAAGTCTTGCGGCAAAAACATAAACCAGTGAATACAAACGGACTTATTAATATATTAAAAGGCACGTTGCGTTTTCGTTGGATTCCCAAGTGTGTTCAACGGGGGTTGAAAACCACGCTTTACCGCTTTACCTCCCCTCCTCCCCCCAAGCACTCCAGAGACTCATTCAACATTGAATGCAGCGGCGACCTGAGGGGAACATCCCGGTATGTGACGGAGTCCCCGGTGCGGACGCCGTTACAACAATACTACTGTGGGATCTGCCTACTTTCTGGAGGGTTTGCAATGTGGAGACAAATTTCTCCCCCCGGGGGCATCGGCCTTATCGTCCCGTGTGAATTTGACACGGGACGCTCCTCGTCGAGTCCACGATGGCGGGTGGAGCAGCGGCTTGCACTTGTTTCTTGTCTAGTGGGAGGTTTTTACACCTGGGACCTGTCTAACATAATCAGAACAGCCTACTGTCGACCACTGGCAGCTTTATTGCTTTGCTCAAGGGCACCCTGGTGGTAGCTACAGAGTCATTCTGGAGTGAGATTTGCACTAACAACCTTCCTGTCACAAGCCATTTCTCTGCCTTCGTGCCATTTTCTGCTCATGTTCTGCTTTTGGGCAGCAATGTCCTCATGTAGGCTAAATGTTCCGTTTCTAATGTGAACCATTGAGATTTGTTTTAAAGCTAATCAGGTAGAAACCGGTTATAAATTGACACAGCAGAAATAAAAATAAAATCTTTGAGTAGCGCTTTAGGCTTTAGTAGTTTGAGGATATAACCGTATACATTTTAAAGCATCCAGACAGGTGCTTGGAGAATAATATCTGAAAGATAAGTTACTCTGTTAGAGGCTACTGTGGTACTTATAATATACACATATTAAAAGATATTGATTTGAGGGAGAACAGTTAAACCAAAACTGATTTATCTTGACGGGACATTATGGCTGCTGATTAGCATGCACTGGTGGGTGAAGGGTTGCAACACACACGTGCAGTATGTGAAGAGATGATTCATGGTTTGTGTTTTCAACAATTGAAGTTAAATGCCACCTTGAGCAGCAACTGTGTCAGAAAAAAAATGGAAGAGCTACTTGTGTCCGTCCAAAGTTCTGCCCCAAACCAAACAAACCGTGGTCCGAGGGTGGACTGTAAATTGCATCATCTTGTTCTAACAAAGACGGTTTCTTTTCTGCATGCCATCACATGCATATTTTCAAGTGGATTCCTCGGGCACAGGACGTATAATGTCACTTCAGAGCTCGAGGCAGCTTGAAGCAAGGAGCTTCAACGGCCACTTAATGGACCTCGCAGTCTTTTTATGTGGTGCAGAGCAACAACAGGCCGCCATGGAAGTCCTCAGCCACGGCAGTTTAAGGAGATCCTCTCGGTTCACATTCACAGGTTCTTTGATTTCAAGCCTTCACCCATTACTTTAAACCTGTTATTATTAAAAAAGGTAGTATTCTTATGTTGCTAATCCATCTTATTTGCTATTCAGACACTTATGGCCATTTCAGCCGAACTCATATTAGAATACTGGGCATTAATATTGAATGAAGTGGGAATATAATAATGTGAGTTCCCCTAACTAGAGGCAAACCACTCTCCATGCCGTTCTCTAGGACTCAGCAGCAATATGTGTGGAGGAATATTAATTACTGTCGAGGCATTATGGGTATTAGGATTTCACATTATGCAGCTTCTTGGGGCGATCGTAGATGAGATGCTAAACAGGTACGTGTATCTTACTCTTCACTTTCTTTTTTCAACAATGTTTTCTTCTTGGTGACAATTTTTTTTTTTTTTAAATACGTTTTTTGTAAATGCTCTGTGCTCCCATCCACCTGCTCCTCTCTCTCTTTTCACCTTCTGATGTTCTTTTGGGTAACTTTCTCCTTCCTCCTCAACCTGTGCTTGCCTCCCGCTCTCTGCCTACGACCCCCCCCCCTCCCTCCCTCCATCCCTCCCTCCCTCCTTCCCACAGGCGCTGTGGATCAGAGGGTTTTAGGTGATAAATACCCTGGACCAAGGGCCCACCAGCCGCCGATTCCTGCCACTTTACAGTGTCACATTGTGGCCGAGGCCTCATTAAAAAGGCATTAGCCTCCTCTTGGTCCCATGATGGAGGCCGTGCGTGGCTCAGTCACTGCCGCGGGGATCTATTTAAAAGTGGCAGCAGGATTGGATAGGGAAACGAGAGATAGGGAAAATGGAGAGAGAGAGAGAGAGAGATGTGGAGAGAAATAGTGGCTATGTAATGAAAGGGAAGAGTTGGCCGCAGAGCCAGAGTGAGAGGCATCAATACCATGTCGGAGGAGGAACTGAGGTCCGAGAAGGAAGCAGAGATAACTAGCAGGAGCGGCCTTCACTTACCTGACCCCACCCCCCCTCCCGCTCACCCACATGAGATCATATGCTCTCCGAATTTAATTGATACCGGCCAATTAAAGCCACTCAGGTTTCACCTTGAGAGGGTCGGGAGAGGTGGAGTCAGAGGTTGGGAACAGGAGGAGGGGGGTGCTGGGGGATGAAGATATGGAGAGGAGCCAGGTGAAGAGGGGAGGTGGAGAGCGTAGCATGAAAAACACAAGAGTAAGCTTTCGCAGCACATAATTAGTTTACAAGTAGCCTCGAGGTGACAAAAGAACAGAGGAAAAAGTGGGGGAAAAGGGGAAGAAGGCCTTAGCGGAGGAGGAGGAAGGGCTCGACGGAGAAGAGGAGTATTGTTTGGGGGTTAAAGAATGTAAACTGTTAAAGCAACATGTCAAGTCCTATGAAACAGATGGAATGGGAAGTATGCGTCTTGAATGTAGAACTTGCTAGAACTCAACAAAAGCCGCAGCAGGAAAATTATGGTTTTTGAAGAGGAAATGAATATTGGGCAATGTGTCATACTCTTCAGTCTAAAAACATAAACTGCATCGAAAATGGGATCCAACTAAAGTTGATTGAGAATGACTCATAATGTTTCGGGCAAGTGAAAAAATAACTGATTTTTATTAGGGGCTTATGAAGTACTGGAAGCCTGCAAAGATGGATTTTTGTGTGATATCGTGACCTCGTGTGAATCCACCCGCCATGCAGGGTAACCTAAATCCTACATACTGGACTGAATGGAGAAATGAAACGCACAATCGCTCCGTCTGAGAGACGGACGTCTAGAAAAGGATTAAAATATCTTGACCGGCAGATAGATGTATCACTGCAAGTGAGACAGACAGAACGACCGTCAGACAGACGGGCTGCCTCCTTATTTATCAATAGTGCCGATTCGGATGGCACTGGCCTCTGCCCTCCTTTCTGCGACCAAAGGGTGGTGAATAAAACAAGCAGAAAGCTGTCACCTCCACCGCCTGCGTTGTCAATCCATCCGCTGACAGCCTGGAGAAGTTGAGACGGAAAACGTGTGGGCGGCTCAGTGAGAGAGGCCCGGGTCAGGCATCCAAGTGATGCTCAGGTGCAGAGGAATGTTTATTAGCTTGGAAGAATTTGACAGACAGTAGATGGTTCACTCGAGGCACAGGTGAGGAGTCAGTAAAGCAGCCAGCGCAGAGAGGTTTTGGTGCATCTTGAGCCATTAAAATGTATAGAATGCTATAGTTCTACACTACTGCTATTGGATATTTATTAAATAATACGAGCAGTCAGGGAACACTAGATTCTTGCTTCCAAAATTCTGATGCTACACGAAAAAGACACAGTATCCCTCTGTAGGGGTCCCTGACAGACAAAGGTTTGGGAACCACTGCCCTATGGCATGAATTAGCCCAGCGACTTCTGTTGGCTTCCTGTCCTCACTTCTTCCCCTACTTGGCTTCAGGTCACTGAATCTCCCCAGAAAACAACACCACAGTCGAATTGCATGCAAATTTCTGTTTTGTTTTGTTTCTTCAGCGCAACGTTGTTGACAACAGAGCAGTTAAAATTCGCAGCGAGAGCAACAGAGCATCCGACTGCCGTCGTCTCAGCTCCGCGCACAGAGCGTGTGTGTGTGTGTGTGTGTGTGTGTGTGTGTAAGCTTTGCCCTCTAGGAAACGGAAATCAGAGCAGAGAGGAGGGAGAGAGACGGAAACAATGAAACCAAACTGCTGATCACGTATCGATGCAGAGACGTTCTCGTCAGAATAGCGATGCGTCTTAGAATCAGGAGGCTTCGACACCTCTAGCATCCAGACAGGCAGACAGCGCTCAGAGAGAAAAGACTAGCACTGCTGAGGTTTTGGGGGAAGCGCTGAAGATCAAAAAGGCAGGACTTTACCTACCGTGGTTTGTTTATGACGGTGTGCTCTTCTATGGTAACTCGGCCGGGGTAAAAAAGGGGGGGAGAATCCGAAGTGAGGCAGGCTGCCGGGGCTCAGGGGGTGAAGTCCGACCTTTGAGCGCTGTGCTGTGAATGTTTCAAAGCAGCAAAGAAACAGCGCAGTCAAACAGACGGACACAACACAGTCCTTTGGGCATCAAATCAATACATTGAGAAGCGAGAACTCGGCGCCTCGAAGGCCTCTCTGTTCTGTTCAGCAGTTTGTTCAGCTTGTTCTCACTCTGCTACGTGTTAACTTGTTTTTGTGCCAATTAATAAGACTTCAAACATTTGGTGCCTCTTGTTTGCCTTTTTCCTGGTTTAATAAGAGATTAGCCCGTCTATTCTTCTGAATCTGAGAGCTGCGGAAACCCTCTTGAGAACACGACTTCCAGCAAGTCACATCTGTTGTTTACAGGGCCGCGTTATATAATGAGGGGAAAGTTATATTACTGTAGAGAAAAAGTAACCATAGTTATTAATCTTCACACTTAAGCTCCCAATGTTCAAACATCCGCTTCTCGTCCTCATTGCACTCCAGCACTGTGGTGCTAAACGACTCACACTTTTGCTTCTTGGTCAAAATTATTATTTTTTTCTTACTTTTTCATGTGATTCTTTTGCCTTAACATGTTAGGGCCACTGTGGTTCACCCGGTGCTTTGTGTGTTAGTCCGTTGATGCCATGCAGATAATCTGGCGATGCTATATGGGAGGTGTCTGAAATAACTGTGTAATAAAAAAAAAAGAGGAAGAAGAACGTGTCATTAGAAAACTGCGGTCAACTCAGCCGACACTCGGATATCCGTGGTCAACTGAGGCGACACTTGAATTTTAGTGCACGTTTATGCTGACATTTACGGTATTGAGCAAGTAACCGGAATAAAACCTATTTAATCAAATATTCTGAACAATGACTGAAGTATATGAGTTAAGGACGAGTCTGACTACTCTTGTACAGTAAATGCAATATTTTTACTGTACATTTTTTGAGATTTCTCCAAAGTAAAAGCCCTATAATTGCAAGTTCAAAAGCACCATTTCTCAAAGTTTGGACTGCAATAAAAACAGATTTAGCAATAATTCCAGGCAAAGACTAATGTACCTGTGTTAAGGACCTCTGTGAATACTACCATGATGAATATCAAGCATTTTTACTGTACAGATTTTAAAATATCTTCAAAGTAAAAGTCATATTTGTGCAACTTCAATAACAACATTTCTCCACATTTGGACTGCAATAAAAACAGATTTAGCAATAATTCCAGGCAAAGACCAATGTACCTGTGTTAAGGACCTCCTAGACTACTACCATGATGAATATCAAACATTTTTACTGTACAGATTTGAAGATTTCTTCAAAGTAAAAGCCCTAATTTGGCTAATTCGAAAGCACCATTTCTCCACATTTGGACTGCAATAAAAACAGATTTAGCAATAATTCCAGGCAAAGACTAATGTACCTGTGTTAAGTACCTCCTAGACTACTACCATGATGAATATCAAACATTTTTAACGTACAGATTTTAAAATATCTTCAAAGTAAAAGTCATATTTGCTTGATATTCATCATGGTAGTAGTCTAGGAGGTCCTTAACACAGGTACATTAGTCTTTGCCTGGAATTATTGCTAAATCTGTTTTTATTGCAGTCCAAACTTTGAGAAATGGTGCTTTGGAACTAGCAAAAATAGGACTTTTACTTTGAAGAAATCTCCAAATCTGTACAGTAAGAATGTTTGATATCCATCATGGTAGTATTCACAGAGGTCCTTAACACAGGTACATTGGTCTTTGCCTGGAATTATTGCTAAATCTGTTTTTATTGCAGTCCAAATGTGGAGAAATGGTGCTTTTGAACTTGCAATTATAGGGCTTTTACTTTGGAGAAATCTCAAAAAATGTACAGTAAAAATATTGCATTTACTGTACAAGAGTAGTCAGACTCGTCCTTAACTCATATACTTCAGTCATTGTCCAGAATATTTGATTAAATAGGTTTTATTCCGGTTACTTGCTCAATACCGTAAATGTCAGCATAAACGTGCACTAAAATTCAAGTGTCGGCTGAGTTGACCGCAGTATTAGAAACTGGGTGCCAGATCATTTATTTTTTAAAGAGAAAATATAAAACATGTACAAACAAAGCCTGTATACATGTAATGTTAATGTCACATTTCGTTCAAAACTGTTAGCGACATTAGGTTGTGCAAAGCAATGACAATCAAATACATCTCCATTCATTTTAATTGTTATACACCAAGCAACAAGAAATATCCTTACTTAATGTTATATTATGAGTTAACGTTCTAAGTAACGTTAGCTAGCTGTAGATAGCCACAATGCTAGCACTAAAAACTAAACACTGGTCCCAGACGAACTGGTGACTGTAAACACGTTAAAAGCAAAAAATGGAGATAATAAAAATGTTCAGAACATCAACATCTTGATGTAAAAACGGGATATGAGATATAACTTATAACGCTGCAGCTACCGCTAATGCGAAACATTTAATTAACGAGCTTAAAAACGACATTTTGATAACTTTTTGCTAATGAACTTACTTAATGTGACGTTGAAAACCGTCGTCCTTTTCTGCACGTGGGAGAGAGTTGTCCGTGTCCATGTCCATGTCCATGCTCGTGTCCGTGTCCGTGTCCATGCTCATGTCCGTGTCCGTGTCCATGTCCCTAAATGTCCTCTGCACTTAGCTCACTTAGCTCACGTTAGTTGCTTTGATGATGGCCCTGTTCTTCTCCTCTTGTTGCTAGCAGACACTTAATAACATTACACCACCACGGAAAACGTCGATTAACGCTGGAAAGATGGGGAAACTAATAATAAATGTTAACCATTTCTTTACGTTGATGTCTCATATATTTTTAGATTAGATTTAGATTTAAATTTCTAAAGGTTTTGTCCTCAGTCCTGCTGTCATACTCTAGAGGGCACTGTTTCACTCTTTTGAAGAGATGCCATTAAACTGTGTGGTAAGAGAAGTGTTAAGTCATTTTAATATTTGATATTACACCGTACTGGCTTTCTTTTAACCAACTGCAGAACCTTAGATGCTATTATCAGGCAATTTATTAAATACACTAAACTTAATGAATGTCATCTAATAATATATTTCTGCAGCAAGTGTATATATATATATATAAATTTAACACACAAGACATGAAAATGTCTAAAAAACATTTTCATGTCTTGTGTGTTAAATCATTGTAGAATGATTACTACAATTCTACCACAGTGCATCATGTTTGATTTATATTTTCCATTAATAATCTCAATTTACAACAGGAAAGAAACTTTCATTATCCGTAAGAAGTTACTGCAATACCTGGACACTAATGAGATGACAGAAAATGCAGACATTTTGCTGACGCCTGTAAAACTCCCCCTTACACTTAATGATAAGGTTCCCCAGCATCTCCATACATCTCCATACATCCCCTCTCCTTCTGATTCTCAAACAGAATTGAACTATTTCACCCTCGTTTTGCAAGTAGCGGGCACGCTTTCCATTAAGACGGTATTTCAAAGAGTACAAATAAATTCTCATTCTGTTATTTATCTATGCCAACTTGCCAACTATGCCAAGCTATCCCTTTCTAATGTATTATATGTTTTATGAAGGATTTAAAGGTTGTCACTAATGACTGCATTAGTTGTTATTGCATGATTAACTGAATCGTTGAACAACTTGTGAGTGCCAGGTTGTTAAAAAAAAAGATGTAGATGTATACTTCCGATCCAAAGACAAATTGCTGGCAAATTATTCCGAAAATTGGGGATATTTCTTTGATTTACCTTTAATTCGTCAAGATGGCTCCCGTCGAAGAGGACTGGGACATCCGGCCCAACTGTTTTAATAAGCCTCGTGTGTGTGTGCGGTACAGGCATTTAGAAGGGCACATAGAAATAGCTGAGAGCGGTGGTAACAGCAGGCGTGAAGGGAGGTCAGTGAGCGCTACTTTGGAGTAATGGACAGTGGACTGGGAGAGGTCAAAGGCTACTAGCTGTACGCAGACTGACCTCTCACCTGTTCTCCGGCTGATTTGTGGGTTTGAGGAGCGGCGAGAAGCCCCCGACCCGACGAAACCTTTGCCTCGCGGAATCAGACGCGTGATGGATTGGGGCGGCGGCGAGGCGGCGAGGGCCATCTGGGAGTGTGTGATACAGAGGCGAGTGATTGACCGGGGTTTAGTGGGAGCGGCCCTGACTGGGTGGCCTGACGGGGACTGATAGCGCCGCCGCCATCATTCTGGGTCACAGCGAGGGCGGTCTGCTCTCTGTCTGCGAGATGGAGGGGAGCGGGGGGGGCCACATGCACATGTATAGACGCACTTACAGTAGCACTGAGAGCATTACGGACTTTTTTATCCATTTGGTCATATTCAAAGGCAGTTTTACTTGAAATTAGAAGTTAGTGAATGATTTTATTAATAAAATGCTTTCATTTCCTCAAACCTGTTTAAGTGTATATAATTCTTCTCTGTTTCATGCACAAAATGTAAAAGGGAAGGATGACTTTTTCAACATTGAGGGTAGCTTTTAACTCCCTTTCCATGTTTGTTAACTGACCTGCACAAGCTTCAAATTTTTTAAATTTTTTAAAGTCAACAAATACCTTTGATAAAAGTTGAATTAACTCAAAATGTCAACTTTACTAATAAGTAGTTCAATCCACTGAAACCTTTAAGTAGAGAAAACTTAGTATAGTTAATTGGACATACTTTGAGGTAACTTGGCCAGTGGGCATGCGCATATTTCAGTAAACACACATACACACACGTACATACAGTATATATATATCAACATGTGAGGTAATAATTAATAGTCCAGAGTAAACACGCATGCATTAACAACGAGGGGCTGGATTACAACTGGATTAACATCAGGAGAAAAAGGGGTAACTGTAAATTAATGTTGCTGCAGGCAAAGTGCCCCACACACACACACACACACACACCTACACACACACACACACACACACACACACACACCTACACACACACACACACACACACACACACACACCTACACACACACACACACACAAATTATATATATCCACATCCACATTGTTCAAATTTGAAAATTTGTGTGTGTGTGTGTGTGTAGGTGTGTGTGTGTGTGTGTAGGTGTGTGTGTGTGTGTGTGTGTGTGTGTGGGGCACTTTGCCTGCAGCAACATTAATTTACAGTTACCCCTTTTTCTTCTGATGTTAGTCCAGTTGTAATCCAGCCCCTCGTTGTTAATGCACGCGTGTTTACTCTGGACTATTAATTATTACCTCCACACTATGCATCTCTGCATTCCCTTTTGCTCTCTTCCAGTTATTTTGTCCCCCAATCTATTTCTCTCTCCATCTTCACACTTTTCCAACCTCCATTTATACGTTCCCTCCTTCACTTTCTGCCCCCCCCCCACCCCCCCCTTCTCCGTAAAGCCTATAAATCACATGATGATAGATTGGCCCCATTGGGAATGTCTCTACCCAAGGCTCAGAGCAATGGTGGCTCACCAGATACTCCTCCTCTTTGTTCTGAAACCCCGTACTGGGGGGATATTTAGATGAAGGGCGCAGATCCCAGTTATCCCGGCTTGAAAGAGGAGAAGAAAAGGAGCTGTATCCACGGAAACGGCCCAAGGACAATACATGGCTACAATAACAGGTATTTTCAAGGGACCAAATTGAAGGTTATTTTCGGACCTCAGTAGGGAACGAATACCACAATGGTCTCTATTTATATTGCAGAGCCTTGACAGAGAATGGTCCATCCAGGTGGAGTGTGTGTTTGAGTTCAAGAGGCGTAACCTAGAAAGCCAGGCGCCAGGCCGCTGCGAGGGGGACGGGGGGGACGAGGGGGGACGGGGCGGATGCGGGGGACACGGGGGCTGAATATCGACCTCGGGTGTTGTCTCGCTCTCCTGCAGCCCGGGCGTTTTTTTTCTTCTTTCTTTTCCTACATCATCATCGCTGTGTTGACACGGGTTGGGTTTGACTTGCGTTTCGCACAGTGAATTAGACACTTTGGCTCCAAACGACCTTCATCCCAGCACGCCGCCTCGCCACCACCTCCCCGCCAAACGAGGCACGATGTCGAAAGCCCCGCGAAAGGAACACACGCTGCGAATGGCTTCGCACCATCCATCACACCTCGCGGGAAACGCAGAGGTGGCTGTCACACAGATCGGGTGGCTTCTCCTCTTTTCATGTGTTTATCTCTGTGCGGGAATGCCAAGAGCAACAAGGTCACCCCGCCTCATGACAATTTGCCATGAGCTCCTACGGCCGTGAATCCCTCCTCCCAAAAAGTTTTTGGCCAACAGTCGGATTAAATATTTACGCAGCTCGGCGAGGGTTCGCAGTTAAAACAGCTGGAGTGTCACAGTTTAACACAAAGCTAGTCGGAGTTGTGCTTGATTGTTAATGAGTAGAGGGCGATGTACTCTCGGGGCGGTGGACAGGTGCTACACGCAGGCCGGGCGCCAGATCTCCTCTCCCTGATGTTACTTTAGTGCCCAGTAGCCTGATGATATTCATATTTATATCGAGGTTTATTATTTATATTTATCAGGTCACAATGAGGTTACTATTTGTCTCAGGATTAATTGTTTTTACTTCATCTGACCCCGTTTTACATACCTTTTATCGTAAGACCATACATTAAATGAATTACATTCCCTTATGCTGAATCTTTAATCTTGTTGTTTTTTTAAAACATCTGAAGTTTCAGCTATCGTTGGTCTTTTATTCCTCCCAAATGCTCCTTAAAAACATGGGATAGGTGAGATGCAGGGGTCACATGTCAAGTCCCCTGAATCTGATGCAGATTGATTTTCTTCATTTTTCCTTTTCCCATTGCTACGATGATGAGAAGTATTCAGAGCACTCCGTGCACCACATGTTGTCACCTAGTGGACCTGTGCATTGAAATGCCCTCACAAGTTTCAAACACATGACTCTGTAACATGAAAAAAACAAACTCCCTTGCTGAGCCTGCCTGTAATTGCTTTTCATTATTAAGTGGTCAGAGGCAAGCGCAGATTTAGCAACAACAAGTTTCATTCTTCCGTTTCTAGACCCATTCCTTCCGTTAGCCTCCTCAGCTCATGGGAGATGAAGCCCTCCAAAAAAGAAGGTAACATACAATGTGCAATGACATACAATGCACAATGACAAGGAATGAGACTTTTTAATCAAAAGGAGAGTAAGACAGAATCCCTGCCAGTAGGACAGGACCCGCTGCCTGTTCAAAGTGTGGTGATCTGTGTTATACAGCAGAGTTTTTGGGGAGGTTTGCTTGAGATAAGGGTAAATAAAGCCTTTTATTGCCTTGATTCCATCAAAGATAGACTCAGCTGTGTAATATCACCACCAAGATATCAGGGGATTGGGGACAAATAGGAATGAGAGCGAGATAAGGAATATAGAATATGAAAGATCTTTTTTTTCCTTATTGTACGCCAGAAAACAGTTTATATTTTTTATTATGCTCAGACCTAAAAGATATAGACTCACAAAAATACTTTATTGATTGTGTTATTTAATATATGATATATCTTTTTAAATAATATACATTATGTTCCTACCGTTTCAGGGTGAACGGTTACTGACTTTACCTTAATTCATAACCTGCGGACACGTTGACCCATCCTAACTGGGCCTGGCAATAAGGTCACATCTGACAGCAAACCGTTTCCTCTCATTGCCTCCATCTGACACCCAATGCTGCCTGTTCACATACAGTAGCCCCGACACGGATCGATCGGGCATTAAGACCGCCATCGGCCTCAGCCTCCGATCAATACACAAATACTTCACCGGCTCTCAGAAAAAAATCCTTTTTCTGGAACATCAAGTCCTCAAGTGGTTTAAATCATTTCTGCCGGCACACATGAATTACTTTTTTTATTTTTTATTTGTGACTTATTAACGGTTATATGATAATAATGGCAGTGATTTATTTCTTAACTTTATTTGATTTTTTCGGATGTAGTGCAACGCTCCCGAGCAAAGTCGCCGAAGGGCAAACTCTTTTTTTCAACCACCTCCACATCGCAGGCTGGGAGTCAATCACTTTCACCCCAGTCAGTCCACACCAATATGCCAGTAGCTTCCTCTGTCAAGTTTCATTAGATGTAAAACGCCCTGCGCGCTTTGCCTTTCCCACTGAAACCGTTTGAACCTTCGTCTACGGCAGTCCCTGCGTCAGTGAACTGAAGCCGATGCTAAAGGGCCTAAAAGTTGCGTTCTGATGCGTTTTTGGTCTCAATCGCGAGTTTCAAGTCTTCTTCAATGCAGCATGATGTTCAATATGTAAATGATGGTCCATTTAGAGTTAAATTGACCATAAAGTGGGTTGTGCTTTGGTTTGAGATTGACAGGTCGCTACCCCGGCGCCGTCTGTCAGAGAGACGAGAGACGTTTCCTTGTTCGAATTGAACCTTTTCACAAAACAAAACTGTTCTGGTTGAGTAAAAACCTGCCGATCTCCGTCTGGTTTGCTTGTACTTTAGCTCCGCCGTGTTGTATCACTTATTGATGCCAAAATCCATATCCGCATGTCATCGGCCTCAATGAGGTTCCAAATTAGCGGTCCACAAACCAATGGGGGAAGTTCACTAAGACCGCTTCTTATGGACATCCAGGTGTCCACGAGGAACCCCAAAAATTGTCAAGACGCCGACCACACACATCTCTCCAATGAACCCGGTCTGGCGGCCTACAAGTCTAACTAATCTTTCAGCCTCCAATATTGAGCTCATTGGTGAAAAAGTGTCATGTTGGTAAATAGCAGCTTTACTTACTGCTAAAGCAGCTCCCCCCAGTGAGAAACCCTGGACAGCCAGGCAGAGGGGAGGGCTGTTTTTATTGGATCATATGTTTGCAGACGGACCATGTGACACTGCATTCGGCTGCATCCCTCTCTCCTCAGACCACCAGGCTCCTTGGTACACCAGCTGTAGAAGGAGTTTATCGAGGAGTCAGAAGTCTCAGAGACGCCACAACATCCTCTCACTCAATCTAAATCACATCAGTGTTCTTCAGAACCAGCCTTTCCAAAAGCTTAAATTGAAATGGAAAAAAAAAATCACTATTTCACTGTGTATTTGTTCTTTTGGGTTCCGCCCGAGGAATGTGAAGCGTGGCAGGCCGTGTCAGCGGTCGGTTCTTGTAAAAGGGGATCACGGAAAATGGAGAAAAGGGCCGGGTACCAGCAATAATCCGTGTTCAACCTGCGGAGCTGCAGTATTGCTGAAGCTCTTGGCAGGTAGCACCACACTGGAGCCTCGCTCAGTCAGTTTAAATTAGCCGTACGTGACGATGATCGCAGAGAGACCTCCGGGAAGCACGACCCGGTCGCACGGCGTGTCCCGGGGCAACGCTGACTCTGCTCTCTCGCCGCTCTAATGTCAAAAGAAAAAACCAGTCGCGATGCAGATGCTAAACGTGTTTTTTTGGCAGCGCTGGAATCTGGAAGCTGCATTGTTTTGTTAAAGAAGCAGCCGGCACACGTGGGGACTCGTTGGAGGGAACAAACAGGAGCTGCACATGACTCAAAACTCTTCTCACACCTGATCTGCCCCATCAGCAGCGTCCCGTCCTTCCTCTTCGAGGGCCACAAGGTAATACTCAAATGAATGAATGCAGCCAACCCATCGCTGTTAATTTGATGCACTGATTATGCAGGGGGGGGAGGAGGGGGGGGGCTCAGCAGCGCGTGATGCACTCATCTTACCGCTGTGTGTGTGTGTGTGTGTGTGTGTGTGATTCTGAGCGGGAAAACCGGCGAGGAAACGGGCCCCACCTGCTACTAGAGGCTCGAGGGCCGAGCACTTAACAACACTTTGCACGTTTGGGCGACTGAGCGGACGGACGGAGGGCGGGGGGAGTGGGGGGGGGGCCTGAAGGTCGACAGCTCTGCGATGCACTACGGAGGGACGCGGCTCTTTGCTAACGGCACCCCCGGTGTCAGCATTTTACTCACTTGGCTCTACACGCACTGCTCGGCTCTCGATTCCTGCTCAGAGACCACAGACGCATCGGGGGGGGGGGGGGGGGGTGATGGGCCGGCAGCCTATAGTCACTCACTCTGTGTGTGTGTGTGTGTGTGTGTGTGAAGGACTTTCCTGCTTGTGGTACCGAGTGCACGGACGCAGGTGTGCTCAGGTCACTCGAATCAATGCTTTTAACAGCGTGACAACTTTCAGGTCGCTGTACTTTTCACACGACACCACTCTCTGCCTTGTAATCAGCGGGTCACTTGGGTTTTCACACTGCGTGACTGACCAGCGACAGGGCTTCACACTCTAGTTTTGCCCTTACATACTGTATATCGGTCTGGAGACCACCTTTGGAGGGTCTCATCTCGGAATCATCGCCTTTTTTCTCGTCTCAGACCAAAAAAACTCAATGAAATAGGTGAATAAATGAATGAAATTCTTTTTCCGCTGGTCTTGTTTGGTCTTTACTGGGTCTCAACTCGTTAAGTCTTGGGTACTCTGGTCATGGCATGGTCTCGGTTCAGGTGGGCTTGAATACGACACTGAGACACACTGCAAGACTGGGGTTAAACAAGCAGTTCATTTAGAATTTACAAAAACTTAATTTTTTTAATGAGCCAGTTTTGGGGACATCTGTGTCTTGTAATGTAAACCGAACCTTCAAAGTGTATTGAGACTTTTTGTGCATTGAAATCCGGTCTCCTGCTCTCTCTCTCGCTACAGCAACAACCGCTATGAAGCAAGAGGCCTGCACAAATGTTACAAGAGATTCATGCAAATGCAGAAGAGGATTAATATAAATGATTCACCCCTCTCCACCCCCATCATATCACTTACCATTGCATCTAATAAAAAGAGAGGCTGGAAATGAAGACAAATGAATTCCCAAACTTATTTTAGCACGTAGGTCTGCTGTCGTAAATCCAAGAGAGACAGGTGTTTCTCAGATGATCCAATTAGCCAGTGTGTGTGTGTGCGTGTGTGTGTGTGTGTGTGTGTGACTCACATCATCGATGGAATCACCTCCACCTTTATAAGCTTTGTGCCCAGACTCCCAAGTACACATTTGGACAGGAGCTGGCAAGGAAGGAGTCTTTGGATACAGAGCTAGTTATGGTTAAATGTTGTCTAAGAGTGTAATCGTTACTTGGAGAAGTTGGAAAGAGAGGCATACGTTTAGGAGACTTTTGCAAGTCATTGATTAGCGTTAGCGCCTTTTTGCTACGCTAGCTACTGAAGGTGTACAATGAATAAAAACCTACCTTACAGTGTTGCTCCTTCATTTGAATTTCCTCTCCATCGCCAGGTCATGTCATGGATTCACTTTTACACTATGAGCTTTGGGCTTTCGCCTTTTGGCCCTGTTTTCACTTCTCAATCTGTTGGACATTATTGATGTATCCTCCAAACACGTGACCCTTTGGTCTGCACCTCTGTTTTTCCAAAAATCAGATGATATTTCCTCAGGCGGTGCAGTTTATGACAGTGTGGGCTCCACGGTAGCTCTGACAGCTTGACAAAGTAGCTGCAGGAGGCACGTTGAGCATAAGAAACAGGTGTCTTTGCAGGATGATAAAGAATAACACACACAATTTATGGCGTGTTATGTTTGTTATTTGGCATATGGGTTGTAAGCACATCTCATCAAACAAGGGCGCGATGAATGTCGTACCACCAACAAAAGCCATAGCCGATCAACAATGTCCTGGTGTCACGGCAACACTCTAAGCAATCTTTGAGATATAAAACGGAATAACAGAAAGGTCTGAGAATGTTTCAAAGCTGAACAACGTCCCAACTAGAGCGAGGTCACTGAGAACACCACTGAAAGGGCCCCCGGGAAGGCTTTGTGTTTTCCTTTCACGCTGAAACACTGCACAAACTGCTTCTCTCTCAAACTCAAAAAAGTGAGCTAGGATGCATGAAGTCGTAACAACAGCTTGACTTCGGACGGAAGTTACAGCTCTGTTTCATTTTTCCAGAAGCTGTCCAATGTGCCCGAGGAGAAAACAGGCCGGAAGAACCACGCCAGTGGCACTGCTCTCCTTGTGGGAAATGGTTACGTCAGCATGACGACATGCTTCCAATGACATCACAAGCATATTGAAGTATAACAGGTAGAATGTTCACCATGCTAACATGCTAACATGCTTGCATTAGACAACATTGGCGTCATTGTGGCGCTAGATGAAGGACCTGATTACATTTCATGATGTCATTGGAAGCATGTCGTCATGCTGACGTAACCATTTCCCACAAGGAGAGCAGTGCCACTTTAAATGTCAAAACATGTCACTGTATATGTCATTCAGACCACATGATGGGCCAGAGGACATGTCAGAGGCGCCCCAATGTCAGTAAGGTTCATCCTCCTAGGACCATGAATATGCCCAAAAAAACAACCAGTGGATACCACACAATGGACATAATGACAACGGACTGTGTTCATTTAGAGAGCTTTCTAAGCAAGGCAAAAGGACACTTATAGAGTATGATCTACTCATTTTCAACTTTAGCTTTCCTCCTCACATCTCACCCATTAGTGCAAGCTGTGACCCCCCCACACCCTGTATCACAGATATCATTTCATACTCATTCAGAAGCCTGCATACGCACTGTGGCAGAGTGAACGATAAGGCACCTGAACTTACAGAAGGATTTTCATTTGGAGGACAGAAACAGACCTTTTTGTCTCCTTCCCGGTCTCGTAATGAATTGGTTTTAGCCTGTTTTGGAGCAAATTATACCTCCCTCTCCCCCTAATTTTCCAATTTGCTGTGTCATTTATACCTAATTGAGGACCGCACTGGGCTGTATTACTCTCACAAATAGGGTTATATAGTTTATTGAAGGTCTGCTTTATACAGTGGGGCTGGTAAACCAAACATCAATTGTGGACCATACAGAAGACGGAGATTCTTCCAGCAGGCCGGGGAGCTTTGTAAAGGGGCTTTAATTATTTCTCAAAGGCAATCCCAGCCACTGCTCCCCCGCTCATTTTATGGTCACTTTCCTTTTCTCTGTCTTTGATGGAGGTAATGAATGGGGGTGAGAATTCACTTTATTTCATCCCTGCTCTGTCGCCCTTCCTAATATTTGCATCTCATATTCGTCGGACCACATAAGAAAAGCTTGTTTTTCGAACTGAATGAATGGCAGCCCGAAGCGCGGGTGCATGTCTGCACCGTCAGGGCTTTTCCACATTAGAACCCTGTGCATGCAGGCTTTAGTTCGCCCTGTTCAGAAAGTGTACGTTTGTTTGCGTCCTTGACCGTTCATGGTTATAAAAAGAATAAAAATCTAAATGTCCTGAGTACGTATCTAATTAATTACGGGGAAACAAAACTCCTAAGAACCGACAGCTTAAAAGCTTTCAGTGCTTACACTTTGACCCCCGTCCCAAGTGTTTTCACTTCGCACATACAGTACCAACCGGCCCGTTCGGATCGTACACACCAACTTTATATTGACCTTCAGTTTATCTCAAAGGTTGTTTTAGCTCCTTCCATTCGTGACACGTAGGTCTTCAACACAACGTTGGCAATCAATTTGCACATCACGCATTGGTTGGAACAGTTTTGGCATGGACGCATCCAACATACAAGGTGGAAATCACGCGTGCGAAAAGCCCGGGAAACAAGTTCCGGATTGAGAAAGATTGCCAAGCAGACGTTGCGCAATCAGCAAACGCCATCAAACCTCCCTCCTGTCGTCAGAGCCGCCCGTTGGTTTCACCGCTTCATTTCCAAAAGGAGTCCTTTTAGCACCAGATGTTCTTCTTCATCGTCAAGGGGGCGCGAGCGGCAGAGGGGCTGCCCATCAAAACGCCATCAGAGCCCCCGCTGGCCACCAGACGAACACAACGCCCAGAATGCACCACGCGGGGGGGGGGCGCTCGGCTGGCCGTCACCTCGCCGTCACCTCGCATCCATCCAATTCTCCATCGCCAAAGCAAACAGAACAAAGCAGTCACCGGCATCCTTTTTTTCGGGGGCGTTTGCGCTGACAAACGGATGAAAGAAAAAGACCAGTCTCGACCCCCCCCCCCCCCCCCGTCTGGCTGGGTGCGAACTGAGTGAGAGACAGTGGCAGATGGAGGCGTGGGCAAATGAATAAATTGATTAGTGGGGCACTTGACGGATGGGATTCATAGGAGGCCACGACGCACCACAGAATTAATTTTGCTAGAAGAACGTGGCCCGTGCCAGGTTCATCCATCTTGGCAGCGCATTTGGCAGCTTCCCCAGGTCTGGGGGCTCAATTAACCACCGGCTCCGGCAGATTGGGGAGGGAACGGCTTTGTTGAGAAATACGCGTGTCAGACACGTGCGTTATTGATAATGCGTTTCGGGAATACAAAATGAGGGCGGGGCACAGGTTAGGTGATGAAGAGGTGGGGTTAGGGCCTGAGCGATGGCCTTGGTGGGGTTTATTGGAGAACTAGGGGTTGAAAGGAGAGGGAAAGAGCTGGATCAGGGAATTGCAGCCTTTGCAGTGGATTTGTTTGGTTCCTATGAACAACGTGCAAACACAACTTTGACTAATGACTGAAAACAAGTCCCACAAGTTGTGTTTCCAAACTGTCAAGATACATTTTTTTTAAATGCTGAAGAAAAAAAAAGGTGCAGATCTATGGGACAGGAAAATCTGCGACGGTTCCTCTGTCTGCCAGATGTTTAAGTCAACTTTTTTGTGACGCATATTTGAAGCACTTTATGATCAAGTGAACAAGCTCCCCGGCACTAACATGCAGAGACTTTTTTGTTTTTTTTAGCCTCTTGGCAGTGGGTGTGGCCTGTAGGTGATCCATCTATAATTGAGGCATCGGGAATATAAAAACATGCATTGCTGCTTTCCTGCACCGATTCTGCTTGGATTCACGTTTTCTTTGGACTGCTTCAAACCACTAGAGCTGTTGAAGCCCCCTCACTGTGGGTAAAGCCCTCTGCTGTGTGCGTCTCCCTTCCGCTCGCTCCGGCTCCAGTCCCTCATCCTGAACATCTCGCCGGATGATTTATGTAGCAGTGTTGCTCTGTGACCTCAGATTCCGCCTCATCCATACCGCACCTGTCACTGCGCCACTGCCTGTGTGCTTACTGAGAACCAAGCCATCCGTGCAAAATGGCAATTTTCCACCCACCTAGAGAATGGAGGGGAAAGAGAAAAGGATCTATTGCAGTCGGAGGTAAAAGTAGGAAAAGTCTAGGATATGTAGAGCAGGTGCGCGAGGGCTCGTGGTGCGCTAACGAGGGAGCTGAACTGCACGCACCGCCGACCACAACATCTGTCGCCTGTGGGGCCGCGGAGCTTGGTTATTTATTTATTTTGTTACCTCTGCAACACGGATTGCACGGCGAGAGCAGTTGAAAAGCACTGAAGAAGATGGATGGATTGGGACTCGGGGCACAGAGTCACCCGTGCCGAGGCCTAGTAGCATGTGATGCATGAGAATCCAGCGGGAATAGCAAAGAGTTACATGTGTCTGTCCAGGTGGAACGAACCTTAACGAGCCTCTAGATTGGCTGCTTTATGATGTAAGGCCCCAAAGGTCAGCGTGCAGATATTTGAGTGGCTCCCACTTCCTGCCAACGGCCGAGGAAAGAAAGTCGTGGAAGGACGAGAGGGGGGGGGGGGGGGGGGGGGGGAAATAGCTGCCCTGTCATGCAGTCTGCCATCATGAGCTAAACAAGGATCGGTGGTGTACTGCAGCACAGCAAAGTTTTATTGTTTTCTCAGAGAAACAATGTTCATTCATGTAAAACTATATTAAAAGGAGTTTAAGCATCTTGAAAGTAAAGACTAACATGGTGGATGAATGAAATTAGCTAGTCTTATATCCACCGCTTTAATACAGAGGACACGGTACAACGAAAGAAGGCACATGAGCGACCACTATGCAGGCCACTGAAAGAACTGCTATGGAGACATGCTGCCACCTAGTGGTCACTATACAAAGGTACACCCTTGGCTGTTTTTAAAAAATTGAATTATTAGGCTGATGTATTTGTGATTCAACACCACACATGGTTTATCAGTTTTCCACATAAACTGTGATCCATGTACATGGAGGATTGCGTATTAAACAATGACAACTGTATCAAATAAAAATTTAAAAAAAACATTTTTTTAAAGTTATGTACAAGTCTACAGAAGACACTGTGGGGTCACTGTGCTGTTCCACAGAGGGTCGTGAGGCGATTCTGGAAGAGGAAAGAAGGACAAGGATTAGAATAAATACATGTGCAAATATCAGACTTCTAATGCAACACTAAATAGTTTATCAAACCAGGGACACAGTGACACTACACAGGTGATTAAAATACCTGCAGCAGCCGAATGCTCCTCAGAGCCGTCTCATCCAGCATAGTCAGGTCCCCAGAGTCCATCTGGCTGGCCAATAGGTGAACGCTCTGGATCAACACATTACGGGACATTTAGTTGGCTTGTCAGATGGCACGTAATAAATATCACATGCAGGCGTTTAAATCACAATGAATACAGGCCTGACACGCAGAGGACGTACTTAAAAGTTCATCGGTATAACACGTCATAGAGTACCTCGTTGCAGGAAGGACTTAAAGTACTAGCATATCAAATGTGCCATTGTAATGACATCAATGAACTGGTAACCAGCATCGTACCTCTCCGTTGCCGATGGGGACTTGGATGACTACGTCCTCATTTCCTTCTGCGATGGGTGAGCCGTTGACCGAGATGCTGTAGACCCTCTCTCTGTGGCGGGGAATCCTCACCGCGGGGGTCTTGGGGAGCCTGAGGAAACAGAGCTGGAGTCGTGAGCACTACGAACCGCTAATGTAATACAAATATTTTGTCTATGCTTAATCCACCTGCATATCAGATCTAGGAAAAGCTTTAAAAGTCATCCAGAGATTTAGTGCAGTAGTTTGGGAAAAAAGTCCCTTCTAACTAGAACGACTGGTCACCTTGGGTCGAAGCGCGGGGTAATGAGGGGAGTGGGGCCCATCATCAAGGAGGAGTCCATTATACTCCTGGCTGGAGTGACCAACGCCTTCCTGCTCGATCTGAAACCCGACAGGTGTGTTAGTCTGACATGATCGGGCTGCTGAACTTGACAGATGGTGGCAATAAAATGAAGCACCCACCGTCTGATGGAGGCGTTGTGCATCCCCATAGTCACCGCCTTTGCTCTTTTGGAAGTAGTTGGAGGTTTCCGTGTTGCTCTCCCCTGATTTAGGAACAAGCAGCTGAACATGAAGTGGCTAACAACAAATAGCATTCCACAGCAAGCATCCCCTTCGTATAGTAAGCTCCAACACCCAGCTGTGTTTTCTTCCTCATATGCATGTTTGAATTGAGAATTGAAAAAACTTTACCTTGCGTGTTGTGCTTGGGACGTTTTCATCCCCTGAGCTGGATTTAGCAACTGCTTTTTTCTTTGAAGCTGTGGGTTGGAAACAAGGTAAACAGGATGAGATCCACTTCAAAATGTTGGTTATTGACTGGAGTGAAACAATTTGTTCAGTCGATACCAGTAAAATACATATATGCAAACAAAGCATTATCTAAATATCTGCCAATTTGAACCCATTTTCAGAACTCACATTGTAACATGGATAAATCCAGGGGATAAAACATTTTCTGTTGTCAATACATTACAGGAAATGGTTTCTACTGACAGAATTCTGGATGTCACTCCATGAATCAGATATATCGTCAACAGCCATAAAATGGTCCATAAATCTGGGTATAAATTATATGAAAACCCCTCAGTATAAACCTCAGAATATACGAAATTAAATCATTCGGGGTATGTAAGTGCTGCTAAAGTAGACATAAATTTAAGAAATCCACAGACCCAAATAGAGTAGTACTAAGATGAACACTTAAATATGTATTTTAGTTGCTTTTTCCCCCACTGGTGTAAGATGCTATGGAAGCAAAATAGTCAAAAATCTCAGATTGATCGGTGCATTAAACATACTTTTCTTGACAGATTTCAGAAGGACTGCGTGATCCTCGGCCACAACACTTTCAACAATAGCAGCTTCCTCTTCTCTCTGTTGAAACATAGACGTGAATCAAAAATCGAATGAATGTTTAATACAGTACAGGGTTGGCTTGCAAATAGATTGTTAAATGTGTGACATACTGAATGATTCTACATGCAAGATAGTGAGAAAAATCAACTCACATTTATATCATCTACTTCTTTGGACTTTGGTTTCTCAGACACTATAGAGAGACAGGACAAGCGCTTTTCATTTGATTATTTTTTTTAAAGGATAAAACATACAATAACTGTTCCATTTTACGGTATTTAAATAACACCTATTTGGGTTTAATTGTGTCCACTCACTGAAATGGTCCAACCAGTTCATTTGTCTGACAGCCTTGGGGAGTTTAATTAGTGCCATGTTGTAGCTGTTGTCAACATCTTTCAGCAGCTGGTTGATCTTCTCCTTCATTTGTCCAACTCTGGTCTTCACTGTGAAAACATAGCTAGAGTTTTAGATCACACAACCTTAGCAGTTCAAATTGGCTCACATGACAATGCATCAGTAAAGATAATACAGGGGCATAGTCTTCTACGGGCAACCGTTAGCAGTGTATGTTTCATTTAAAGTTTAAAGAAATTGTATTAAAGCAAGATCAAAAGAGACATTGCGGTCATTATAAACATGATAATGCTGCTTTGTTATTTCCAATGCACAATGTCAGACTCTTAACATAGATTGGTCTAAATTCCATAATAGTGAACGTGTACAACTACATGGGATTGTAATGACCGATATTTATCCAGTGCGTTATATCGTTATAAGTTATTTGACCCTCTAATATGGGAAACCTGTTGGTTCTAAGCAGCTTGTAGCCAGCAACATATAGCGGGTCTCCATGAGACTGGTGGTATTGAGTCCAATTATACAGCACATTCGGCAGAATTCTGATTTCCAAAGCGTCGTGTAGGGTGAAGAAACAGCAGTGAAAGAAAACCTGTGAAAGAAATTCACCTTCGCTGTCGAAGTCGTCCAGAAAAGCCTCCAGCTTGGCCGTTTTGGGGTTGTTTTTCCGTTGCTTGGTCGTCTTTTTCCTGGGAGCCATGTCTTTAAGGACAGACAGTAGAAATACAATACAGGTATCACAGGTATCATCATGTTGTAACGCAAGGTTGAAAGAGAGACGATAATATCATTAAGATTATCATAACTCAGTGAGCATTTTTTGGTTGAACAGACGTTGAAATGACGCCTATGTTTAGACCACATTTCAACCAGCGAGCATGTTTCCGTTGAAAAGACGTCTGTCTAGACCAGTTTTCAACGTGATTTTTAATATCGGTGGTACACGTACAAATGTGGACGTCATTTCTTTTTAAACCTATAACATAATGCTATTTGTAGACGTTGAAAAAACTCTCACTTTTAAACTAATTTTCAACGTATCTTCAACATCGGGCCATAGACAACTATTCAACGGCAAAATGCTCACTGGGTACTGTTAGCAAGCTAACAGTTAAAGCTAACGTCACTAGCTCTAATGTAAGATCCCCCGCTTGCATCACAGTTTGACCGAATTGCTTTACAGTCAGTTTCTTTCACGCGCAATGCCATTTAATAACAATAATTAGTATCGTTGATACATATTGAATAAACACTATCTTAAGTTGAGTTACCTGTATGTTGTTGCTTTTTTTCTTCTTCTTCTTCTTCTTCGTCGTCGGTAAATCGTCTTCACAAAGCCGTTTTCAAATGTCCGCGCGGGGAGGGAACATAAATTTGGCCAATTACAACTCGCGTTTCCCCTCACGTCACGGAAAGGGTTCTCAACCAATTGCAGCAGCAAACGTCATTGTTGACGTTTGGAGAACGGAAGTGGGTTCACGCAATGCTGCATGGTTTAAATAAAAGTCGCTAGCCGCTAATAGTACCTCACATTTTAACTATATAACGTGTGAGAGGATTAAGTTCATTAAAAATTAGATGAGGATAATACAAAGAGCCCTTCCTTGTTAACACGTTGCTTTGAGTTTGTGGTAAACCGAAAACTACACATAAAATGTCCAAACCGGCGCTCACTTCACTTCATCAAGCGCTGAAGAAAAGCTTCCAGTGCCTTGAAAAAAACCAGAAAGTGTGGAGAAGCGTGTTGGCTGAATGCAGCCCGCTGATGGAGTCTCTCGGGAACCTGGCGGAGCAGTCGCGAGCGCTGTCCAACGTCCAAATCTCCAACACGCCGCTCCGAGACTTTCCTGATCTGGAGGAACGGCTACGTTTCAAGCTCTCTCAAGCCATGGACACGGTGCTGTGCAAACTCAATGAGAACATGTAAGTAAGTGGGCACACGCAAAGGACGACTGTAGTGAAGAGGCACGGAGATCTCCACATTTCATTTTATGCCATCCATCTGACTGGTTGCTTAGTAATCAGGTGTTTTTTGAAGCAGCCTTGCAGGGCCAGGTCACCTTGCTAGAGGGGCTCTGAGCTAGGGCCCTCTACTTGCCCCCTATTCCAAGTCACTTCGAGTACTTTACCTTCTTCCAATGGCAGATGTTTCAGGCATGCATGCTTACGTCACTCTAGTGTCATGACCCATTAGAATGAGCATCCCACTCTATTGCTTTCACTTTCTTTGACTTTTCTAGTCAAAGGGTTCTAAGAGGTACAAGCACCGCTGACTAACAAGATTATTCATAGCTACTTTGTTAGATTCCCCGGAGCCCCTGAATACGATTAACAACTACATTTTGGATTCTGACCCCCCCCCGGCATCCATCTTCTCTCCTCACCCAGGTCTTCTCTACAGTCTGTGAGAGATTCCATCAGTGAACAGGTCTCTGCAGTCTTCCAGCTTTACGAGCTGAACACAGAGAGTCTGGATCTGTCCACCTTCACCGAGCGTTCGGCCGCCGCCCCATCGGTGGCCGACATGCTGGAGTGGCTGCAGGATGCTGAGCGACACTATCGGCAGCAGTAGGCCTATCCTCATTCACGTTTACTTTGTCTTTGCTTCAGAGTCATGTCATGTTTTTTTTTAAACCTAAATTCGTTTGTATAGATTTCTGAGGAGGAAGACTCTGCTGCTGACTCTGAGGGCAGATAATCTCTCCCTATTAGAATCTGCACCCAAAAGATGGAAATCCCTGGAGTGTGACGGGGCAGAGGACCACATCACAGGTGAATTATGCTTTTGTTCTTAGTACTCAGAAAAATAGCCTGCCCTCTAGATGTGTCTTATTGCCACAGATAAAAGGCCAGACTTTGACATTTTTGAATCCTAAAGCAAAAATACCAGAAATGTTTGTTTTGATTTATAGCCTTCTCTAGAATTTAAACTAATGTCAGTTCCTATAACTTGTGTTTTAATGCAAACTGACCAGACGCCAACGTTCTGCCAAATCTATAATGGCTGTTGTTCCATTAGATGTCGGGGTAAGCGATGAGGGCGGGCTGCAAAAGATTTGTTGGTGAACTAATTACAGCTCTCTCATCTTTTAGATGCACTTTGCAAAGTGTCCTTCTTTATCGAGGCCCAATGAAGTGGGTCAAATCGACACAGCTGGAACTCTGAACCCGACTTCGTTTCATCCACAAATTCATGGACAGGAGTGGATTTTTATTGTGTTATTTATAATGTCCCTAGACACTTCCTTGGATAGAAGGTGTATGCCTGGACCAGACTTTATACAGCGTGATGAGCCAGAGGAAATCCTAAAATGTAATATTGACCCTGTGGCGTCACTTTTTACTAGATTGTCGGGCTCTTTGTCTGCATGGGTTGAAATGGTGCAAACCAGATGTTGCTTTAGGGACAATTAAAAAGGGACAAAGACAGTTACACAACCTAGTTTGGGAAGCACGCTGGGACAAACTTTTTATTTCACTAATTTGATGCAGGCACATTCAGGTCAAGGTTTTATGTAACGAATCGAGGGGCAACGGCATCAACTGCTTAACAACTCACTGCAACCTTCACAACACAAGCCATCATTAAAGCCATCACACCTTAAAGCAGTGGGCTTTTTTCAGGCACTACTATAAATCACAAATAAACATAAAAGGACCAAAGAAACTTTTATACTTTGCAAAGATAGATAAAATACAGGATGGATATGTTAATATTTAAAGCTTCAAATTCACGGACTGAAACTCAGTAAATGTAAGAGTTTTTAAGAGCATCCACTCCTCGCTGCCGTTTCCTCCTCCTATACATACTCCTTTAATGGTACGCTATTAGAGGCGATGGGTTTCGGGGGATCCGGCGCCAAAGCCGGCGAGTTAGCGAAGCTGCGGCCCATGTAGCCGCGGCGGTACCCGCCTCTCCGCTCCAGGAGGGGGCAGGTGCTGCTCAGCACGGCGCCGCTGATCATGAGGATGACCGCGGACGCCCATCCCAGATAGATGGCCTGGCCCAGCTCCCTCTTGTGCATCGTGGGCACGTTGGGGTTGTAGAAATCGTGGACGACCGTGTTGGCGGTCCAGGAGACGGGGATCAGCACGCACAGGCCGGTGACGATGAAGAGGACGCCGCCGGAGAGCGCGATGCCGGCCTTGGCGCGGCGGTCGTCGCCGGCGCAGGTGGTGCACTTCATGCCGCAGCAGGACACGGTGCAGGAGAGCCAGCCCATGAAGATGGCCAGGCACATGAGGGCGCGGGCCGCCTGGATGTCCGGCGGCAGGGCCAGCATGGAGTCGTACGTCTTGCACTGCATGTGACCGGTGGTCTGGTAGATGCAGTTCATCCAGATGCCCTCCCACTTGATCTCCGAGGTCAGGATGTTGCTGCCGATGAAGGCCGACACCTTCCACTGAGGCAGCGCCGTGACGGCGATCGCCATGATCCAGCCCGTCACTGCGCAGGTGAAGCTGATCAGCTGCATGCCAGTGTTCACCATGACGACCAATGTGTGTATATATATATATATACGATTTTAGACAAATCACAGGTATTTGTGTACTCAGGGCTCTTGTTTTGTTAGTTATTGTCTGTGGTATTCAAAGTCCCCTCCTTTGGGTTACTCGTGTCCAAGCTGACGCTTCCTACGGCCTTTGGCCCAATGGCGCTCTGTCAGCAGCCAGACTCTTCAACATCTGTGCCCTTCTTTTAATTCCCACGTGGCCTCAAATCACGGTTACCCAGAAATAATCACTAGCTTTCTCTCTCTCCAGTCACACTTTTCCTCTTCAAAGGATTAGAGGTACTCTCTCCTTCATTTCGTCCCTTGAGTCAATGCATTATTGAGCAGCCAATGGCTGTGCAGCCACCTGTGGCTGCCTCAGTAGTGGGATCGATGTGCCTTGCTGATGAAATGGATCCGAGCAAACACGTCTTTCCTTTCTATTTTTTTTTTTTTGCCTTCAGCTCTGGTTCAAATCCAAAGGGCCAATTGTTGACCTGCTGTATGCTTCAGTGTCACACTTCTAGTGTGGTGTAGCCTTCCCCAGATGGATCAGCCCGATAGAACCCAATACGTCATTTTCCACCGATGCATCTACGAGTGTCTGCGGTCGCAGCAATGGCATTCGCACTGGACAAAGAAAACGTTACCTCTTGTTGACAGTGATCCAACGTTAAGTCCTCATGGAAAGAATTAAACCCGAACCCTCACGCTGCCAGTTCAGATTAAATCGAGAGATCTTTCCAAGTTATTCCCCCCTGCCCGAGAATCCACACCGAAGTTTTGCGAGAGACTTGTCCTTTCAAATTAGTCTCTAATCCAACAAAAACGGCCAACAGAAGTGGGGATCAGACACTGCTGCTACCGGCTGAAGTATCTCCTTGTTGATGAACGGCGCCGGGGTCCAAGCCTCGACGGGGCCACTTCAGCCAGCCGCTCAGCTTTCACCCTGCCGCCCCCCCCCCCACAACCCACAACAACCCTCAACCGCTTCCTTCGCTGGCAGCGCAGCCCAAGTGGGTCCGTCCCGGTTTCGGACTAGGGCACGGATAACAAAATTAGGGCGGTGTAGGTTGAGATGTGGGTGAGGGGAGCATCGGTTCAACGCCTTCCATCTTCAGCTCCGCAGTCGACAGTTGAACCCGTGTGAGCGACAACGAACCCCAGGAAGGGAAAAACACAAAAAAACGTGGAGGGAGGGAGGGAGGGAGGGAGGTAACAAAAAGGAATGAGGAGGGATGACCGAGGATGGAGTGCAGTCTGTAGGTGGATCACTTAACACAACATTGGGGGGGGGGGGGGGGGGGATTAGACGCTTTGATCCCACAATACTCACATGTGCTTTAGAAGGAGCTTTGTCAATATGATTGCATCATATTGACAAACGAAGTAATAGAACTGCCATTTCTGTCACTTAATTCTGGTTATGTACATATTCAATCAAATAAATTGTATATGAAACCTCAACCCAACTAGTCTAAATCAGATTATTATGGTTATTGCTTAACCGCTAAAGAGAAAATTAAATAGAGCCTGGCTGTAACAGAAGGATCTGACAGCACCTCTTTTGTCTTCACATTATGAAATGTTCGTTCCAGCCGAGAGCGCCATTGCTCAACCCGCGTTACACCGAAACTGTGCCGATGAATTAAATATGGCATCACGATCCGAGGTTCGGGTTTCCTTCCTTCTGTAGCCTCTGCTCTCCTTGGTAACTGTGGTCATGACAACCAGCCAGGACACAGGAAACGATAGAGCAGACGGGATGACACACAGAAGGGGAAGGTGACACATACAAACGATGGCTTTGGAGAGGAAAATGGACGACGCCACAGTTGATAGATTATCAGCACCACGTGAGAAAGGCAATTAGTATTGAAAATATTGAATTAGTTGGAAATCCCTTTGATTATCAGGTTTGAGGGCTGGTGCTTTCTAGTGTAGTCTGTACACAGACTCGTGTGACCAGGACACGGGCCTGTAGCGGGAACAGGATATCGTCATGCCTCGTTCAGCTCTTCTGAGATGGCCATCAAGTGGGATAGATCATCAATGTTTCACTGTTCTTGGTAATCATGTGATCGGTTTACCGTACCTGGGTGGTGAATGCCATCTAGTGACCAGATACATGCACGTAAAGGACATACTGTAGGAGTCCCATCAATGACGACAACACGGCGGCTACATTGGGCATAAAATACCAATTTATTACTTTGCACGGTAACACAAGAATTCCCTGCAGGCTAAAAAAAAAAGAAAAAAAAAAAGTATTTCAACATGTCAAAACGCAAGAACAGCAAGTGATGGGCTCTCTGTTAGGGGGCGTAGCGAGAACAAACCCGGCCCCCTCCCACCGGTCAGAAAGGGTTCCGTTCGTTCATAGAGTCGGAGCGTTCCATTCACAGAATTGGAATGTTACAATTCTATGATTCTATTGCTGTCAGACACTCACAGAGACCACTAGCAGAAGAAAAATAAAACAGAGCAGAGCTATAACCCCCCCCCCCCCCCCCCCTGAAAAAAAGGAACCAAAGAGGGAAAACAAAAATAAAACAACTTACACAATACACAATGTCAAATTACAAATCCGTTAAGATATAACAATATATCAAAGTGAGAGGAATTTCAAAATAATTCATGCTCTCTATTGGGGCACAGAAAGAATTAGGGATTGTTTTTAAAAAGGTTAAAAAGAGGTATTCCTGCTCCCTTGATGCCGTGAGGACCCCTTCACAAAAAGGAAGTGCATTTGTGAGGAGTCTGCAGTTGCCATGGAGACAGGATAGCCCCTCCTCCCCACCAAGAGGCTTGGCCACAGGTACAAACTAGGAGCGCGGGGACAAAAGGGACACTCGCTACGGCGACCTGGCGGAGAGGAGAGGGGTTCGGCCTTCAAAGGGTCCACGATTGAAGAAAGTACCTCGTTTGAATATGGACACGAGGCAAAGAGCCGGGACCCCTCCCCTCAGAAAAGAGCATGTACCTTCCAAATCTATGACATTTGTTTAGGAATCTTTAAAAAGTGCCATTTAAGACACTTGGCAGATATTGCTAGCCTAAAACAGTCCCACTAAATTGATAAACATTCAACCCCCCCCCCCCCCAACCCTCAGATTTTTTTTAACCTCTTTTAATAAATATGATTTCCCCCTTCCAAGTTATTTTTATTCTTTTATTTTTTTCTAAAAAAAAGGACCGTACTCTGGCATGCAGGCGAGCAAAGTCTTAATTTTGTTACGTTAAAGAAAATGGTCTAAAGCCTAAATAAACTATTCCACCAAATGCACATTCCCACTGATTGATACAAGCAAAGAATACAAAATAAACAAAACAATTAAAAGAATTAAAGATACAGATACACAATAGTGAGAGAACAACGACCAACAATGAGTAGAATTATAGCTTTGTTTTTCCACATTTCAAAATGACAACTGGGTAAATATTGCTTTGCTAAGTCATGTTACAAACAAAAAGGAGTGGTCAGTTTTCACACTGACGGACGAGTTTAATGATCAAATACAGGATTAAAAAATGTCAAATCCTTGCCGGTCTAGATGCCACATGAATGTTCCAACATAGCCCTAGTGGCTCAGCGAAATTAGTGCACGTTTTTAAACTCATCTGCCTCCCCTCACTTCAAAAAAAGGGAATAAAACTTATTGCATGCAACGCCTGGACAACACTATCCCATTTCCCCCGCGACTCCCCGTCCTGCCTCCCTGGTCCTGTCCGCCGCCAACGCCCACGCCTGCAGCAGGCGGGCGCTCAAACTCATTCATAGTAAACCTGCTGCTTTACGGGTGGTTTATTACAAAAGGGTTTCCACTGAGCGGTCCCCTCCTGACGAGGCGTGCACGTCGACCGTTTCTCCAAACGCTCTGCCCAACCACAACGGTCGCCACAGTACACCGCCGATAGCACGTGGACGGGGGCGGGGGTGGGGGGGTGGGGCGTCCATGGGCAGTGCTTATGCTTATTGTCGATTCATTTCATCCAGTGTTTAAAAATGCATAAAAACATGAAACGAACACTGTCAAATAGAGATTTTAAGGTGGGTATATTTCAAATACATCGAGTAAGAAACCATTTTTTAAAAGTCTAGAAATTCAACTCATTGCCCATAGCAAATCATTCTTTAAAACAAATCCCTTGATCTACGTTTTTACGGATTACAATCCCAGATTGTCTCCATCTATCCGATCCTACCCAGTGGCAGGCCGCTGCATTTCACTGGCATCAGAACCTGCAGAGGAAGCATGAGCTTGTCCATCCTGGGGTCTACTTCTTCTCACCGTTAACCAGAATGCTACAAAACTATTTCCAAAGCCAAAGATCTACATCCTAACCTGCAGCTCAACTGCTGAGGTCTATTCCTGAAGTCGCACTAGTCACTATATCACTGGCTTTACTGCTCACCATAAAATTTCATCATCACAATATTAACAATGACAACAACGATCAACAACAACAACAACAACATCCATGGCAAACTACTAAATCTAAACAACTGGGTTTTTTTGTCTGTTTTTTAAGGTAACCACAAAACATCTTATATTAAACTTTTACAAATCTGCTTTGTTGATTCGTATGTATAAATGCATAAAGTTAAGAGAGATTGAGAGTGCCCTCTGTTGCTTGCCTAGCGTCCCGGGTCAGTGCAATGAATTGGCCAATATTAGCAAAGGAGACCTCAAAAAACTACGTTGGTTTCCGGCCCTTGATACTACATCTAAAACTAAAAATTAAAAAAAAAAAGAACGAAATGAGAAGCAACGCCCAGCAGTGTCATCATATAATCTTTCAGATAAATCAGGTCCAAAGAAAAATAACTGCTTTTCACAGACAGCAGGGCTGATAATGACCATACTCTGTGTTTAATGCCTTCAGCCGAGGCCCGACTTCCGTCACCACTGCTACAGCCAGACCTGACTTCACTTGCTACCTGGAATGGGATTCGGTTGCATTTTGCTGGGATCCAATAGTTTTTTTGAGGCACAAACTGAGCACCTGGCTCCTGAATGTGCGACTCCACGACCATTTAAAAGATTTTTTTTTTTTTTAAATGCACCTCAAAGCATTCCAAATTAACAAGTGACGCAGGGCTGCTACAAATCCCCACACCAGCCTCTAGGAGGCTTGTTTAAGTCATATGTCTCAAAGTTGCTCTACAGATGTAAATATATGCTTATATGTACTGTATGTGTGAATATAAAAACAAATCTGAGGCATTTACAGCAGTTATCTCCTTGATTTCCCTTTACAATTCAGTGGCCTGTCATGAAACACACACACACACACACACACGTATATACAGAGATGCGCACGCACACGTACAGACCTGTGTATTCTTCGCTAAAATGGGAGGAAAACAGTAATGGGCATGGACACCCAGGTCACCTCGCTTGTTAAAGACCATGAGAGGAGAAAAAGATTAAAACACACGCGCATAAAAAGAATATATTTATATATATATGTATATATATAAATATATGTATAATTCGCAAAAGGTCGACTCCCCATCATCTCATGTCATTTAGAGTTCCCTCCCGACCACCCAATAAACCCAAGACCTTGTGACAGATTTTTGCCCGAAGGGGCTTTGAGGTAAAAGTAGATAAGAGTCCTGCTTAGCTGGGAGAGCCAAAGAGCAGCGCACACGTTGTGCCAGTCCACTCCCTTGCTCAGTGTATCTTACAAACACAAGAGTGCAGACATTCACATAGAAAAAACAAACTCAAAAATAATGGCTCAACTTGTAGTATGTGTGTGGTTTTTTTGTGGTTTTTGTTTTTCTCCTTTTGTGCACTGCAAACCTCTCGGGGTTTGCAGTGCTGGATTGCTGGTTCGAAAGGGCGGCTCGATTGGGAACGCTGGTTGGCGATTGTTCCTTGAAATAATATATAAAATTAAATTAAAAAAACCTGCTGGACATATTGAGACATAGCAGGTTATACCCTCCCAACCCCCCCCCCCATCTCTCCTGTCCGAGAGCCGCTTTGGTGCAGATTTAGAAATTGTACAGTGAGTGTGAAGAGAAGGAGACAAAACTACAAACAAAGAGATAGGGACACGTGGGACCAGGAGAGAGATATATATAGAGACAAGAGATTTAAAAAGAAAAAAGGGGAATCCCCAGGTGGACTGGATGACATGCCGCTGACTCAGGCAAAGTACATGGTGTGCTGGGTGTCATAGTGGATCTGGACTGCCTTGGCCAACGCCTGGGGATCCCGGCCGTTACTCTGGCCCGACACGTGGCTTCCTTCAGCACTGCAAGATAGAGAGAGGCAGAGTTTAGTTTAAGTCAGAAGTGAAATCATTTCACTATATGCCGCTTTGTAGTATCAATAACATACAGGATTCTCCGTTGGTCTCATTCAAACTATAAATCCAAACAAGGAGATGAGATATTTAGGACTGCCTCACCTGTCATGGTCTTTGTCCACCAGGTGGTAGCGGGCTCGGAAAGCCACCAGCCTGGCGTAGTAGGCCGGTGCTGGGATGGAGACGGAGCGCGTGCAGCGGACGTAAGTGTGGCACAGCTGGTACGTGAGGAGCTGCAGTTCATCAGCAGTGAAACAGTTGTCGTCCCACAGGACGTGGTAGTGGGACGGGCGACTGGTTCCCTGAGGGGAGACAAAGGGACACAACAGAGCGTCCTTTATTCACTTGGTGAGCCAAAAAAGAGAATTTCTTTCATTTCTTTAATTGCTCGTTTAATGGCTAAACTTTCTTTCTCTTTACATGAATGGGTTTATTTTCATTAAAGTATAGCATTAGGAGGTTGATAGAGCATGAAGCGCATGCTGCGATATGCTCAAACCACTGAAAGGGTCTGACTGCAACTATAGTCTAAAGCCATCTTTAAAAATTGACACGGAACAATTGTCTCAAACTGAAGAGCTTTGTGGAGAGTGCATCCCTTTAAATGAGCCAAATCTTCGATGCATCCAATTTAGTCATTAAGCGACGTTACCGTGGTAACCACAGAAAGACAAATGCCACTGAAACACTGGGCCGAAGCTTACAACTTAAAAATGGCTCAGAGAGCCGGACAAAATATTCATTTGCATCAGATATAGATTATGTTGAAAAACAAGTGTGTGACCCTCACCTGAATCCCAGCATGGCTGCACAGGTAGAAGTCGAACTCGGACGGGTGTGTGATGGTGCTGTCCACCGTGGTGCCTGCTGGGACGTTACCACTCTTCCCCACCTGCAGTGGACGATCAGTTCAATTTTAATCAGGAGTCGCAGAATACAGCGTCGGACATCATTAAATACCGAACATCTAAGAGACGGGAACTGCTACTGACCCTCTCAGCTTTGTCAGAGCAGAAAAGGCGAGTGTGGTGACGTTTCTGAACCACGATGTAGGTAATGCCCGGCCTGTAGTCCTCCTCCAAACTGATGCAGGCCTTCCTGATGGCTATCAGCTCCGGCCAAGCCACCTGACAAACAAAAAGACACAGGTATTGTACGCGGCCTTGATATACTACTACTTATCATTTTTCTCTGGCCCTTTTGTTGTGCCATGGTCCATATTTTTGGGCTAAAGCAGCGGGTCATCTTTAATTTAAGATTAAATTTTAATTATTTTCAAAGAAACTGCTGTGCAGTAATGGCAATAATAAAGTAAAACATAAAAGGCCGAAATATAAAAAAAAAAAAAAAAAAGGTACAAACTGGTTTTAACAGCCGCCACGCAAAAGGAACGCACAGCTGCCATTGATGCCTAGTGGATCACTCTTTGGGAAACACAAACACAGTGGACCTCTCACCTGTTTCATTTGTCCCTCAGACACACCGCCGCGGTAATAGATGATGCGTGTGGGCTTGAAGCGAGTGGACTTGTAGAACTGGATGAGCAGCTCTCGCACCATATTGGTTAAATCTTGGATTACCTCCTGGCTGAAGAGTTGCTCTTGATTGGTTGGAGGAGTAGGGCACTAGTTTTTTTTTAAAAGAAGGAAGAAAAAAAATTGAAGCTGAACCACTGAAATGTAAGTGTTTACATCCATTCAGCAATTTTCAGTCAGACTGGATCATGCCGAAGTGATGCATTTGAAAAAAAAGACAACCCAAATCTTCCTTTCACTATCATTAGTGAAAGGGACATAAGGGCGGTCACCCCGTGCAGCGCGGTTACCTGTGATATGTCCTGTCTAGACGTCTGGACTCGCACCGTGGCACAGTATCGGCTGGGGTGGCCGTCCATGCTGCCCACCACCGCCGCGATGGACGGCTTCTTCCCATCACCTGCTGGAGGATGTGTGACGTCCGCCCCCAGGAAGATGACAGGCTGCTGGAACACCGAGGGCCTGAACCAACAACACCACACACAAACAATGTTATCTTGGCTCTTTAAATTTCCTCTCTGCCCACTTTGTAAATTGCAAATGATGCAAAGGAAACTGAAGGTTCATCAAGAAAAAAAAAAAAAAAAAATCGATTTTGTATTACAGTTCTACAACCTTTCTAGCACGCAAGTGTTTTATAGGCCCGGGAATTATGCATTCTTACATGGCAGGTTAAAAACGGTACGGTAATTTATGATTGAAAAGTGATAATGCAATTTGAGTGCTTGGTGTTGTTTTTTTCCCAGCTGTGGGAAGGTTTTTTGGAGAGAAATGTTAAATACATCGTCGTCTTCAGTTTGGGCTGAAATTTGCATATTATATCTTATAACCTGTGTATTGTTGGAGTTGTGTTTGGAGCATTTTTAATGGATTGTTTGGCTGTTCATCCCGACTTTAAGCTTTCCAGCAGTGTGTGCCATTATTCTATTGGTTCATGATGAGTGCCTCTTATTGTGGTAGCAATAGATGGTAAAATGGCAGCACCTCTAGGCGCTGGGGTTTATAACATTATACGAACACGGACTGAAATTCTTCATATGCAAATTATGCAACTTAATGTTTCAAGGGAAACATTCAGAGCCAAGAAATGTTCTGAAACCAACAAGAAGTCCATGCTGACCTCTGATGAGGCACCAGGACGTTGTTGATGCCTCCCAGCTTGGCGTTGATCTTGAGGCACAGGTTGGAGAGCGTCTGAGGGGACGTCTTCACTACGTTCTTCACCTGCACACACTGGGTTGCCATGCCAAGGAGGGTGTCACCCACCCGCTTCACCTCAGCTGTAAACAAATACGGAAGTTCAATATCACAAAAAATATGCTTCTCTCATGTAATTATAAAGCAATTAATCTCCATCTGTCTTGTATGTACCAGAACCGCACAATTAACCTTAGAAGCTAAATAGTCACGGGTCATATTCTTACCATAGACTGGTGTTTTGCCGGGCAGGATGACCACAATCAGTTGCAGGCCTACGTAAGACATTTTGAGGTGTTTGAACATGGGCTCCACGCTGTCGGCTCCTTGGGCATATTTACAGAAACATGGCTGGCCTTGAATGGGCATCCCTGCATCCTTGGAAATCTTTCGCAGCTGGTCAGTGAAGCTCCTATTCAAAAGCATGAATTGCTCATCACAAATCGGCAGTACAAGCACACAAAACCTCACACATTTCAACATGGCAGTGAAATAGAATTATTAAATGTATGCAAACCCATGGAATCTACCATGTGACGCTAGCCGTTTGGAGAGGCATTACTCACAACACTAACATACTAGCGTTAGTAACTAACTAAGTTTACCATTTTGTTTTTGCATTCTAACTTGATAACTAGCACTAAACACAATGTACAGATAAGACTGCTGAGAAATGATGTTAATTAGTCCAATTGAGCCACTTTTAAGCAACAGCTGATGGTTTTCTGAACATTTCTGGGAAGGTGACTGCGTGACTCACTTGAGCAGGTCCTCTCGACACTGTTTCTGTGGGGCGAAGCAGGCCACGGCCCAGACCTTGATCTCGATGCCGGCATAGAACTGCTTCCCCCTCATGTCCCACACGCCCTGGTTGGGCGTGGCCACGGTTTTATTCTGCGGAGAGAGTCCCTAACCTCTTAGTCAACCCCCCGGTTGGATGAGCCAATACAGAAGATACTACAACATAACCCACACATTTCAAGCCTGAACTTGGGAAGTGATAAATGTTCCTCACATTATTGTAAATAAATATCCTGGTTTTAAGGACCTCCTGTCCAGTCCTGACATTAACATGTAACAAGGGTAGTCCATCAGGAGACTTGTCATTAGTTGAGTGCTCCTAGTTTGAGTGTGAATACAAACTCAAAGAGCAGTGGCTTTCAATTAAGTTAATAAGATTTGGCAAAGGCCATTAAGAGCTTTTATCCTCGAAAAAGTAAGGAGCTTCTGTCTCATTACATCACCCGTTCAAAATATTTTCGATATAATCAGAGTCACAGGATTGGAACTAAATAATAAATGATAACGGGTAGTGGTCAATATCCAGGATGGAACGGGATCATACAGCTTCATGCTTCCCCTATCTCGCATTGTTGAACAATTGTGAATACTTTGATCCAACTATATTATCAGGAAGCCAATTTTAAACGTTAATTTCATTCCTCACAAGGGATCTAGGAGATGACAAAAGCTTTCGGTCTGGCTTTAAGGGCATTTCACAGGAAGCCGATTAGACTCGATAACCCTGCAGGCACAGCCGCCAAGCCTCTCAGGAAGAGTGTTGCGATAGGATCTTGGGTAAATCAACCAAACTATAGATCAAGCAGCTAATAGTGGGAATTGAGCTTGGCCCTGGAATAATGTTGCACGCTAAAAAAAACAATCCTCGCTGGTTCGCTGGGCGGAGAATTCACCCCCCCCCCGTCGGCCGTAGCAACAACAACAAGCTGGTAAAAGGGGAACCGTACAGATGTTTTATTTATTACTATCATAGATAAATATTCCAGTTTCTTATTTGTGGTATTGTATCGAAAGTATTTTGGCAGCTATAGTATCAAAGTCATAATTGTAGTATCATGACAACCCTACACTGGAATACAAGAGCTTATAAAAAGAAAAGAGCATTCTAAAAATCTGCTGTAAATGTATTCAGCAGAAGGTATAAAAAAAGGGAGAATCTGCCCATAGACTGAACCGATCAGAAATTAACATTTCATAAGAGATCCGTTTAGTTTGGGGGATTCCATGGAGAATAAGCAGGAAGAGGCTAAAAATGTTACTAAAACACTAATCTTAAAGACTTTGCCTGCATAAGTGGCAAACATAACAGATTGTGTGGCTCTGTGAATGGTGAATTCTTGCAGACATGCATCTAGGGAGACATTCACCTTTCACTGTACGTTTATGAGGACACATGCGGGTACAAAAACAGTAACCACCCATCTTCTAACATAGTCATCTTTTTGTAGTGATGATTCATTGGTGAAATGTGATATCTGTCGAAGCAGAAGAGGGGGGCGCCAATCCCAGTCGTGCTTGCTACCCCCCGGGGATTAGCCCCCCCGTCCGGTACTCACCCTGCCACAGTCCCGTCCGGTGTCCGTACTCACCCGGCCCCCATACTGCAGCATGGGCGCCGGGAGCACACGCCCTGTCACTTCTGTCATGTCATTGTGGACCACAATGCCAAACTCCTTCAGGTAGGGGTCCGGGCCACCGACCATGCTGTTACTTTTGACCTGGGGAAAAGAGGAGAAAGTACATGAGAGGAGTTGGATGTTGATACATGGAAGAACACTAATTGGATGAGAAATGAAGGACTGAGGCCTAGTCAACCTGTACACAGGTAGTTTTTACAACATTCTGAAAAAATAAAAACACTGTTTTTCCTCAATATAGTGGGAGTAACTTTACATCCATGTTCATGGATGAATTCCTACGGTCATTGCACAACTGGTAGCATCATCAGGGACAAGATGCAAAACAGCGCAGGTTGATGTTATAAGCAAAGAAAAAGTCAAAGTCAACACTGAAAAGGCAGTTTCTGATCCTCACCCAGGACAGAGCTTCACAAAGGCTCAGTATTAAGCCTCCTTATAAACAGGCATGTAAACAAAAAGACACTTTGAAGGCACCCACCAGTCGGCTGATCTCTTCTTGTCTGTCGGGGGCAGAGCGGGCTGTAGCTTTGATCATGGTGGATGTCTGGTTGTCCGTCAGCTTCTTGATACAGCGCTGGCCTGCTACTATGTTACAGACCTACAGGCCGGGGAGAAACATTTCATGAAATCAGATCCCAGCATTAACATTTAAAAAAGGGAAATGGTGGTAATGGTCAAACCCTCAACTAAAACAAATATGTTTCTTGGTTCAATAGTCAAAGCAGCCTCTGTCTCACCTCCAGGGGAAGGTAGGTGTGCTTCTGTTCTTGTCCTACTTGCAAGCAGGGCAAATGGGGATATTTGAGCTGCAGATTGTACTTCTGCTTGAAATACTGTGCGACTGTGCACTCCATGGCTTGGCCGTTCTCAAGTTGTAAGGGGAACCTGTGAATAAACGGAAAACGTGAACAAAGCACACGGAAAGTGAATAAAACAAAACCACAAAAAAAGGAATTGATTCTTGGTCTTAAAATGCTGCGACTGTTAACTACATTTCAGAAGACCTACAACGATGGGTCTTTGCTGACACGCGATGGAGAACCAGCTAACGAGTGCAGCCACTTACGTCTGGTGACTGGCAGGTCGGCGTGTCACGTTGCACACACGGTACTTCCTCTTCATTTGACCACAGTGTGTGACCTCAACTTTCAAGCCTTTTTAAAAAAGATACAAAAACAAACTGTCAAACGCAGAGCAATTTTTTTTTTACCAACTGCATTTAATTATGAGAAGAATGTAGCAGGTAGGAATTGTATTCTTCGGTTCCTGTTATTTAAGAAATTATGAAGACCAATTCTGAAATGGCAGCCAACTGTGGACACTGTTCAGCTCTCTGCAGCTTCCTGTGCACATTTGTCACAACTCAGCCCAAAAGGAGGATTTAGAGGTCTGCCTTAAAATATAAATCAGCCAAAATTCAACACCAGCAACACCAAAATCTGTTATTCGGTAGGAGTTTGTTTGTGTTTACGGAGCGGAGATGAACAGAAACTGAAGTAGAAATATCAGCGAGTTATGAATAAAAGCTTTGTTTCAATAAAACATTCCTGAATCTCATGGCCATACTGTCCGATTTAAAAAACATGATTCTTTGGCACCCCGCGGCTAAGGACAAGTGTTCAGCATTGGTGTAGGCTATGAAGTGTGTGCGCATGTGTAGTAGGTGTGATTATACGAGTGTGTGTGCAGCTACTTTCGTTCTTGCACTCTGCATAAAAACAAGCATGCATTGGCCCTGCAGGCCAACATTTATCTGTATCGTCTGCGTGGAAATATTTGATACCCAGTGAGTCACAATTGTGGTGCATACAACGCGTGCATGGCTGTCAAGATTTTTCTAGTTTGTAACAGTCGGTATATGTGTGTGCGTGCTCTGGTATCGACTTCCTACCTCTTATTTCCTTGGTGAATTTGACGCGCTGTGAATCTGTCAGTGGTTTGGTCTGTTCGTTGATGTTCTGGATGTCCAGCACCTCACACATGAACTCGATCACAGGCTGAGCGCGGTAGAAAGCTGTGGCTGACACTGAGGAGGAGAACAGATAATGATAACATTAAGAAAATCAGTCGCTTCAAAATCAATAACCGCAAGCAAGCCAAATGAGTCTGGTATTGTACGCAATATGCAACTCTTTAACGTTACACAGCGGATCCAAACAAACATTGTTTAGTGAGCAAACCAGTATTATAAACCGCATTTGAAATATTGCAGTTTGGGGTTTTAGTCTTTGTGTCAAGCAGACATGCCAACTACCTGCTTCAGTCTCAATAGATTTAGGGACTAGCGTTAGTGCCGAAATGGCTTGTGAAATACTGAGTTGTACAATTTCAACCGACAACAACATGGGTGACAACAACAAATAAATTGTAAGGGGGTGCATTGTTAGAGACACAATTGTTAGAGACACAGGCTGCTATCTGAGCAGATGCAAAGTTCTGTAACAAGTTATGTCATGGTAGTCGTTGTGTAAAATGGGACAGTCCACTGCTACAGTCCAAGCATGAAAAGGAAGCAGTAGCCAATTTTGCTTTTTCATACAATCAGAAAGCTAATTATCAGCGAATGTGTGCAAACATAAAGGGTTGAGAAATGGTTGTATTCTTTATAACAGGCGGTTAGACCAACATCAACCTCACATTTGTATTCTCCCCATCAGGTCTTACCGTCGATGTTGAGCATCATGTTCCACATGGCAGGACGGACAGACTGATGGAAGCCAAACCACACCTCCCTGCCTCCACCCAGAGGATGATAATAGCCCTCCGGAGGGGAGAAAAATGATCGCCCCACAGGAGTGTACCTGAGAACACAAAGACGGAGAGGTAATGGACCAAAAATCAATCAATGGAGTTCATGAGATTATTTATTAATAATCAGTAAGCTTAAATTGGAAATGTCTTTATCATGGAAACTATTGGAATGAAAAACCTTTTATGGAGACTTGAGAAATAACTAAAACACACATTTCAGTTTCTGAGTTCTGACACCAGGCAGTCCACTTTTGTCATGTGGAAAAAAGCCACAATAACCTTTTAGAATACTAGAGTAATTCAAGGTGTCGGAGTGAAGACTTCTGCACCTCGTATTGGCTTTAGAAATGTAACCCTTGACGGGATACAATCACAGTTCATTTCAGAGACTTCCCACTGGCTGTTGTACAAATGCAGATTTGTGTGCAAGGCCCTTCCAAAAGAAAATATCCAAAGCTTTGCAGAGATGGACGGTAAATGTTTTTTAAAGCCTCGTCTTCACCTCAGCAGGAGGCAGCAAATGCTTGTCACTATATGAAATGAATGACTGGTACAAGTAGTATGAAGGATGATAAAATCATCAATATGATTTGAGCACAACGGAAATTAACTAACAAAGCCAAATATAGGATGATAAGCAATAACTGTCAACAGATTTCAAAGACATTGGTGTTTGCAACGAGGCGGAGGTGGTGGGTGGAGGTACCTCATGGAAGGCAGGTGCCGTGTGATGACATCCAGAGCTTGAACCGAATCTTCTGGGACCTCGTTAAGGTGACCAGACAGGGCTTCCAGCAGCATCTGAAGACTGACCACAGATACCCACTGCAAAGACACCTTGAACGTCTGGTCCTTCCCCTCACCGGGCAGAGTCACCTCCAGGTCCACCTAAAGATGGAGAGGAGAAGGGCGGGGGGGGGGGAGAATGATGAAACAAAAGATAAGCGGGAGGAAATTGATTCAACAACAGGTGACGGGGAGAGATAAAAGGCAATAAATACAGAAGGGCAAAATAGATCGAAATAAAAGGGGAACGACAAAAAGGATCCCAATAGAACATGACATTATTAGAGCCACAGTCAGCTGGCTTTAACCAGAAGCAGAAAAGTGTAAAATGAAAATGTTGGATGTAAATCTGGTTTAAAGAACCAAAATGCAAAGTATTTACAACCAACCGTTAAGAACACAGGTTTCTTTTTTTTTTCCCCACACTTGCAGAACTTTATAAATACCTTAACAGTTGAATCAGATGTTAGAATTGGTTTAAAAATGAATACATAAAAAAAAGGCTGGATTTCAATGAACAGAACAGGTAAAGAAATGTACGTGCATTAACAGGACTGGGGCTCCATCTTCCATTAGAGGTCCCAGTAGATCAGTACTAGCCTCACTTTCCTGGTCCAGACCTGCCAGACTGATCCAGTTGGCAACCTTTCTCTTACAGAACCACAAACACTAATCCAGTAAACCATTTACATTCCCAGCACCCCGTGACGTAAAATTAACAAATCATTGCATTTAGGTTCTTCGATTGGAACAATGTCACCCTTAATTATTTTCAAGCTAACCTTTACAACATTTTTTTTTTTTTTTTTTTTTTTAACTGCGCACAAATGAAGGGTAAGTTGTACAAGCGGATGAAACGAGGCTCTAGAGTTTAAAATACCAACCCGATCTCTCCCAATTGGCAGTGGATGGGCTGTGTACATGTTCCTCTTCCCGTCGTAGCCAGGCTGTCGGTCTCCAAAGATCTGCATCTTGAAGTGCCGCACCATCGTGTCCACCACTTCCCTAGAAGACAGTGACAGAAGGGCGGTGAGGTATAAAACTAAATTAAATCACCTATTAGCATCAGAAATGTCTTGTTTAATAAAAGCTACAAATCTCAAGAACCCTCCCCACCCACCACCTGCGTTCTCTACTCAAATCCCGGCATGAGGAATTACCTGTTGACCCTTCGAGGCCGTTTCTCAGGTTTGATGTCGATATCATAGTGATAGACATCAATCTTGGGAATCTGCACCTGGAAGTGGTTGGCAAGGAGCCGGATGGGTTTCCCCACCGTGCCGAGGCCGGGACGCCGCGGAGGCTGGAACAGAGAGGGAGGGGCGGGCGGGCCTGGAGGGAGAAAAGTTCACCATTGTAAAAACCGGAAAGAACAGTTGTTAGTGCAGTAATAACTAATAAGAATACGCCAAGTATATAGGCTTTTATTGACATGGAAGTCTTTATTTTAAATGTTTCCTCCTCTCAGTGAGGGCTTGATCTACCAGCCTGTTATAATAAAAATGAAATGAATGGATTCCTTTCCATAACACCCCTTCAAAAATATGTCTATTTTTGGTACTAATTTCAGACGCATTAACAAAAAAGGTGGCCACTGCGACGAGTGTGCGGCGATCTCTTTATTAAATGTCACGACTTCAGAGATTGTGATTGTGGAGGCCGGAACGGCAAGCTTGTTGCAAACCATCTCATCAGAGACCTGCTTGAATGCACCGAAAGGGCCTTGCAGGTCACAGCGGCCCACAGGACGCGGTCGGATTGATCCGTAACTCCGGCCCCTGACCTACATGGGTCAACAAGAGGCTGGTGAAACAATGACCTCCAATTATCCTTCGGCCCGCCCCCAGCTCCACCCAGACACACAGGGCGCCCACCCTTCAGGGCGAGACAAAGAGCGAGCTCCTTTTCAGACAGACGGCAGCAGGGCCATATGGAGGGGTGCTGCCGTTACACACACACTGCATGCAACACACACATACGCATCCACCTTGCATACAAATTACATGCAGCATATAGGTGTGCTCTGTACCAGGACTCAACGCATTGTCATGGGCTCTATTATATATATTTATTAAAATAACCTTGTGTTGGTGGTACTGAAGCAGGTTTGGGGGGGCAGGGTGGGGCTCCTTAAAGCTTTTGTTAACTGACAGCTAAGGGACTGAGGGGGTCCTCCTGAACTTCATGCACCCACACGCTCCAGTTAGCAAGTGATGCGCGAGAGCACAGACAATCGGGACCCTCCCCATCGCTTCCAGAGAACACGCTTCCTAACATGCCCCCATCGAGCCTGGGCCCCAAAACACCTGCCCTGCTCCACCCCTCCGTCACACTAAACAAACCCTTATCGTGATCATATACTAGGCCATCATTCAGCTTCTCTGCATAATCATTAAGCTCACGACTCATCCTCAAACGACAAGCTATTTGCTGCACAGACGTTTTTCTTTTAATTTGGATTCAAACCATCTGATGATTCATCCTACTGTGTCCTGCTGGCCTCGTTACCGATGGCAACAAAAAGGCATGCAGAGGACTCCTATGGATTTACATCATGTATCAAACACACGCCGTCGCTTTCCAAGTGCATTCCATCAGGCCTCCATTTTGGTTCAAGCGATGACGTTATTTTCAAAAACACTTGTACGTGGGGGTGGACAAAATCCTTTGAATAAAATTCAGTACGATAAAACCCAGTCCAAAACTCACTTTACACAAGTTTGAGCTTCCACAAAACTAGCACACAGTCCAAGACAGATGTACTCAAGGTTTCTGCAGATACAAAGATTCTAACACCATATACAATTTTATTTAATCCATGTGAAATTTCCTTTCAATATTCTGACATCTTACAATTTAGTCTACAAAATGTTAGAATTTTTTCAAAATGAATGAATTATCTAATCAGAACATTCTGAAAGTTGAAAGAAAAGCCCGTAGGGATGACAGGGCATAGAATTATCTATTGAGCCCACCCAAAATCAATAAAAAAACGAAACACATTCACTCTTCAATGGCCTTTTTAGAAAGGAAATCCCAAGAGACTCCTTTAAAGACGTGCAGGTACCTGGTGTTTTAACTTGTGTGATTTGGTCTTCTCTGCTCTGGGAGTTTTAAGTCCTTCTCTTTCACCAAATTAAGAGCTGTATCTATATTTAGCCTCCTCAGCTGCCACACTACCACACTTCGATACGAGAGTGTCTCAACTTGAAATGCCTTAACTCATCCTTCCCCCACAAGCAGTTTACTTTCCACCAACCGAGGCTTAACTAAACACTTTACTATAACTAACAGGTTTTTTTGTTTTTTTAATGGCCTCAAGCCAAAATTTGATGGTTTGTCTGAGCTGGCAGTCCAAATGCCAAATATATTCTATTTACTCTTACATATGGATTCTCACAACCAAACAGCTGTTCGGCCTTGAAAATAGCTGTTGAAATAATTAATTTGACTGACAGTGTCAAAATAGTTTTGTCACTCAATTGGTGGATAAACAGACGATACATCTAAGCTATAAAAGCATTTCAAACATATTTGAAATTGGTTGAGTTTATTGTTTCTTAGTTCAACATCATCTCTGGCTTCACAAGCACAAACAGAAAGTGAAAATGAATGGATACAATTACATGCAGCTGATGTTCTGATTCTTTTCTACAATCAACAGTTCAGACTATGAAAAATAAATAAAATATGAGAAAGTGAAACCAGGGAATGTTTGGCATATCAAGAGGAGGATCACATGACCATCCTGACCAGCCAACATTTCAGAGAAATTAAATTATAGTTACAAATATGCAGAGGAACATTACATGCATCTAGAAGACGTCCCTCGCTTTTATGGATGGATTTCCTCAATGCGTCCTTCTTTGTCACAAGCATAGTCTAATAAAAGTGTCTCGTCACGAAGAGCACTAATTTCATCTCAACAGATTTGTGAATCCATTAACATTAAACATGTCAAATATAATTCACAAAAAGAGATCCCACATCCCGAAGTAACATTCCGTCATTTACTTAATCAGCACATCAAGGGAGCTTCCTGCTCCTTATGCTCAAACTCCACGTGAGACGGAGCTGCAGCTACTTCCGAGGCCCAGTGGAAGTGAAATGAGCTTTCCAGGGCGCAGAAAATGACAATAGCACTGGAGCCAAACAAGTTCCTCAGCTTGGATACAAATTTAACACCAACCTAATGTTAGAAACAAAAGGCAAACTGTATTTATATGTGCTAAGGGGGTTACTTCTCATGCACCGTCAAGCGTAGCAATGCTACGTATGTCCCTGGTAAACACAGTGTTATCACAGACAGCTGGGCTTCAGCTTAGCATGAGGATGAAGGCTTGGCCTGGAGATGAGTCACAGACCAACAGCACTGAGCAGGGAGCACGCAGACCCCGGCACTTGAAAATCACCTGGATTAAGGTACTACTGCGGCCCGTGAAAGAGCATTCACAGGGAGGAAATATCTCCCCCCTCAGTGTAGTTTAACTCTTTGGTGTTGATATTAAACTAATGAGTCACGGTCCAATCAGCAGAGCAATGCCGAAATAACACCTCTAAGGGACGTTAATCATGTTGAGATTGTCGTTGTCATCTTCATTTCTTTGTGATACCGCTAATTAAAGTCAATTACGGGTACAAAACAAGTGTTTTGCCCCATCACTCCAGAGTCGTATTGTTTAGGATAATCCCTCATTTCTGGCTCAAGTCATTACATTTGATAGAGCGAATGTGGTTCACATTGAACATGAGCGGTACTGGATTCATCCCACCCTCAGTGAAATGTTGTCAGTCGACCTTAATTTACTCTTTTCCTGTGACATATCTATGCATTGTTGATTGCTTCAGTTAAGAGCAGCACTTTAGCAGTTGTACCTAAACCATTAGAATTAAGAAGCAGTTATGTGAAAGCACAATGTTGCCACAGAGATTCCTTACAACTGAACGAGAAAGTAAATAACCATTAAAATTAAAATCTGCAATTTGAAGACCAAATTTCCAATTGCTGCTGCCAGATACAATTAGTAATTTGTCAATGCACTTTTAAAGACAAAAGAGTGCCCGATCACTCTTGAAACACTCAGCTGAATGCAGAAATGAAAGTAATCTTGTCAAAGTGACCAACTGTCTAGAAAGTAGAAAGTTAAAAATCAACTTGTTTAGCACACATCTTTTTTTGCTAGAAATATCGTAGTATCGGCCAACATGTGTAAGAGGTCTGTCACTGGTACCTGAAACAAGACCCATTATGAAGTGTCCCGTTGGTCATCATTTATGTGAAATGTATATTGCATGTACGTATGCCTCGGAGATGCAGCTGGTTTGTGACAATCCTAGAAGTACAGGTGAATATAGCAACGCAGCAGCTGATGTTACCAGAGAGATTCATGGCCCGTGCATACTCGCCTGTGAATGAGGTTTCCTCCTAAACATTCTGCTGGACGGCCATACCGCATCATGCCAGCATTCAACATTTATCAAAGCCAATTTCCTCCTTCAGTACATTCCTTTGGGTTGTGTTAATGCCATCGCATTTCCTCAAGAGCATGTGAGCATGTGTGTGAACATGCAAAAAAAAAAAAAAAATGTCTTCACTGTGGCCAGAAAGCGGGAGTAGCTTTGCAAGCTGCACTCATTTGTCCATGTATGCAAAGGCGTGTTTCACGTACACAATGAGTCTATGTATTGGGGGGTGGGGGTAAACCCATTTTGGCCAATAAATTGCGTTGTATCGCTGGATGCACAGGTGCATGGGGGATTTCTCTTCGCATTGGGTAATCGTTAGATTACTGCATGGCTGCCTTTGTTATCATAAAGGGAGAATAACATGGAGCTGGCCTGCAGATCTGATCGATAAAAGCGCCATCCATCCCCGCTGTGCTCGAACGGACGCATGGCATTGGGACCAATGACAGTCTTGCATTAAACTAGTATAGCAACGTTACTTGTCACAAAACGCCCACGTCGGCTCGTGTACGCGAGCGTTTGTTTAGGCGTTTATTTAGTTTTCCACCCATCGCTGTCACATTAGACGGAGTCGCGCTGTCCCTGATGGCGATGGTACAAACGTAGATGGTTTAGCGAGACATTTTTTGATACAGGTAGGACATTTGAACACATTTCGACGATAATATGCGTCCTCGTTATAGTAATTAGGTCGTAGTACGAGGATACCGCGAAACACGACGTGAGCAAACAACGTAAACACACCACGACGCGGAAGGAAGGACGGTCCTGGTTAAATCCCTACTCACACAATGCCAGCCCCGACACGACGAGCCGTGCGTGCTTCACATCTAATGAAACGGCGCAGGCATTTCTGGATATCCGATTTTAAACCTCAACTCTCCTTTTACGGGCGCCAAACGTGGCCCCCGCACGGTGTAAATGAAGCCACACACACACACACACACACACACACACACACATATACACACACGGGCACCCACGGCCTGGGCCTGGGTTTGTTTTCCCGTCTGAGCTTCGAGGCCTCGCTGCAGCCGCGGTGCCGAGTGACGCGACATTTGTGCACACACGGCTCGCTCTCCCCGCTGCTCGCTTTCCATTTCCACATATGTCTTACCCGGTCCGAGGGCTTCCATGGCCAAGGCCTCTCTCTCCGTCTCTGTCCCGGCCTGGCGGCTCCGTACCGACGCTGCTACTGGGGGCGGTATCGCGAAGCTTAAAGTGGCTAATTTAAGAAAAGGAATATAGATAGCTGCGTGGACGGCTGCTCGACAGAACTAACTGACCTGAGCCACCACCGATGCTGCTCGTTCTGGGGATTTGTAAGTGCGCATGCGCCAGTTAGTATAGGCAGAGCCCGCTGTGCGCATGCGTAATTTGCTGTACAACTATAGCATGCGGGATAAAAGAATACAGTAACACCTCATGAATATATATTATATTATATGTGTATGTATTTATGTATACATGCGTGTATAAATGTACATGTTTGTATGTATGTATGTATGCATGTATACATGTGCATGTATATTTATATGTGTGTATTAATTCAGTCGCTTGAATTAGGCAACTTCAGTTATTCCAGTTCAATGCTAGTTCCAAATAACTTGACACATTATTATAAATATGACTAGCAGTATTTACTAAAACTAAAACTGTCCCGTTCACATTTAAAGACAATATTGCCTCTCCCAATAGCATCGGATAGCAATAGTCTGTATTGATTCCTTTTATAAATAAGTCTAAATTGACGGATATTCTTATGTTATTTTATACATTTTTAGAAATTTTGAATGTGGGACTATCTACTTGCAAGATATCCCGCGGAATTTTCACAAAGTCCTCGTCTGTTAAAGAGCCAAACTTGACATGTAAATTAGACCAGGGGCAAGTCCCCATTTCTTTCTTAATGTATTGTGTTGTTATATCCATAGCTTACCTCTACCTAGTTATATGTGTGACACTTACCGCCAACATTTAGTTTAATTGTGCATTCTTCTGATAATTCTTATTGTTTCTTTGGTCACTCTCGTCCACTTTGGACCGAAAAGCAAAATCTCTCAAAATCCCCGCCCGCCCGAGCATTCCTGGGGTTTAAAATGAGCTCACACCAAGCCTTGTCGTCATACTGGGTGTATACAAACTTTACCATCAGACCAATAGGATCGCGAGAAGACGGCGATTGACATCTCGGTGAGGAAAAGCTGCGGGCCAGCTGTCACGGCGCGCGAAAGATCCAAAATTCAATTCGGTGTGTATGGAACAGGCGGGAGGACGAGAAAGAGCCCAGCTAAACGGTCTCTAAATATGCTTTAACAGTATACAATAGCCGTTGTCACACAGCCATTTGTTTTTTGAGGTCTATTTTGTCTGCTGGAATTCGATGAAGCGTTGTGTCCACTGGTTTTTATTTAACAAAAAGAGTGTAAACTAGCCCGGCGGACAAAGATGAGCCTGGTCGTTTCTCAACAGCAGGTGAGGACATTTTCTAGATATCCGTCGCTATTTTAACGTTCTTTCACGGAATAGTATCACTCTCACTTAAATGTCGTTAGTTACAAGGAGTGTTGGAGGACTGTGACGGTCTGTAGTCTTTAAAAAAGTGCTAATGTAGTTGTGAATGTAACGTTAGTTAGCGATAGCTTTTTAGCTAGCCCGCTAGGTTCGGTTTAGCCAGCTGTGATGGTTGAAGTCTTGGCCTGGTCGCATTTAATTCAATTTACAACGTCTACTCAAATGAGTTACGTCACAAGTCATGTAACTCGTGTATATCTAAGCAGATTAGAATATTGGGGTATTGATTACGGTTTTATAAAAACTTTCTATAGCATGCAACACTAAATGGCGGACTCTGTTAACAGCAATCATTGAATTGAAGCGATGGCTAACGTCCGTGCTCATTGTTTGGTTTGTGCCACTAATGTCGTTTAACATCCATCTGTCTGCGTAAGTCTTCCAATCGCGTGACAAGCTTTATGTTAATTTCATTAGCACACGATGTTTTCGAGTTTTTTTCTGACGAATAAAGACAAACGCTCTCACTGTCTGCCACCTTAACGTGGCACTGATACTCTTGCATGACTTTTTTTTAGATTTCATGAATCTATGTATCAAGTAGGTCTTCACAAGGAAAGATAGGCCACCAATTTATGATTTGTAAAATGTGCTTTTGTACCCAGACTGAGGCGCTCCCAGCTTTGGCCCAAACCGCAAAAGAGAGTGATTCAGACAGCGGGATGGGTTCTCCGCCAGAGGAGGTGGACCAGGAGACATCTAACAACAAAGAAGAGCTTCCAGGTGAAGTGACCAAACAATGGATGATGATGATGCAGGGCAGGTGACACTTTGGCTGTTTAAATGATGGTTAAATTAGTTTTAATGTCACTGCAAATACAGGGAACTGTATTCACATTATACTGTTTGTGTTTTAGCGGACACTTGATCACAAAGCTTACAATAGGTGCATCAGTCCAATTGATATTTGATCGTCAGAAAGTGATACACAAAATTCTTGGGACGAAAAATCGTAAAAGTTGAAAGGTGTTCAAAGTAATTGCTTTAACAAGTAAGTGCCTGAATTACTAAACATAAAATTAACGATCAAATGATGTAAGAGAAAGCGCAAGGTAACATTAATCATTTAGTAAAACTAGAGGAACACCAGAAGCAACTTAACCATTCACCGATAAGAAACTTTTTTTGGCATTGCCAATTTATATTCATTTATGCCTTTTTTTCTAAATAGTAATTTCATTTTCAGATTCTGATGAGGATGAAGACATCACGGTTCACAGGAAGCCTCACCGTAACGCCATTAGAGACAGTGACAGTGACGACGACGACGAGGAGGAGAACAACAACAACAACAACAACAGTGCACACATGGCCGAAACGCTGCACTTATCTGCTTCCAGCGGGGAGGAGATGGAGGCGGGAACGGCTCAAGAGAAGGATGAGAGGAAAGACGGGGGGGAGCAGAAGAAGAGCAAGAGAATAAGCCACGCTCCCATTGACAGTGAAGACAGCGAGCTGGAGCAAGCACACAGTGGAGGAATGGAGGAGCAACAGGAGGTGGTGAGGAAGGAGGCAAATTTAATGAAAGAAGGGAAGAAGAGGGAGAAGAGCCAGAGGCACCGGGAGAAGAAGGAGAAACGGAGCAAAGCTGTGGAAAAACTGAAGAAGAAGAAGGCAAGGCTCTCTGAAAATAATGAGGTTAGTGTAAAATTATCAAACAAACAAAAATAACATTCAAACAAAATACCACATTATGGAAATGTAAAGCTAAGCCAGAAACACTTTTTAAAGAATAAGAATTCTCAACGTGGATCATATTACGACATGGCACCTATTTCCCCCAGAACATGGGTCTTCCTCGTGCTCTGAATGACAGTGGGTGTCTGCTGGGCGACACAGACCTGTTTGACACTGGTTTGGGCGACGAGGACAAGGAGGAAGAGTCTCTGGAGGCCATCCGAGCTGCTGTCAAACAAAAGATGAAAAAACACAAGGTACCAAAAAATAATGATCACTGCTGCAATATTAAGGGTCAGAACAAGCACCTTGTTGAAGGCGATGCCAATGGTACAAATAATATCAGCAACAGAAGTTACTTATCACACTTTGGTGAAAAGGTTAGGGATGTCCTAACAGGTTTTGTAATCTGTGTTTTAAATATTGCTGCAGGATCAGGTCTTGGATGATGAGGAAGAGGAAGATGAAGATGCAGCAGAGAAACCCCAGCGTGTGGTATGCTGTGGCAAAATGCTTGGATGTATTCTAAATGCTTTCTTGTCAATATAAAATGCAACTTGTGATGTTCTGATGTTTTCAGGAGAGGAAAGCTGCGCGCGCCAGCAAAGAGGCAATGAGGCAGCTCCACAGCGAGTCACAGAGGCTGGTCAGAGGTCAGTTTACAACAACTTCTGATGCTGCAATGTCCAAACTACTTCTATTCATAATTTGATGCTCATTTCTCGCTACAAAGATCTTTGACACGTCCATTTGTCTTTGTCTTAGAGTCAACACTTGGCCTGCCCTACCACCTCCCTGAGCCGAAGACCATCGACCAGTTCTTTAAAAAGAGAACTAGGCCAGAGGGTCCTGCCATGGCGTTGTTGAAGTAAAGACAAACATAACGGATAATGCACACATGTTCACCCTGAAAAATCAGATTCTATAAAGGACAAGTGAACTACCAAAGCCACCATTTAACTACCTGACATGTTTAATTTCACATTAAATTAATTTAACATCAAGTCTTTCCTCAATCCCTGTCATACACACACACGCACAATAATTCAACTTTTACGGCTTCAGATGAATGAATAGGACTGAATGATTATCTTATTTCCTTTAGATCCACAAAGTATACAGCCATGATGTTGGAGACGCCGTCGGCTCCTCCCCCGAGTGAGCCTCCTCAGCCATCTGCCGTTCAGGACTCCTCTTCCTCTCTAGATCTGTCTTCCAATCCGATCCACCCCATACCTCAGCCCGCCGCCACCTCGTCCCCGCAGCAGGAGAGCCCCACAAAGGCCCAAGAGGCAACAGCTATCCCAGATTCCGACCTGGAATCTGGGCCGATGCTTTACCTCTCCGAGAGTCTGCAGGATACCGACACCGAATTTGCAGCGTCTAGACCTGATTCTGGAGAGGAGACTGCTGCGGCACCCTTGGAGCAGAAGAAGCCTGTGTCCGGCACTTCAGGGGAGCCTTTAGCCACCCAGTGTGGGGGCTCTGATCTGGGTACAGCGGAGCCTGCAGTGCGGCGACCCACCAAATCCAAGGAGGACAAATTGGCCCGACTGAGGAGACTTGGGCTGAACCCCCCGCCTGTCGCTAGGTTGTGTCCAGGTGATGGAGCGTTCATTGAGCTCGAACCTCCACCGCTCAACCAAGGTGAGAACTGCGCTCTTGAGGATTATAACCAAGTTCCAGGACGCAAGCCATGATGAATCCGATTGACCGAGTTTACTTACGTCCGGATCTTTTCCTCTTTTTCAACCAGGCGTGGTGGCCCTGAAGGAGCGTTACCTCCGCCACGTCAAGGCACCCACTCGCCCTCAGGGTGAGCGAACCATGCAGCTCCACATCGTGCGCAAAGACAGTGCTCAGTCTGGCCAAGAGGAGCTGCGCACCGACTTACTCACTGTCACCGTTAAAGACGGCGCAGAGGAGCCTGTGGCCACCAAACCAGGTGCGGATACACATGCAAGACTCTGGAGACCAGATTGTTGGCCTCTGTTCATCACTGACCCCTTCTGTCGCCTTGTGTCACAGGAGAGAAGCTGCTGACTCTGAAGCAGCGCCTGCAGCTCGCCATGGCCCAAAAGAGGCAGGAGGAGAGGGTGCGCAGAGCCGAGTTGAATCGCCTCGACAACGAGGACTGTGGCGGCGACGAGGAGGAGGACGAGATGACCGATGAGTCTGAGGAGGAAGAGGTAAGGAGACACTTTGGAGCGATCCTACTGATTTGTACATTGTTCTCACGGCACAATGTTTACTTTCTAGAACATAGATGACTTACTGGGAGGCAATGGTGTTGACGAAGAAGAGAAGGACGATGAGCAAGGCGGCGTAGCCCAGGGAATCAGGAGTCATTCTCCAGCACTGAACCAACCCTCTGACCTGATTCATACAGACGGTACACTCATGCTGTTCCCCAGCAGCTCCTGCTCTCGCACCGGGTAAGAGTAGTTTCTAGTTGTGTGACTGAATGTGTCTTTTTCAAGTTTGTAAATTGGCTAGAAAACCCCCCGAGAAATTATACAATTGCCCTTAATTAGTTGGCAAATGTTGAGTTGTAGTTTACTTACTCAAGCGCTGCCATGTTCTTTTAGGGGTGAAACAGTTCGTACAATGCATGATCATGTGTCTTGGAATTTTTCAGCCACTAAATACCTAACTACATTATTGTTGTGGTTTCATATTTGTATGCACGGTGTATACATGTAGTTGAGCTTCACTCGCACTGTTCTCCTTCTTCAGTGACGGCATCAGGCGTTCTGGTCCCTCTGGACAGGACAGCAGCAGCAATAAGGGTGCGTAGAGTGAAAGGCCGCTACGCTGGAATCAGACCAAAGTGTAGTCCTCAATAGTTATTCATGAGAGATGATGCTTTAACTAGAGTGATAACGGCAGGTTTGAAACTGCTTGAATGTGCTCAATTTGACGCTCTGCGCTCTTCTCTCTCTCGTCTCCAGAAGAGGATGACCATCTGTACTTGGGGAAGGACAGCAGCTTTGAGCTGGCCGGGTCAATGATAACCTCCTACCAGCCTGTCAGTCACCAGCGCTCAGCGGGGAGGAGCACCTCCAACTACTCCATCTTCCGTTCCCCTTCTCCATTCAGGCCCAGCTTCCTCGGCTCTGCCTCCAAGGTAAGATATACAAATAAAATAATCGGACCTGCATACAAGTAAATTCATGTTTTTTTACAATTTTAGTGTCCCAATTGTGTTTGTTCAATAAAAGCACAATATAGATAAGATCGACCCTCACATACATCCTTGTGCAGTCACACTTACACCTGCTTGTATTGATGTTTATCTGACCTTAAAAATAAACAAGAGCCAGTGAACAGTAAGAAGTTATGTTTACAGAAAATCTCATGGCATTATGAACTGACTTTTTCAATGATATATGGAAAATAAAATGAACATTATATTATCGTACAGTAACCAGTCATCTCTTCCCTTCTCTATCAGAGCTCTGGAAAACTGTCGGAGCCGTCTCTCTGCCTCCCTGTTGAGGACTCCCAGGACCTGTATGCGCCTGCCTCCCCAGGAGCAGATTCGGGGCCCTCGGGCAGGGCAGCTTCTGGCCCCAGCCACGGAGGAGACTCCGTGGGTCGCTTCTCCCTGGAGGATGACACCCACTCGCAGTTACTGGATGCAGACGGCTTCCTCAATGTGGGTCTGCGCTCCGCTAGGCCTCCCTCCCACAAGAGACAGCTGATAATGGACAGCCTGGATGAGAATGCAATGGATGCCAACATGGGGGAGCTGTTGGGTCTCTGCTCTGGGGGCTTCGGGGCAGCGGAGAGCCTCTCCGGCGGAGGCGGTCCAAGATGCCTCGAAGCGTCGCAGGAGAACGAGCTGATCGGCTTGTGCTCAGGAGCGTTTCCACCGACGCAGGCAGGAGAGGAGCAGAGGGAGGAGTCGGATAATACTATGGATCAGCTGCTGGGCTTGTGCTCGGGGAGGTTTTCTAGTCCAGGTAAACAACTGTTTGCTGCTGCACCTGTATTCCTTTTTAAATCAGGCATATGTGAAACTGCAAATCCGGCCGTCTGGGACGTCTGGCTGCGCGTCCATTGCGGCCCGCCGCCGGAGTGTGCACGGCCCGCCGGGTGACCGCTGCGCCGTCAGCTCAACCGTTGGCCGACCTGATTGTCAGTGGCCCGCGTTTGGTCGAACTGGGCAGTGACACCCCTGTGCTAGAGTGTACAAAAGAACATAGAGAAAAACTAGAAATAAATAGAGCTAGAACTCATCAAAGCTAGAACTCATCGCAACAAAAGTATCACTTTTTTCCCCACTCTTCCAGTGATATTAAGAACTTTCTCCTTTGCCGCCAATTCTAGGTTCTGCTCACACAGCCTCGTCGGCACAAGACAGGTACAGTTAAACGACCTAAAAGAATCCTAATCAAAGATGTATGGTTCTTCACAAAACTATGCAATCAAAGGTTCTCATAGTCATTTCTCTGTTTAAAGTAAAAAGCCAGATGAAGATCAACAACAACAACAACAAGAGGAGGAGGAGGAGGAGGTGGAAGAAGAAGACTGCGATTTCCGTCTTCTGTCAGATGTGGAAAGTCTCAGTGAACAGGTAAGCTTGTCTCTGAAGATTAATTTGCTCGATTTACATGTTTATGATGAAAATGACAAGTGGATTGTGGGTTTTGTAGGAGGACGAGGACGAGGATGGTGTAGAGGAAAACGGCGAGGAGGCTGACGAGGACAACGATGTAGAAGAGGAGGAGATGCAGGGAGTCTTTGCATCACAGCAGGTTAAGAGGAAGAAGAAGAGAAAAATGTAAGTGTACTGTAATTACATTTGGTGCATATGGAGGAATACTTTCACGCAAAGATTGTTTTCATCACATAACCCCGGCTGCAGCACAGAGATTACATGGCTTCTTGTCTCCTGCACACAGGCGCCTGACAGACTACCTGGAGTCTGAGGCTGAGCTGTCCGGCAGCGACATGGACGGCGACGACGAGGACGACGACCGAGGCAGCGAATACGAGGAGGAGGAGCTCCTAGAGGAGCTTCCCTCTGACGAAGAGCTTCAGGACCAGGTCAACAAGATCCACATGTGAGTGCGTCGGCCCGACCTCCAACCGCCCGAATGAGAGTTACTCCGATCACACCGGGAACATCCAGGCGGGCTAATTCAAGCGGGACGCCTGGGAAATGGAACGTGGAGAGGAAAGTGAGCCTTTGTCCCCTCTTGTTGTTCTTAAGGAAGCAGATAATGGACGACGACAAGCGGCAACTAAGGCTCTACCAGGAGCGCTACCTCGCCGACGGCGATCTGCACTCGGACGGCCCAGGACGAGCTCGCCGCTTCCGCTGGAAAAACATTGGTGAGTTTGTATCATGAAGTAGTAACCAACCTAGAATTTAACAGCGTTTTATAACGTGTGTTTATAATAAAAGATTTCAATTTGGTACAACTAGATCACATGTGTCAAACTCATGGCCCGCATGATCAAATCTATTTACTATTGGAGCGGCCCGCCGGTATATCGCACGCATCACCATAATACTACAAATCCCACAATGCACTCTCCGTGTGTCATCGCGGGCCCGCGAAAGCGCGCCTCACAGTCTGTATTACAAACCGCTTGTGTACCTTATCATCGTCCCTTTTACCGTAAAAAGCATACAAACAACTTTTTACTCCGTTAATTCTTTTTGTGGTTTTTCCCATAAAATGAAAATAGCGTGGCCGCTAAACCGGAAGTACGTCGATTTTCACAGTAAGAATCAGCGCAACCGTCTAATGACAGCGGTTACCAGGGTAACAAGAGGAGAAAAGTTCATTAACGGATATAAATAAATAATCCTGTCCGACGGGATGTGTTAGCAGCAGTAGGTGACTACACTCGCTGTCTTGAAGTCGGCAGTATCTGGTCCGAACCTGAAATGAGTTTGACACCCCTGAACTAGATGAACAGAAACACAAAGGATAGTAATCCCATGCATACCAGAATTTGCCAGAAATATATGTGCATGGACAAACTTAACAAAGCTTCCTTCAAAGTCACCCTGATTGTCTATTGAGTTTCCTTTTGAATTCTTCCTCTCAGATGATGGTTTCAATGCGGACGGCACGGGGGCAGACGGCGAGCAAGAGGAGGAAGATGAAGAGGTGGACCTGTCTGAGGTCCAAAGGAGGAAAGAGAGACTGGAGAGAGAACAGTGGCTCAGAGAACAGGTAGCTATAGTCTTTTCTTTTTCTTTTTTTAACTTCTTCTTAGAGAATTGTCCTTATAAATGTCCAAAAGGGGATGTTATTTTGTCTTCATACCTTTCTCTCTCTGTGTGTCTCCTCTCAGTCTGAGCAGAAAGCCAAGAAAGGAGAAGATTTGGATGCAGAGGATGAGAAGATCGGAGAGGAAGACAGTCGCTTTATGAAGCTGGCCAAGAAACTGACCGCCAAGACTCTGCAGAGAAAAGGTCGGTCTGCGAGACGAATCCATGAGCTCAAATAACAACACCCGACCTCTAGAGTGAACAGACATAATCGCCAGATGGATTTAGAGATGAAGCAGACACGGAGTGCACCAAAACACTGGCATGTGTCCCAGAAAGCTAAAGTGACACGGATGCCGTGGGCAATACTTGCATCTGAACAGTTATTTCCACCCAGTTGTGTCATTCTTTTAGTTCCTGGAGAAAAAGAAATCTGACCAAAAATAAGTGGTATGTGTAATTAGTAGCTTTTGTTACTGGCAACTCAAAATACAACTTGGGCTCTGCAACAAGACATCAGTTGGATTTAAATGGCCTTTAGTCAACTAAAGACATCCATCGGCTAATAACACTGCTCTGAAATATTTAACTTTTCAATCACACCCCTAAAGATGAAAAGATTTGAGTATCAATAACTCAGTGACCTAACTTTTCCTACCAGAGCCCCTTGGGGGCCCACAGCCAGAGAAGGCGACACCGGCCCTCAACCCCTTCCAGAGACCATCGCAGCCCCTACAGGTAGACCACCGCCAGAAGAGTGACTTAGTTTTGTGTTGTCTATTTTTAGGTTTTATATTCTGCATGTCGGCTCTTTTCGACAAAGAAAAAAGTAGTTTTTTTTTCTTGGTAATGTCACGGATGAATTGCTCAATTCCTGATTTCCACCCCCCCCCCCCCCCCCTCATGGTCTTAATCACTTGTGCACTCAGAATCCAAACGGTTTTAATAGTGTAATCATCACAGTGTAATAACGCGCACAGGCCTATGCTGAGCGTCCTCAGCTTGTTCGGGGGGAAAAGATGCCAGAAGTGAAATGTGGAAGCTATATTACAGCCATGTATAATCAATGCTATGATGGCACCATGTAGTTTTCATTGATATCTTGCTGTAGGCTAATACTAATATTGATGCCATTTGTTTCACTTAAACCGAATTGAGTTTGCTAATGTTTTATTTTTGATTGATTTATTTCACTTTGTTTCAGATCAGTGATTAGCCTTAAAAAAACAAAAAAATTGTGGTTTTATTGATTTATCTTTCTTCTCCAGGTGAGGAGAGGATCACTGCTGAGTCAGCCGCACTCGGTCCTCCAGAAGCTGGCTTCCATCTCAGACGCGAATCCTCTGGCACCCAGAAACGGCAGAGGCTTCCTGTTCCAAACTCTGTCCCCTGAGAAGGACAAGTCCAACTCGGACGCTCCCAAGGTACAAAGGGGCGCTCAATATGTGAGCCCTGGCATTCTCTGGCCCTCTCCCGCATTGATCAAAAAGACTTCAAATTCCTTGTTTCTGGTATTTGAATGTTTCCTTATTAGTTAAAGGGGAAATGACAATGTTTTGCAAATAAGTGGAAAGGGCCACATGAGCACCATAAGCTCATATTGCCCATTTTCCTCTGGACACAGATTACTTACTCCCTGTAAACCTCACCCGTCACACTCATGTGACAGGTGAGGTCTATTTTTTATTCGGATGTCTTCTACATTCAGGACACTAGGCAGAGCCAAGAGCCCACTCTTTCTGTTAGATCCCATTGTGCATAAACGTTTTTTTTTTTTTTTTTTTTTTTTTTTTCCCCCCCAAGTATGTTTTGACACGAGGTTTCTCATGGACTACGTTTGACTTTTTTTTTTTTTCATCCTCAGACGATGAAGAAAAGGGGGGCGGTGGAAGCAGTGAGCCCAGCAGCAAAGAGGGTTTGCAAGCAGGACAGACTGACGAGACCGACTGAAGGCCCCCAGAGGAGCGTCTTCAACTTCCTGGACCACTGAGGTTGCATCACCACCAGTAGAATGATGATGATGATGATGATGATCAGCAGCCAAAAAGCAAGAATTGTCCACCTGCATTCAGGATTTCACAAGCTAGCGAGACGTCTGAGGTGCCTCCTAGACGCTCCCGTCATCACTTGTGAAATACACATATTTGTGTGTTTACATGTTTACGCTGCTTTAAAATGGCAGGTTACACCAACAGAAGTGTGCCACACCTTACTTGACTTAATCTGGACCTTGTGACGAAGGTCCATTTAAAAATGTTTTATCATGTAAATAGGATTGATTTGTTTGTTTTTAATGGTTAGGGTGTTTTTGTTGTTGTATGATGTGATTTAAATGTTTTTTACATTGTAAATAAAATTGTATTTTAAGACCTTTTTTGTAGTCGGTAGGTGGTCATGTGTGATTGTCCAATGGGTGAGATGTTCATGCCAATAAATCTGGCACAGGTGTTCATGAGCTGGAGTAATTCTAATAAGTTTGGTGATCCTCTGATGTCTCATCGAGCGCACCATTTGATGAATGTATTAATTCATCCATTATTTGGATTTGTGTCTATATAATTGCAAAACCTATAACTTTGCCATCGGGCTAAGCTGTGGTTTTCTTGCTTAATATCAGATGTGGCAGCATGCTAGCAGAGCCTCACAGCCATCATGGCTTTTCATTCTCCTGCATTGTTTAAATGCCTATTCCACTGACTACTAAACAACCACAGGCTCTCCAAAGACTTGCTCTTTCAGATGTGTGTGGAACTTGATGGGAATTGCTTGTGTGTAATTACGTACAACAAATGATGTAAAAAGACCCCCGGGGCCCCCTCTCCTCTGCCTTATTGCTTGATGCGTTTTGGCACTTTGGCATTGCATTAAACGTGTGTGTGTGTGTGTGTGTATAAGACTGCGTTTGCCATCCACAGCACATCTTAAGGCAAACTCTTGACTCTAAAAAGACGGAAGGGCATGTCTTCTGACACGATCTACACACTGCACGCCAGAGGCTGCTGGTGACCTGTAATAAAGACTATTTGAAATCATGAAGAGCAAAGACAAACACAAACGGCTCGTGTCTCACAGCACTCATCCCGGATTGTTAGTGGGAAAACATCAATGTTTCCGCTTCTCCGCCTGTCCTTTGTTGTAAATAATAATAAATCTTTCTCTCTTTCACTTTGTCTCCCAGCTTTGAAGCGTAATCGCAGTTTAGATACTAATGATTTGGTAAGTGACTAATAATAGGCCGGCATTATAGGGAGAGTCCTCTAACGAGCCCTTTCATGTCTCTCCATCTCATTAGTGGCCACGGTGATTAGCAGGAGGTCCCGGGGTTAGGAGTGGGCGCAGGAGGCCCCATTACACATCATTAGGGGCCAATGCCAGGAGGCTCGGGAATGAACCCCGTGGTGGGCCCCGCCCACAGCGGGCGCCTGTACCTGCAGGCAGGTCCTTTTAATCCTGGAGTTGTTGGAGCGCTCGTTAGAGTTCTACCTTTCGTCAACGTGAGTCCGCGTCAGCTCTGATTGTTTGTCCCAAATAGTGTCCAAAAAACGAATTTCTTAGAGATCTTACGAGCCAACGAGCTTTGGGCAAATCAATGGCATGAGTGTGGAGCTGCTTCAGTCTTTACTTTTGAGCCATTACAACGCAATTAACCGAGATAAAGACTTGATTCCAAATCCCGAGGGCCTGTTTGCTGGGTCAAGGAATCAATCCTAATTACAAATTAATAGCAATAGTCTCTGCAAGTTTTCTTTTTTTATTCCCTCTTCTCTTTCTCCTCACCAGCATCTCCAAACTCAATTCCACAACTTTGTCTAACCCCTGAGAGGAAATTACGGGGTCAACGCATTGAAGCCAACCGCCCCCCCCCCCCCTCTGAACTCCCTATTTGCTCCCCACTTGAAAGAGGAGGAAGGTTACATGTTTTGGCACCAAGGCCCGGCTTCTAAATATCTAGAGGACACGGATCCGGCTTTAGTCAGATTATGAGGACGAGAGAGGACAGAGGGTGGAATAATTGAAGAGAAACATGAGCTGTAGCACCCAAGGGTGTGTGTGTGTGTGTGTGTGTGCAGCCCTTGTGTGTCGTGACGTTGGCACTGTACGCGTGTGTCTGCTCACATCTACGCCTCAAATAAAAGTGGATAATTAGTCCGCAAAGCCAACCGGGTGCTGGACCGGCAGTTCAATTTAGCACGTCCGGGCGGATTTGGATGATTTCCGTTGGTGGTGGTTGTTGTTGTTGTTGTTGAGACTGTTGGGTTTGCGAGCTGGAGGTCCGGCAGGCCTTTTACTCTTCACAGTCTCTGGGCATCTCAGCGCCGGGGATCTGACAGCGTGGCCCGTGGGTGCTGCTCGCCGCCCTGGGCCGCTGTCACCGCCGAGGACTGGTGCTGGAGCAGATGTGGAGCTGAACTGAGGGAAGTGGGTCAGGGCGCTGCAGGCTGTGTACAATTCAAACAAGGTCTTATTATGCACAAGGTAAGTCATGCTCCCTGGTTTGGGTTTTAGCTTTTTTGTTCTAACTCTTTCCTACGTGTGTGTGTGTGTGTGTGTGAAAGGGAGAAGATGTGGTCTAGGGTTAAACATTACAATAATCTGTCTCCCCCACCCCCCCCCCCGCCCCAGGAGGCCTCACAGACGACCCTCAGTCCTCCGAGTTCAGTCTATCTCGCCTCCTATCAGTGCCCTCTGTAGTTGTCTTTTGTAACTAGGGTTTTCTTTCAGGAGGGAGAGGGAGGGAGGGAGGATTTGCGTGTGACGGGGCCTTGGGCGGGCGGCTGTGTTTGATGATATTTTTTATGTGCTTAGGCTGACTGGTGAACGATGGGGAGAGAGGAGGAGGGGGGAGGTAGGGAGGATAGGGAGGAAGGATGCCTGGAGCTGATTCAGTTGAATGGGGATGTTGTTGAAGGAAAGGGAGAGGGGGGGGGGGGCAGATAGGGGATAGAACCTTGTGTGGGGAGGGCAGGGGGGAGGGATCGTGCGCGTGGAAAAAGGAGGAGGACAACGCAAGGTTTTTTATTCCTCCGCCGCCAGCGACGACATGTCAAGGGGATGAGAGCAGGGTAGAGGGAGACAGTGAAACACTTGTTAAGTCTGTCTGATGTTGCCCCCTCTAAACCACACACACACACACACACACACACGAACACACTTGCATGCCGTGCCCTTACATCTGAGACTGACAGTCACAAAAGCAATCAGGCACCACCCCGATTTGGAGAAACACCGCGACAGACCTCGCTGATGTGCCCATCAGTGTTGGATTGTGGGTAGGCATGCTTCAAAGCATTGAACACACCTGCGCTTGTGGATACGTGGCGATGAAGGTTTATAAAAGAAATAAACCCACCCCAACAGACACTGACCTTGATGTCAACATGTTGTTGTGATTTGTCCAATCCACTGTGGGATCTACTCCATTTCCCAGAATGCCTGCTCGGTGATGACCAGAGGACTGGCACAGCGTCGCTCCATGAGAAGATGGTGGAGAGAGAAACAACAGACTTTGCACTAGTATTAGTACTAGCACTAGTTCTCTGCAGCTGGAGGCCTTTATTGCAGAATGGCTGCGTAACATAACGCACATCTTGTGTCTCCCAACATGCACATATTCTTGTGTTTAACACTTCATTCACGCTGTGAACATTTGCACATCCCCAGATTTCGTATTTCCTGTACAAAACACATGTCTCCTCGTGTAAAAAGATTCATCAAACAGCTGCATCACAATCCCATCTTAAATTAATTTATCTTTAAACTTGAGACAGCCTTTGTACAGAGAAACACATGAGGCATACAGACTTGAACATACGTTGGACAAAACGTCATAAAATAAGGAATCATGGGCCAGTGAATCCTGCTGAACATGTGCCCAACATGCAAGCTCACATGAAACAAAATACATGTGACAAAACAAGTTTAAAACGGATTAAGTTTGGATTAGTTTGAAAATCGGTTGGGTGTTAACATACACCCATACAGGGTTTCAGACAACATTGAAGCATGAATCTTGGTTGATACTTTATGTAACCTTTAAATACTGTCCTAATGAGCATTACACACATTGGCACACACATGACCCCTCGCATGTAATAAAAGCTGCAGGGGTTAAAAAAAAAACAAACAGTGTGTTTGGTTTTCGTTGTCATAACAGACTAATGGACATTAAAAAGCTCATTTTAGAAGTGTTATAAAACTGCCTGTGTGGTTTGTGCTGGAGGGCTGAATGAAACAAGGCCTCGCTATAACTTTGCAATCAGGTCAACACCATGATACCATGGCTTTTTAGGGTTGTGACCATATATATATATATATGCATATATATGCATATACTTATAGACAACCCTACATGTGAAACAATGAAAGGCCTAACTGTATCATGACAGCCATCTATGTCCGCACATTGTTTCTCTCCTCCACGGCTTCCTCTTTCCTGCAGGCCCACCCCGGTGTAGGAAATGCCATGAGCACCGCCACTCCTGTTTCTTTTCTTTTTTTTCTCTTCCCAGGATCACAGAGGCAACGGGAGGATGGGAAGAGGAGGAGGAGGAGGAGGAAGAGGAAAATAAACATCGCATAGGAGGGTCGCAGGAGGAGGGGCAGTGTCCAGCTTCTCCGCCAAAAAGCCAAGCCGCGAAACCCCCCCCCAAAAAAAAGGAGGTAAGACGAGAGCAAGACCGCGATGCAGATGTGCTCCCGCGGCGGGGGGGGGGGGGGGGTTGGCTCTTTGGGCTTTAGCAGATGCGAGCAGGTCGCTTTTGGTCGCGGCGAGGACGCAGCTCTGATCTCATGGGGTGAGCGTTACATAACGCGCATCTAACGTTACGGCTTCTCGCGTCCTCTTCCCGTTTTCCCACCTCATTTCTCATCGCGTCGACAGGAGGAGACTCCGGGTCGTTTTTGTATTTTTTATCAGCCGGACGCACACGCCGTCGTGTTTCGCCGCGTGCGTTGTTGATAAAAAAAAAAGCTGCGTGCGCCAATAAAGCGCCGACATGCAGCCGCTCGGCGCCATTGGTCGCGTCCTGAGCGTTTACCGCCGTCGGTCGTGCAAACACGGGAGTCTTGCTTTTTTTTTTTACCGAAAAGAACAACCCGCCCGGCAGCAGGACTCCTGTGGTATTTATTTTCTCTTGTTTTTCATCGCCTGCCGATGGGTTTATTCTCTGGATGTGTAAAATGCACATACATTAAAGCAACTGTTTCCCCAAACAGACTGTGCAGTATTGTCATATTTATTTTACCGCAGAATCCATTCTTTTGTATTTGAAATTCTTAAGTGACAGAAAGGTTGGTGTTTCGTGTTTTGACTTGGAGAATCGGGTTTGTTTTTGTCCTCGTGCCCGGCAAGCATTAGTCCTCGCCTGCTGAAAGCGCGCCCCCGACAATGCCACAGTTGCTGTCCTTCAGCACCACGTGAACGCGCATGCACAGAGGAGAGGAGAGGGGGGATTGATTGACAGCAGCCTGAAGTCAGGATTAGAGTCATTTCCATTCGGAGGAGACATGTAAATATTTGATGCTAATAGAAGTGGAGTGTGCAGACCAGCCTGTATTTCTAGGCGTTATTAACAAGAGTTTGGTGCAACCCGCGTTTTTGTAACCATGGTGATGTTTTTTCTCGTCTAATTATCTCCCATCTTTTTTTCAATGCAGCTTTTAAATGTTCAAATACGTGTTCTATGCAGCACTCAGGCTTGCACACAAAATCAACTCGCACAGGCTACAAATAGTTGCCATCGAAATCACTTTATCGTTGGCTGAAGGCTCGGCTTGTTTCGGGTAACTCTTGAACTCCCCGAAAGTGTTGTCATCTAAGATTGGACAGATTTTGGTTTGGATATCAAAATGATATCGGTATTTTCAACAGAAAAAAACATTTTAATTAACTAAACAAATCAAATTTCCACCAAAGAATCTGACATACAGGTATACGAGAAAGAATGACGCTGAGGCTGTTTAAGTGCTTTAATGTTCCGTCCCATGTCGTTCCAGTGAGGCTCAGTCGAGGTCAGCGATGCTTCACCATCAGGACCAACCTCTGGACTCCGCCTATGGAGGCAAAGGAGGCTCCAGCAATGGCTCTTCCTCCTCGCTGCGAAACAAAGACGGTAACTTCAACTTCCTGTCAGGCCAAGACGACGAGGGCACTGGAGGAGGAGGAGGGGACGAGAACCAAAACCCGGTGCGTCCCCGCAACCTCGGCCCGCTGGGTCGCGACCCTCCCAACTCCAAGTCGCCCTCCGGTTATCACCACAACTCGGGGGTCCTCTCGCCGCGCTCCCGCCGGCCCTGCTGGAGCCGCCTGGAGCCCCTGCCAGAGATCGAGTGCGGAGACGACGGTTGTGGCCGAGTGCCTCCCGACGGGGCCGAGGAAGGCCGGGTGCAGGAGGAACAGAGGAAGGGGATGAAGGGCCACGCCGGGGAGAGGCAGCGTGGGAAAACGGGGATGCAGGAGAGGAAAGGCAGCCGGGGAAGTGAGGAAGAGGAAGAAGTGGCGCTGGAGGACGGAGACGAATGGGGCGACAGCGACTCGGAGTCCGACTTCAGCAACCGCTCTGGGGGCAGCATGTCCTCGCTCAACATGGACAGTGGAGGCGAAGGGATGCTGATGGGGGGCTGGGACCGCATCGGTGTCGGGGAACCCAAATCCAGCCCCCAGGAGTGCGACCCGACCAAAAACGGCAACCGAGAACCGCCTGGCAGACGCGGAAGCTTCGGCCGCAGGTCGCTGACGGGGAGCCACCTGGGGAACGTTCTGGAGGAAGGGCCAGAGGAGGAAGGCGGCGACCGGTCTTCGGACTCGGACAGCGAGATGCCAGAGCTGATGGACGCCGTGTGGACGCTGCGAGACCGCGAGCGCTTCAAGGCCCAGGAGATGGAGAAGCACCAGGTCCAGCTGACCATGTACCGCCGCCTGGCGCTGATCCGCTGGGTGCGCACCCTGCAGGTCCGCATCCAGGAGCAGCAGAACCGCCTGCAGTCCAGCTTCGACGTCATCCTCACGCAGAGGAAGGAGCTGCTGCGCATGGGCGCCGCCGCCGCCGTGGCCAACGTCCCGCCCCTCGCCGCCGTCAGCCACTCGTAAGGGGGGAGCGGCGAGGGATCATCGAAAACAGGAAGTGGTTGAAAACCACAGGTTATTTTTTTTCTGTTTGCCTCCATCCTGAAGAAACTGCCTGATTAAAAAAAAAAGAAAAAAAAGCTGCTTTGACAGACGTCTTTAAACTAAACACTCATGTTGCTGATTGTAATGCTTCCTTTTTTTTTACTGGTGTCCCACCCGGAGCACCAATACTTAAATGTGTCAACATCCAAACCAGAACACTTTAATGCTTTTATCAAGAATATTCCTGCTGTCGTTGTTTGTCTTGATCTTTGCGTGCAAAAACTATCCCCCCCAAAAAATGTAACCGTTAGCGAGATGGTCTGTACTCATGTTGTATATAAGATATAAAAAGATCATAGGTCATTCCAACGAATAAAGTTATATCATATATTTGTTTGTGTTGTCTGTTTGTTCGTGATCTGACCCAATGAGTCCGATAGGTCCCAGGTGAAATCCAATCTTTGGGTTTGTTTCATTAGACGCCCTGAGCCTTTGTTTCACAACAGCTCAGCATGTTGATTTTCAAGGAGCAGGTCTGTCAAAGCTCCCTCAGTGCAGATATGACTAAAGAAGGGCAGTCGTTATCTTCTGGAGCGGTACTCGCTGTTCTGGAGGCCTGCGGCAAATGACCTTTCATCCAACAATCGTCTCTTTGTCAGCCGAACAAAGTTTGGTCTGTATCATCTAATCACACGGGGGATTGTGTGTGTGTGTGTGTGTGTGTGTGTCTTCTGCAGGGAGTGTGATAGCCGTGTGGGCCTGGCTTGCATCTGCCGCCGCGGGCACTCCGAGATCGTCTCACCTCATTCCACGTGCATGGATGTGTGTGAGTGAGTGTGTGTGTGTGTGTGTGTGTCAAGAGATACCAGCCGCATTGCCACCCGATAATCTCCATCCTGAGCGCCCCCCCTCCACCCCTCCCAGTTACCCCCGACACTCCCGCCCTCACCCCGGGGAGCCTGGCTGTCTGCGCCCCGGGGCCCCGCAGGTCCTATCCGGCCGCGGCGAACAGACGCCGGTCCGGTGGCGCGCAGGAGAGCCAAACCCCGGGGCGAATTGGGGATAATCCCCGGCCATGCCTCCTCACTAACTGCGGTTTATTTCTGAAGCTTATCGCCTCTGTTTTGGACGCAGGCGTCTCGGGGAAAAGTCGGAGTCGATTTACATATTGATCCCGTGTTCGCTGGCGGAAGGTTGGAGGTTTGAGGATAACACGGTTACACCGGAGTGGGGACATCGAGGGGGAACACACACGCCTTTGATGGAGTGTTTTGTAAACCACCGAGACGTGATTTCAGGGTAGTTAGGAGGAATTCATCCAAACAAAGCGCACGAAGAGATAAATGAGCCTTAAAGCCGCTTCAAAGAAGAATCTGATCGGTTCCCCCTCAGGAAAAACTCTATGATTTGTGTCTGTGTGTTTTTAAAGCAAAACAAAAATATTAGTGCTTATTTCTAATAATAAACTGGTGATAGAGTTTATAGGTGTTTTAAATTGTTTCATTAAAGGTTAATAAAAAAGATATTGAGTCATTAATAAGACGGTCTTATTTGCAGTTTAACAAATAATATATTTCTAACAAGTTTCGCCACCATGGATGTCAAATGAGTCACGTGTTTTTCACTTTCTAACCCGACAGCATATAACAAGCCATCCAAATGTTCATCAATACGATATGTTCTTTAGTAGCACATTTCAAGGGTCAAAGGTCAAACAGAGAATGAGCTGACCATTTAGCAGTTAAAAAGACAAAGAATGTATTTTTTAGTTTTTTTTTCTCAACTTATAAGCACATAGCTCTGATACATTCCTCAGAGATTTTGGTCCATGTTGACATGATATCATCACGCAGTGTGTCGAGGACTCATTGTCATGTTGTAGAAACCAGTTTGAGGTGACATGAGCTTTGTGACGAGGAGCATTATCCTGCTGGAAGTAGCCATCACAAGAAGGTACACTGTGGTCATAAAGGGATGGACGTGGTCAGCAGAAATACTCGGGTAGGGTGCAGCATTTAAACGATGCTCTATACTGAGGGGCCCAAAAATATCCCCCATCATTACACCAGCAGCCTGAACGGTTGAGGCAGGATTCCATGCGTTCATGTTGTTCTCTGACCTTACCATCTTAATGTCACAGCTGATGTCACGACTCATCAGACCAAGCAACGTTTTTCCAATTTTGGTGAACCTGTGCGGATGGTGGTCTCAGTTTCCTGCTGTCTTCTGCTGCCCATCTTCTTGTGTGTTCAGAGGTATTCTGCATTCCTTTTTTTTAATGCATTCCTTGGTTGTAACGAGTGATTCTTTGAGTGTCATCATATCATCTCAAACCAGTCTGACCAGTAAGTGCATAAGCCATTGTCATTTATTCATCGGCAATCAGTTTATGGCGAATGTGTAAAGTAAACCTTTGGAAAAAAAACACAAAGTAGACACCATAGCATGTATATGTAGAACATAACAAACCGGGCTTGGTCTGTTGAACTGCGCTCCTCTTGGTACACCTTTTTAATTTAGTCAAGAACAAAGCGGAAAGGAAAAAACACGCAAGAAATGACAGGTGAGTTTTTTTTTCCCAATGCAGGATTTCCTGGAGAGCGCAGAGGTAGGTGCAGCTGCTTCTTGTGGCACCCCCATGGCGACATGGAGAGGCTACAAGAGGATCTGTAGTTTTTATCTGCTTCACCTTCTTCACAAAATTCCCTGTCTGGAAATTATTTAAATGTGTTTCCTTTCAATCCCGAAATAACTAAAACTTTTACATTCTTATATTTTAGCACCGTGAATTTCTTTCACTTAAAATACAATTGATTGACAGTGAGTGCACCGTTATGTATCTGTTTATACCAACAATTAAGAACAGAAACAAGCGAAAACCTAATCTACTGGATTATTGCATTTAGGCTATTTGGTCATTTGCTCAGCAGTATTACAATAATGAGGGATAAAAACACACAAAAAAACTCCCAAGCCTTATTTATACTCTCTTATAGAATGGTAGAAAGAAAAAATAATTAAAGAAAAATGTATATATATATAATCCATCAGGAGCAGCAAAAATGAGTAGTTCAAAATATTCGTCAGGCTACAAATTACTGAAATATTATTATTTCATAATATGGGTTAGGGTAAATTGTGTTTTATCTCATTTGGAAGCGCGCACGTTCAGTCATCTCTGACTTGCAGACGTTTCTTTGTGAGAGCCGCTGGGGCGAAAAGCGGCCGCGAGGGGGAGACACCCCATCACAGGACCCTCTGCCGGGTCAGAGCAGCGGCTGTTGTTCCTGTCTTCTGGCGCAAGGGGGCGGCAATGAGCAAGTGGTGCATTAAAGGGGGACCACCTGGGATCTGGCAGAGGGTTCCCACCGGGAGGTAGTGGATTGTTCTTCACTACATGTTGAATGATATGATGCAGCGGTTCATGACCTGAGATCAGGATGTTTAAAAACACATATTTGTGTGACTTGTTTATGTGAAGGTTCCTCAAATCGTTTCTTCATTTTCTTGGGAACAAATATTCAGATAAAACAAATATTCAGATAAAACATGAGACAAAAGATGAGATGATCCATTATGATATGGCTTTGTTTTAGGGGTCACAATAGCTGTTTCATACCTAGTTTAACAGCTCAGGTCCTGCCTACGTCTTTTTTCTACCACTTTTACTTAGACATACAGACAGATTTTAGGAAATTATTAGTCCATGTTTAATTACATAATTTCCCCAATGTTAACTTAACATTTTTTGTGTTGACAATGTTTTACAAATAGAAAAATAATAATCATAATTGAGAGGGGGAGTTAGAGTTGATTGTTTATTGTCCAGTGTTTAAATGATAATTTAGGGGTGAGTTAAGAGTATTGTGATGCCCTCTTTAAAATCCCCCACAGTATCTTCCTCACCGTGACGGAGTAACGTATATTCAGTTCCAGCCCTGCAAACTATAATGTTGGCACAGAGAAGGATTCAGCATATGTGAAACCATCCAGCTTTGGGACGCTGATCAGGATTTGATATAAAGTGTCTGAGCTGAATGTTCGGCTGCACTAAAGATCACGTGTGCCGAATCGACCCAAACGGCGTAAACTGGGGAAACATTTTTACCGTTACTTATCATCTCGAATGTGCATTTCACTGTGTGTATCCTTTGTGATTTTGACACATATCGAGCTTGTTGAGACCTCTTTGGGTTCATGGTGAAAAACACTCCTCCACATAAAAAGATAGCATGACTTAACGCCCTTCGCCTGAATTCAACTCACCCCTGCCTCTTAATCAAAGCACTCTTTGCTATTTTACACATTCGTGGCCGCGTGAGGCTTTAATTTCTCCTGCTGTCACATGTACAGCCTGTTTTCTTTATCTCTCTCTCTCGGTTTCAGATTCCCCGGGACACAATCCGAGGGCCGTGGTCTTGTTCGCGGATGCCCTTGACATGAAAAGTTCGGGGACCCCCGCCAGAAGCCTCGGCTGCGTGGAGCTTTCTGAGCAGAGATATTCACATACACCCTATCATGCTCTCGCTCTCCCCCTTCCTGCCTCTGCCTGATGTAGTGTGACAGTGTGTTCGCCCGCAGCACTCTGCTGGCGTGGAAACAATCAGCTTTGACAGAAAGGGGGTGGTGGTGGTGGGGAGGAGAGAGGGAGGTAGAGGAGTAGGGGGGGGGGGGGGGGGGGCTGCGGCCCTGAGGCCTGTGTATGATAAACTGGATAGAAAGACCTGTCGTCAGAGGAGAAACCACACAACACATAGTTAGATGGCTGGCTAGATGGATAGAAGGATAGATGGATGGATGGATGGATGGTTGGATAGATGGATGGATGGATGGATGGATGGATGGAAGGTTGGATGGATGGATGCATGTAGATACTTTGATGGATGGCTGAATTGAAACCACAAATCACATTAAACTGCTTTTTTAAAGTCAACAATCGGTGACAAATCAAAGCCAAAGGAATCAAGGATTAACTTTAATGTTAAAATGATTATTTGCCATTTTCGTTTCTTTTTCTGTAATTACTTTGATTGTGAAGTGAAACTAATTAATAAAACAAATCCTTTTCAACAAAAAGGAAGAGGCATTTTAATGCAGGATAAGCACGTGGGGTTTGCATTGTGGGATTGTCGCTCTTTTTTGCTGCTTATGTTGTGTTATTTTTTTGGTGTATTGTTTTTGTTGAATAAAATAATCATGTTGATATTTTGTTTTGACAGCTCTCACGCTGACCTCCTTTATTAAACATTGTTTTGCATTATTTCTGCTCATTCCTGCCGAGGATGCCCATTTATTGCATTAGAGTCTCATCAGCAACAGCTCTAGAAATCAAATGGCTTTCACTTAACTTAATTTCAGCCTATAAAAACCCAGGGACAGGACACGGACACCAATTTAATTGACAGAGAAGACAAAAACAGGTCAAATCCTCCTTTGAAACGTGAAACTTTTATAAAGTGAAACATCTAATAATGTGTGGTAGCAACCTGTTGACCGATACGGACCCAAACAGCATCGGAGGCCTTTGTGACCTCAGTGTCGCTCACCCACTTGACTCTCTTCACTAATTCAGTTAAAGCAATCAGGTCCATTGAGGGGCCCCTCTCAAAACACTGCTGTGTTTCATTTCCAGGACTGTGTGTGTGTGTGTGTGTGTGTGTGTGTGTGTGTGTGTGTGTGTGTGTGTGTGTGTGTGTGTGCGCGCGGATGGCTCAGCTGCCTCGGCTGCTATAACCAGCTAATAAATATGAAAACAGCAGGTTAAAACTTTTTTATTCGTCTCGTGCCTGAAAGGATTATACCCTTCTATAGAGTCCCGTGAAACCCCCCCGCACCTCATAATGCCCAATGTTGTCCCATAAAACGGTGCTGGACAAAAGACGGAGAAAGGGAGCTTTTTCACGCATAAGGGGTTTTCTCAAGAGCACATTGAGAGGAGCCCCGGCCCCTGGCCCCGCCCACATAGATTATCTGGTGAAAGCGCGGCTGGGAGCGGCAGGTGCGTGTGCCGGGCATCGGGGGTTGGAGGGGGGGGGGGGGTCGCAAGGGCCCGGTGACCATGCAGAGGGTGGTGCACTATGGAGAATTGCTACTGCAGCTGCCAGCAGGAATGTTTGCAGATTGTCACTTCCATTTAACTTGCCCCCCCCCCCCCCCCCCCAAGTCTCCACCCCAGAGATGGAGCTTCCCTCCCCAGGTTACCCCCTCCCACCCTCCGAGGTGGGGCTAAACGGTGACACCCCGTCCACAAGAGTGACGAGCGGCCCGTCCCCATGCAGCACCCCGTGAAATCGTGGATTAGAAGTGATTAAAAGGCGAAGAATGATGCGGATCCCGCAGTCTCTGTGAGGGAAGTCGCGATGCAGGGTGAACCCACTCTTTAACCCCCCCCCCCCCAGTCCCCAGAGGCTTCTTTCACACAGGTTATTGGATTTCAGGTTTGTTTTGATGCGCGCACACGAGCATATGGAAGAGAAGTGGGGGGCGGGCGGGGGGGGGGGGCTGCTTAATAATGCAGCTCTGCAACTTTGCCACAAAAAAAAAGGATCAAATAACATGAAGAATGCCCCTCGTACAACTTGCTTTTGTGTCACTTTGGCATCGCCTCTTATCTTCATTTTCACGCTTTCAAAATAAAATTCAGGATGAATTCATCGAAGGAGAGACCCCCCCCCCCCCCCCCCCCCCGGTTTGACCCGTCCCTTTGCCTGGATAACGGGCTGCTAGAGCCGCTCCTTGGTCTCTAATCTCCGTCATCCAAACTGTGTCCCCTTTCTGCAAACTGTGGCCCAAGGCTATGTGTGGGTCCGCAGCGTAATCCCCCCCCCCAAAAAAAAAACCTAAAACAGGCCCTGTTATTCCGCTGGGGTTTGGCAAAAGTGCGGCACGACGCTGCTTTTTCACACCATCTTCCAGCAAAAAAGGGATTAATGTCGGCACCATTATGAATAATGAGAATGAATAACAATCAGCCGGCTGTTTATCCCGCACCATTAAATAAAGGAAAGAGTGTCCTTGTGCCTTTTTTTTTATTGAACGGTCTTTAGGGCGTTCGAGGAGGGGACAATGTGGGATGATAAGTCACCATCTGATGCTTTAAGCCAAAGTACTGGCACTGAATGTGTCTCTTAATTAATGTGGAGACAGAGAAACAACAGCAGATCAGCTGTAAACTACAATGAACTATAATCATGGGACAAGACAAAGGCCACAGTCATGTCTGTGATTCCCTATTTGTTAAACTGTAAGTACTTTCTAAAATTATGGTTTTATTTGTTGTCTTGGTGTGGGTTTTTTTTTTCTTCTTCTTTTAAACTGTTCATTTCTTGAGCAATAAAAAAGGTAGATTCCAATATAAATAGGTCCCGGTATGAGAAGATTATAGTTGTTGGCTCATTTAAGCAGGTTATTGATTTACTGACTTTATGGCTTGACTGTGACACACAATCTCAACATCTAGCTCCTGACATTTATGGCTGAGCTTCAGCACGAGTTATAGTTTGCTCTCGGGTCTGCTTTGTCAATCTGCTTCAGATTTTATATTTTAACACGTATGTGCATACACTGGATTATAATTTAGCATACAAATATATATAGTATCATGATAACAATAAAAGAGTATAATTGCTATTCATGTTATGTTTCTATTTTCACCTCAATAAACACTGCAGTATTATTTAGTTTATATGATTACTATCAAGACAACAACAAAAAAGCCTTTGCATCTTTCTTATGTTTCTTCTCTTTATTTTGGCCTCAACATTTCTTTTCAATGCATTTTTCTGCATTTTATTTTTCATGCCAACTGTATAGTACAACTCCTTTTTGGGATGGTAAAAACATTGCTTTTAAAGGAAACAAATAATAAAACATGGAAAATGATAAAAAGGAACAAATGGAGATAATTATGACAAAATCAACCCAAATGAGACACAAAGAGACAAACGAAAGATTCCATTTGGCCCTAAAGTGTCCCCTCTCTGTGTGGCCTTCTTACTGAGTATTCTCCAACATGCACTGATCCCCACATGGCCCACAGCGGTCCAAATGAACACAACGTCATGATCCGATTTACGGAAAACATTAATACTGACCAAAGTGACCAGATCAATGTCTATGACAAACAAAGCAGGACGCTTTTAGTCCAAAGGTTTGACTTGACAGCATTTTGTTTGAATGGTGCACTCTATTAACAAAACATCTGTCTCTCTGCATCTTTTCCCCTTTTTGCTGAAGTTGCCACCACAGAAGGGATCTAAACTCATATGATGGAATAATAATAATATGGCTGCTGTCAGTGTGATAAAACTCACAGAACTAAAGAGTGTTAACAAATGTCCCACATAGGCCTCTTTAAAGTGTCTCCTGTGTATCGTGACCTCAGCATGCCCCCCCCCCCCCCCCCCCCTCTCATCATAGGCCTCCGCATCGGCGCCTGCCGAGTCGGACGATGCAGCTCGCGACGAGGATCTGAAAATGAAATATGAAACAGTGGTGTGATAAACTGGTAGATAATCATCTTTTCATTAAACTTTCATCCCCAGTGACTTAAATATTCAAGAGCCCAATTACAGAGCCTGTATCTTCCTCTCTCCCTCTCTCGCTGCTCTTAACAAGAGCAGTCAGGGTCCGGGTCCGGAGAGGAAGAGGAGGACGTGAAGATGGCAGAGAGAGAGACAGACATGTAGCAGCTGTGCAGGTCTGAGGGACTGAGGGACGGAGGGACGGAAACAGGACTCTCCCAGGCAGAATGGAGAGATTTGTGCATCCCGATGTGTGCCACAAACAGGCCGCATGACTCTCTCTTGTCTGCCTGTTTCTGTGTGTGTGTGTGTGTGTGTGTGTGTGTCAGTGTATTAGCAGTCAGAGCACTGAGGCCCACGGGCCATTCCTGTGTGTGCTTGCGATAAAGGCAGAAAAAAATGGGGGGGAAAAAGGAAAAGGGAGGAAGTATAACATGGAGGGAAGCGGGGCGTGGAGGGGGAGGGGGTGAGGGGTGGGTGAGAGGAGAGATGAGGAAGTTGGCTGGGGGGGGGGGGGGGGGGGTATGCAGAGAGAAAGAGGGCAGAAAAAAAGAGGAGAGAGGAAAGAGCATCCAGCAGAGCAGGGAGCTTCCTCTGTGCTGTCAAAGCCTTTGGATCATGTCCCCATTGGTCTCCCTCTCTCTCTCTCTCTCTCTCTCTCTCTCGCACACACACACACACGCACGCGGACACGCACACGCGCCCGCTCCCTCACCCAATTGCTCCCCTTCTCCCTCAAACCAACCGCTCCCCCCCCCCCCCCCTCCCTCTCATGAAAAGAGTGTCTTGGCAGGGTAATTAAGAATGGCCTCTAAACACAGGAGAATGGCAAGAACGCTCCAGATGAAAGTAAATGATTAAAATAATTACAGGCTGAGAGCTGACGAGCCGGAGTGTGGGGTGGCCGCCGGACATTCGTCGGTAATTAGATAATTAATCTGAATGCAAATGATGAGCCCTAACGAAGCAGTCAAGCTGAACCAGCGACAACTGCCGTGAGTGAAATGTAGGGGAGGGAGAGGGGTGAGAGAGAGGGGGGAGGGAGGAAGGGGGAAAAAAACACATGACTATAAAATATCCAACCTTCCAAAAAAATAAAATCAGCACGAACAGACTCAAAAGCAGCAGCAGTGTTGTAAATCAATAAGTGTTCCTGGCAGCACCCAAAACAAAAAACCCCTCCTCCTGCTTCCCTCTGTTTGGAAACTCCAGTCGAAGTCACTACAGCAGACATGAATACCTTGTTAAAAATATACAAAAGGAAAAGACACCATGTTGAGCTCTGCAAAAAAAAAAAATCCCAATGTTTTCTCTCCCAGGGAGCTCAAATGCCAAATGAACATGAGATGGCACCTGAGGAGGTGAACGGCGCGCGCTCTGCGCACCCCGAGATGCGTGAGCAAATTGTGGATTTACTGCCACGCATCCATCGTGTTTTACGTTATGCCTCTGTGTCGCTTCCTTGCACGTGCACGCGCTCACAAATACTACCGGCGCGCGCGCGTGCTCTCAGCATATGTGAACTAGCGGCAGTTGATTCGGAGAAGAAAATACTTGTCAGCATCCTCTGCGGATCACTTCTTTAGATTCAAATACAGATTTTCGGGGTTTATTTATTCCACCCTAATGTTTTATCGCCGTGGCAGTATTTTAATTATAGGGATTATAAAAACAGCGAGGATTCGACATAATAACTTGAGTACAGAGCATCTGGAAGCAAACTTCCGCACCAGCTTGGATCAAGTGTTGCACAAAACCTTACAACAAGACAGCTGGGACTCCTTTAACATTCCTACATTTCACATAATAAATTGGGCTGCATAGCAGTTTTTTTTTAACCAAAACAATACTTGTCTTAATACTTTGTACTTGATCGTTCCGTCTTTCACATCTAACACAATCATGTTTTCCTGACACATTTAAGTCTCAATAGTGGCAAAATGATATATATAAAATTTTACAAAACTTTTAGGATTAAAACACAGAATAGAGGGACGTCGTCGGCAGAACCCGCCCAACATTTAGAAGGCTAATATCCAGCTGCTTGTATTCCTTATGATTTTCATGAAGAAATGTAAAAAAATAACAATATTAGAATATTTACTGGTTGGTATAGAAATCGTGACCTTAAGCAGAAATCTTAAATTTTTGTTGGAAATCCAACTGTAATGACAAATCAAATAAACTACCAGGTTGGATGTAAGACTCCACAGAAGGTTGCAGTCAGAGGCAGACGTGACAGTTACCCCCCCCCCCCTCACACTCATCTTGTTAGGGCAAATTATGCAACACATCCACACCTTAGACTCCAGAGGAAAACGTTTTACCTGTCCACCATTCTCGTTAAATGCAGACACATCGCCCACTCACTCATTACGACGCCCCCCCCCCCCAGAGACGCTGTTTGAAGTTAGTCAGCATGAACCTTATTAGGGCCTCGTGCAGGTTGACGTGAACAGTACCTGAAGGGCCATCCTGTCTCTCAGCTGTCCAAAGGTCACATCTTATAGCCCAGATTATTTTTGGATGATTATATAAGGAGATTTCAGAATGGCCTTGTCTCTTAACAAGTGGGATATTGTTGGAATTTAACTTGTCAAACATTTTTTACTGACCCCCGAAAAAAAAAGGTTTATTTTTAAAGATTGTAATTTTAACCACAGCTGTATTATTTTAATGGTTGACTTAACATTGTCATTATGGCCAGCACTGAAAATTAAATTTTTTAATTTAACCTCTAATCCTTAATCCAGTTCATGTGACTTCTTGGCTTAACTGTATATATTTATATTTACAGGCAACAAATTCAAAAAAAATGTTGTCTTTAATGATGATGAAGCATAACAAGTAAGAACCACATCGATGGGTGCAAAACATAAGGGTAGTATCTAAACTACTGTTTACGTTTCAGTTGTTGTCCACTGATATAAATACTATGAATACAGAGATGATCCACATGTCTCCCCATCCCGCAAACAGTGTTTGGAGGTTTCCAAACCAATACTTCCATGTGCGATCATCTAGATTAAGCTGTCAAACGAGGCCCATGTGTCTACGCTCCAAGTTTGAGACTGAACAATTAATAGTCAAAACACTTATGAAAACTTGCAATTTCAAAGTGCAATTTCCTTTTGCCAAACTAAAATATAAAATATTTGATCACAGTAAACTAAATCTGTTTAATATGCCAAAAACAACCCAAACTAAGAACACGCTTTAGGGTTTTACTTTTTCATATACTGCAAAATAAGAACATTTAAATGAAAACATACGAATCACCAAAGCATTAAAATGTACATTATATCTAGAACAGGAAAAATACAAAAACGTGAGTGATTCACACTGAAGGGTTTTGTCCTTCCAGAGTCAGTGTTTGTCAGCATGTCACAGACACAAATAACATCCATAACATCAACCTTCAGTCCCATTATTTACTCCACAAGTAGCTCAAACTCCTCTGCCTCTTCAAACTCTGCGTTCATCTCTGCAGCCAGTGCGTCCAGCTCCGTGGTGCCGATCTGCTGGACCTTCTTCCGCCTGCTTCTCTTCTCCTTCACCAGAGCCACCCCGGGGATGTGTGGATCGTGCTCGGGCAAAGCTGAGCCACGGTCGTCCGCCTCTAGCAGTGACGTGAATGAGTTCAGGCCACACAAGGACCCCGAGGACACCTCCAGACCCGTCTTGGGCCGCAGAGCTCTCGGGCCCACCTCGGGTGTTTTCAGCTTCCCAAAGCCGAACAGGTTCTCCCGAGAGTCGGGGCTATGGAGGGACTGGTCGCTGAGTCTACTGTAGGAGCGCCGCACTTTTTGAGACCACACCGTGTCCTCTGGATCCGCAGCAGGTTGTTGTGTGTGAGACTGGGCCGGCGGTGAGGAGGGGAGGATCGGTGACAGCACAGCGGCCTTCTTCGTCCGTCTGGTCGAGGGCGAGCGCCCGCAGCTTGGAACAGGAGTCGGGGTGGAGATCTGCTGACTCTTCTTCTCGCTGCTACGAGACACCGGTCGGCTTGGCGTGTTTTCCTTGTTGTGCTCCGACTGTACGACTGTTTTCCTGGATGCTATTTTCCTCACAGTTATGGAGCGTTTGACACCAACCAGGGTCAGCGCCATTTTGTTGTCAGGTTTCATGTTAGCTTGAGGAGGATAACTTAAACGCGGCGACCGTCTTCTCTGCGAGCTGTTGAGGTCTTTAGATTCCACCATTATGTTTCGGAGCGTCCCTTCGTTCATTTCTGCACCTTTTCCCTGTGAAATAAATACGTATCCTAGCAAGCAAAAACACAGTGGTATCGCAACACGGGTCCACAAACAACAGCAGTCCGCTCAAATCTCAAATTGCCCGCCCTTGTCGCGTAATAAAGACGAAACATCGTTTTCCGGTGACGACAACAGTTTGCGCCACCAAGCTCAAACTTTTGCTGTGTAATCTGTGCAGTCGGGGTTAGGAGACGTCTGCTATCTGTGTTTATTATAGAAATCTCTTTGCCCACACCGGTTTTACAGAATGGAATATTTAATTGGCATTCAGGGACCCGATTTTGTCCTCGTCGCCGCCGATAATGTTGCAGCCAACAGCATCATTCAGATGAAACACGGTATGACAACGCATTAACTTAGCGTTAGCCATTCATCGGTTGCTCTAACGTTAGCTAAACGTGCTAACAAGGCATGCTGTCAAAGCTCTTGTTCTCGCGGAAACTAACCTGTTTTACTGATGAATAATTCTTAAAGTTGTTTTTTCTAATGATAAAATTATGTGTAATGCCAATTCTATCATAATGTTAACACATATTCCGTATGTGAGTTGAGCTAGCAACGCTAACCGTAATGCTAGCTATTAGAAGTTAAAGTGGCTAATTAATCTCTCTCATTGTGATAGTTTAATTTACTCTTTCTATACTTCCTACTCGCACACGTATGCGTGCACGTATTTTCACGAACTGCCGAGAGTTTACTCTATTTTATGTTTTTGAATATCAAGCTACAGTTAGCAAGGCTAGCATGAACAGCCAAACAGACTTCCGACAGTGAAAGTGAAAGAGGCTTGCTGCTTTAACGCTGATCACTCGAGCAGTCAGTAAATTGCCACTTGACTCATTTCTAAACATAACGGTAAAAGTCAATTGTGTTCCTTGGTTTTTCAGACTATGATAAGATGTTCAAACTGAGTGAGAAGATCTTGCTGCTGTGTGTGGGAGAAGCGGGGGACACAGCCCAGTTTGCAGAGTACATCCAGAAAAATGTTCAGCTTTACAAAATGAGGAACGGTAAGGACCTTGTTTATGTTGTGTGTTACGAAATATGTAGTTATTCCATTATATAAAAGCACACACATTCAACTATCTCTCAGCCATTTCCTTGCCATGTTTTTACAGGCTATGAACTCAGTCCAGCAGCAGCAGCAAACTTCACACGAAAGAATCTCGCAGACTACCTTCGGAGCAGGGTAACTATCGTGAAAACACACCTCAATCAACAAACTTTATAAAAGAGTATAAAGGTCATACCAATCTTTCACCAATAATATACTGAAGAGTCTTAATTAACTCTCTGGCAAACCAGCTTTGTGACCCCAGTGTAGACACCATAAGTACTAGTGATGCAGTTTAATTGAGTTTGAATATAATGGATCAAACTACTAAGTTTATGAATTCATTTCAGTTGATCTGGCGACGCTGATATGATCCATTGAATCATCAAATAAACAACGTGCTCTAAAAAAGATTAACCAGTAGCCAAAACATTAAACGACTGTAAAGTGTAGAAAGCTGTATGTATTTATTTTAGCTTCCACTACTTGACACTTCTTTACTGTTTCAGAGCAAGGAAATGAGCCCTTTTCTGAACCGTCGGTGGATATGCACATATTCTATTTAGTTACACTCTTTAGCAGAATATATGCATAGCCTTTCAAAAGTTTGGATTCACCTGCTCTATTAAAATCTCCTTGTTTCCTTCAATAATACAAAAAGAAATAAAAAGAGAAATATATATAAACTAGCTTCCAAATGTATTATTTACATTTAAAATGTATTTGATCCAACGAGAAGAAGGATGACACTATATGATTAAAACGTACAAGTCAACGTAGTAACTACTATAGCTACTTTTATAAAACAAATTAAAGACAACCCACTAACCAATGTAACACAATTTGTTTCACTGTCATTTTATACGTTTTATGTTTACTGCACTGTTCGATTGGCTTGTGTGGAAAAAAAAGTACACAGTCATGTTTTGTCAACAGGAATGGTAAATTCAACTCTAACTTTACGTTGCCACATATTCTCTGACCTTCTCCATCTCTTGTTGTCCTACATGTTTATCTTTCCTTGTGTGCTTTAACAAACCTTTTCTAAAACCACCTGTATCAGAGAGTATTTCTTAAGTACCCGTGTGCAGTGCTCCCTCTGAATTAAGCATTTGTTGTGGAGTAATAAGGGAACATGCATATGAATATTTTAATTTCTATTTTAACTTAATTACCTTCCTGTGTTGTAGCATCTTATTTAGCTGTAGGGAACAAATGATCAAATAACAAATTAATTCATTTAAAGCAATACTCTTCAAATGTCAGGGACATTAACTATATTCGGTTTACTTCATATTATTATTTAAAAAAATAAATCTCGAACACAATTGTCTTGTGACTCTCCTGAGAGGTTCAGGTGGGAATTGAGTCTCACCTGTAATTACATCTGTTTGTGCCCATATCAGCTCGAGCCATCTGTACTGAACCAGTAGATGCATTTTGACAGAGCCACGTACATTTGTCAGCTTGTTGTGAGTGGTGAGGGAGGTTTCTGCCCATCGAGACACCCTGACAACACCTCCCCCCCCAACTGCACCGTCGGTCTGGGTCTGCTCATCCAAATACCACAGTGTTGACTTTCGACACTTCAATACAAAAATCTGACCAAACGTATGAAGGTGTGGAATCTTCCATCATTTCTTAGCCAGGCGCACCAACCATGTTTGTGAGGTGGCTTGGTTATTTATGCCAAAGTGCAGCACTTTTTGTAATTATTATGTGTGTCCTGAAGGCTTTGCAGAGAACTGGGAGCGATGCAGAAGCCCAACGCATTTTGAAACAGTGAAAGGAGTACAAGCAAGTACTAGGTTTAAATGAACTCTCTGAAATCAATACCCGTTTAGGTGTTTTATTCCAGCTTGGTCTACATAGTTGAGTTTATGTTACAACCCAGTGAGTAGCAGCTGTCAGTTTGATAACTTTGTTAGACAGTTTTGTTTATGTAGCCCAATGCTACGCTCACACCAACATTTTTTTTGACCAATAGAAAAAAAGCCAATGCACAGACGCACATGCTTGCGGATGACGGGAATGACGCGCATTAACCACAAATAGCTAGTAAACTCGCACGAGTAAAGCATTGTGAAAACTCTTCTTTTGGTGTGAACATACCCTAAGCCCCTCCCCCCCCCCAAGTGGCACCCACGCCCCCAAAGACAGTCTCAAAGGTTTAATTTTCTATATAGCGCCAGATCACAACACCTTGTTCCTTTAGTTGGAAAACGTGTCTTCCCCCCCCCCCCCCCCCCCCCTCCCCACCCCCCACCCCTCCCTCCAATGCCCCTGAAAAAGCTGTAACCCTAAGGGAAACACTGAAGCCCCAATGCGGCCCATCATGTCACACCTACATCTGAGCATCTGCTGAAAAAGCACCTCCCGCGTGGGCTTTTAAAAAACATTATGAAACATGGCGGTTAGGCTGCGGCTGACAACTAGTGCCATTATCAATCGTTCTCCTACAGCGGTTTGGTCCAGGAAATAGTGAAAAGTGGCGCTCAATTTCCGACAATGTTAAGACACTTGATTTTGTCAAAGATTTTAGATGCTAAAACAAGATAGAGCTTTCCATCACTGCTAAAAAGACTCCATTATCAAGACAGTGGCGTGTTCATGTTTCTGTTGATCTGCTTAATTGTTTCAGCCCTGCATCCTCTCTACATTTGTTTCACCTTGTAGCACACGTTAGCGCTTGTGTGGGCGGTGCTTCTCGATGTAGGGACGCGCTGCTTCTCGTAGCCGCCGCGCATCGCTCGCACTAATTCGTAAAGAGCAGTGCAGCCGCTGCCTGTCACAATAGCAGAAGGGTGAAAATAATTACAAAAAACAATTAGTGTGACAGAGAAGGGAATGTGGGACACATCGAACGGGGGAGAGGGGTAGAGCAGCAGCAGCAGGAGGAGGAGGAGGAGGTGTGGGGGTCTCGGGGGGATGCAACCAGGCCCAGTAGACAACACCACGCAGACTTGTGAGAACGGGTAGGAGTCAACAACATAACGCACAGACAGCATGTGCGTACGCACGGGAGGGACCTATATAGAATCGGGAGGGTTTTTCTTCTTCGTTCTGTCAAGGCTGCACATGTTGTGGAGGATGACATTTATATTCATGTCTTGCCATGAGCGGCGAGTATATCGTTATTTTTTTCCCCGTGCCTTACGGTGATGAATTTGGTGTTATGAGTGCAGGATTTACTAATGCCGCGTTCTCAGGAGTGCTCCGAAACTGAAGCAGTAGCAGTTTCTCCTCTGCATCCCACACCTTCCTCCAGCTACGCTCCCCTCACATTCATCAACCTCCAGAGTGCACGGACATTTGCAAATTATGTTGTATAAACAGGGCTTTTTTATGCCGTTTTCTCCTGCCCCTGACCATCTTGAGTATGTGGAAAATGTAATCTGTGTAGTCCTTTTTTAAAAAAAAAAAAAAATCGTTTCCTTCACAAATATTCAGGAAATTGGACTTGTGTTTGGGTAAAAAACTCTTTTGTAACACTTTATTCCATTGTTTACATTATAATCAGTAGAATTATCCATTGATTACTGGTTTGGTTTACAATATTCCACGAAATGCTTGGAAATTGTGCATTCAAATTTTACAAGGAGCAAGGTTACTCTTAAAGTTTTTTTGTTCCACCACATTGGAAAGATGTACAATGAACAGCATTAAATCCTCACCTTTCAGAATTGGGATATTCATTTTGAAACCATTGTCCACAGTCAAGACATGCGTTTCAATTAATCATTTAATCTCTCACATAAAACTGATCATTCTCTGACATGTTAATAGAAACCCGTCTACATGTGTCAACACTTCCACTCGCATTTCAAGCAAAAAGAACTCTCCAGTAATGCAGTGTGCTGTCTGGAAAAATAAATACATTTTTAAAAAATGATAATGAGGATGTTGAAACCTTTACAAACAAAACCTTTCTAAAGACATAAACCAATGGTTGACTAAAACAAATTGAAATGCAGATTTATGTAGCTGCAAAGCGCCTGTAGTCTACGCTCAACTCTTGTTTGGGGAACTAGCTGCATATGTTGGAATCTATTTTAATTAATCTGATTACATCATGGCAGATTAAAGTTTATCCCAGACAGAAAGGAAAGATAATTATCTGCTTTTGTATTTCAAATCTTCTGTGTTTTTTTGTTTAACCTCTGACACCCCCCCCCCCCCCCCCCCCCGCCCCCCAACCAAAAAACACAAAAATATCATCATGTGATCCCACTGGCACATCCAGACCCTTAGGTTCGAAAACCACTGGCTGATAAATGAGTCTGTGTTATATTGTTAATTCTGATGCCATATTCCTGCAGGATAAATTACCGATGAGTCCTTTAGTCTGAGCGCTGTCATGCCCCGGTGGCCGCAGACCTCCGGGAGGTGTAGTTAGCTAAAGCCAGCGGAGCGTGGCGGCGCCGAACGAGGGAAGCCGCGTTCGCATATGCACGTACGTGCGCTTGCTTACCAGCCTGCCGTCCAGAAAAACAACTCTGCTAACCTCTGGAGTACTGCATCCACTCAAGCTTTACAGAGGAGACAAAGGAAGCGAAAAAACCGCGGTGAGCATTATCACCTGAGGCCTGAACGGTATCGGTAATGATGCACATGAAATTCACCACGGAGCGAAGCAAACTTTTAGGGACATAGGAACCCAGCCTTTGTCTGTTAGCGTGAGCTTCCTGTCTGATGAACGGTAGTATTTGTAAAGCAGACTGATCGGGATCAGTTTTAATATGGAACAAACACGTTTTCAGGAGGCTGAAACCTCGGCTTCCGTGGATACGGCACAAAACAGATGGTTTATGAATATCTCATTTTTCGATTATGTGGAGGCCTGAAAGCCTTGGGGTCACCCGCTTGTGTACATATTTAGGTGTTTGCCCTGCAGAGTGCTGAACCAGTAGGATTTCTGTTCTGTTTTTTTCCGTATCAACAGTTAGCCGATCTACAGCTGGCCCCATATGAGTTTGTAAAATATTTTGTAGCACAGGCACACAATGGGTACAAATAATTACTGGCACCATATTGCACGCGGCTCCCCTGCTCCCGCACAGATGAACAATTAATACAGCAGATTGAGGAGAAATGCCAATAAAGAGAACATGCCCCAGGGCAGGGTGCAAAAATGAGGGAGGGAGGAGGAGGTGGAGAGGGTGGGGGGTAGTGCTGCAACGTGGGAGAGAAGGAAGAAGGGAGTTTGGGATCATTTTTAGAGGCTTGACCTTAATTTGTGTCTCTACTAAAGCATTTTCCCCCTCTTTCCCTACACTGTTGGTGTCTCTGTAGGGATGGTGCAGGTTTTGGGGAAATTAGCTTGATTACATCACTTGTGGTGTAGGAAGAGACACCCAAATGACAAGTTATGTATTGTTGGGTCATGTGAGCCAGGCTAGCATCTTCCCCCTCTAACTATCTTTACTCTACCTACAAGAGGGGGGAGGGGGGGGGTATAGCTCTTTGCGACTATGTTTCGCAAGGGAAAGACGTACAGGTGTCGCAGGTTTTTGTCTGCTAAAGATAACTTATAAGGCTAAGCTTTTGTTCCGCGGCATTGCGGCCGCCCTGTTGGGCTGAGAGCAAGCATCACGGGGGGGGGGGGGGGGTCATGGATGAAACATACGATGTGTATTGTTTGAACAGGGGTGTGAGTTCAGGTGGCTGGGTTAACAAGGTGCCTGCTTCCCTGCGAGGTGACATGGGAAGGTTATTTTGATGCCAACATATTATCGTTACAGTGTAACCAGCGAGACAGGTGTCTAGCGTGGGGGGGGGAGGGGGGGCGTGCCACTGGGGCTTTCGCAGGCTCACTGAGGAGTTAAAGCACACAGAGATATTCACCCCGAGATTCGTGTGTGTGTGTGTGTGTGTGTGTGTGTGTGTGTGTGTGTGTGTGTGTGTGTGTGTGTGTGTGTGTGTGTGTGTGTGTGTGTGTGTGTGTGTGTGTGTGTGTGTGTGTGTGTGTGTGTGTGTGTGTGTGTGTGTGTGTGTGTGTGTGTGTGTGTGTGTGTGTGTGTGTGTGTGTGTGTGTGTGTGTGTGTGTGCGCGCGCGCGCAGCGATCCTCATTGCCCTCGTGGGTAGCACACCAGTCACAGGAATAAGCCGGTTGGTTCAGAGATGAATTAAAACCAGAGGGCAGGTGTGCGGATCGCAACTCGCCCGGCGACACATGAGTCACGTTGCCTCGCTGCGCCAGTGCACCGTTATAATGTTGCATTTGAACCCGAAAACGCCGCACTGCTTCTAACTCCGTCAAGAATTTAGGCCACTAAGAGGGTATTTTTTTTTTAAATAAGGAACAGTGGATTGCAACAACGAAGAGAGAAAATTAGTGTTTTGGAGGAAGAGCAGGGAGAAGAGGCTGGAAGCGTAAAAGATGTAATTTAAAAAGAGAAGGAGGGGGGCGGGGGGAGGAAGGGGCAAGAGAAACGACTTTAGAAGTTTTTAATGAGCGCTGGCGCTACTCCAGGGCACAGGGTGAAGGCGGGAGATAGGGGGGAGGGAGGTAAAGAAGGGATGAAGAGGGTGGGAGGGGGCGATGGAAGGAGCAACATGGGGTGCCGACTCCCAGCAGATGTCACACTGACACCCTGATTCCCCCCCTGCACACAAACGCACACTCACCTCCTCTGTCCTGTCACGCCCTTTCACCTCTCTTCTCCCACCCCCCCTCCCCCCCCTCCTCCTCCTCCACTCTCTGCTGTTTATTGCTGATCAACTGGGATTTCAATAGTCTGCTAATATTCAGATATTTGAGAGAGACAAGTTGAGCTTTTCCGCCACGGGAACGTAGCTGGATCGCATACGGGTCCCTGAACGCCTGTGGAGGTGCTCTCCAGCCGCAGCGTTGCAATCAATGATGTAACTCCCCCCTCCCCTCCCCCCCCCACACCTCTGGCTCCAGACTCCGTACCACGTGAACCTGTTGCTGGCGGGCTACGACGACGCGGACGGGCCCGGCCTCTACTACATGGACTACCTGTCTTCCTTGGCCAAGGCTCCCTTCGCTGCCCACGGCTACGGAGCCTTCCTCACCCTCTCCATCCTGGACCAGCACTACAGACCCGGTCGGTGCACAGAAAGGCCTCACGCATGCTCTCGCGTCTTTGTCCTTTTTTAAGGGACTCGTGTGAAACGATGTCCTCTGATGGCAAGAGACTTGTGTAGAAACAAGACAACAGTTTGTTTGGTAATGCCACCGTGGTTTGCAGTGAAAACGGCCCTAATAAGTGCAACAAACTAGAATCAAGTGCTTTTAGCACTTTGAGCTTATTATCCGTCCTTTCTCCCCAGTTACAAGGGAACAGCCACTTACTTTTTTAGTTATTAACGGCCATTTTTCCTCTTCATTATAATCTAATTGGTGTCTTGGCCAAACTCCCTGTTCTTCCTTTTCAGCATTCTCATTTTCCTCTGTTTTGTTTAAGATCTGACCCGAGATGAGGCCCTGGATCTGCTGAAGAAGTGCATTGAGGAAGTGAGTTTGAGGAGTTTTATGCATTCAGGTTTATCATAAATGAATAAATATTATTATTATTATTATTATTCATAAATAATATGGCAACTTGGCTGAGCGAGACCCTCCGTGTTCGATTCCCTCTCACGTGGATTTTCTCTGGGAGTCCAAAAGCGTCACGTCGGCTCAATCCACGGCGACCCGCTGTCTGACCTCAGCTCGGGCCGTGCGGCGTTGAGAGGACGGCTGCCGGCCAAACTCTCTTCACCCGGCTAAGATTTACTGAACAAAAATAGTAAAATATAGAAATCATTGTTTTTCTATTTTGATTCTGTCTTGAAGCCCCACAGCAAGCCTTGATCAATCATTGCAGATGGAGCTAATAAGTTCACAGCATATAACAAGCGGGGGATTTGTGTGATTTTTTTAATTTTTAATTTTAGCGGTTAACTGGGGCTTTACTAAGCGTGCCACAGGAGAAAAATTTTTTAACTTGCGTGGGGGTCCTGTGGATTCTCGTTGATGCGTTTGATAAAATAAAAAGGTTGTTTTGAGTCAATTAGCCTTAAGTAGTTGGTATCCCACCATCCAGTCTGCTTCTTCGTGCCTTTATCTTAATAGTTCTTTTCTTTCTCTCTCTTCCCCCCCCCCCCCCCCCCCCCCAGCTGAACAAGCGCTTCATCTTGAACCTCCCCTCCTTCACTGTCCGAGTGATTGACAAGGAGGGCATCCATGACCTGGAGAAGCTCACCTCCGGCACAAAGTGACCGCTCACTGCTTAACTACCAACCCTCACGCCCTCGTTTCTTTCTTTCCATTTTTTTTTTTTTTTTGTACCATTGACCTTCTTGCTCTTGCTGTTCCAATAAAAAGTGACACACAGTTGAGATACAAGCTCTCTGTCCCTGTGGTGCTTTCTCATTGCTCTCTAGTCTACTCATCTGCACATAGAAAGAGAACAGCCTCCTGGCTGTGTACTTTTGCACTTGTACTGAGTGTGCGTGTGCGTAATGTACAGTTGCTCATACTTGTACACGTGAAATAAAACACGCATGCACATGGTTTAACTTAAAAATAGTTTTGTTCCCTGAATGACCAAACTGCATAGTTTATATCTTTTATATTGTGATTCAAAACTTCTATTGTGTAATTTCCAAGCTATAAAAACGAGACCTAAGCATACTTTATGAATCACTGTTGGGAAAATTTAAATTGAATTTAGCATACTACTGATTAGATGCCAGCAACTTTACTGGCTGCTGCTGTCTGACTTAGCGTGAAGCCTTATTAACACCTCTGTCACAAGGGGTCAGTAAAGTATTTAGAAAACATTCAAGCCTTGACCGGAGTGTGCTGATGGATAACATTGGGCCCCCGTTTCCATTACTTTGTTGAATCCTGAATCGAGGTCCGCTCACTCCCTTTTTTTCCTGGGCATTTTAATGGTTTTAATGGTTCCACGTCAGTTTATTGATCTCCCGACGGGTGATCGAGTACGATGCTGTTCATCCGTGATCCCCTCTAACCGTACCGAGGGTTCACACGCATAGTAATATAACCACCCCTCCACAGGTCAATGATGACCTTTGTCACTCAGACTAACGCCATTTGACACTAAGTCGGTTCACATGCAGAAAGAACATTTTAGTCCGATTAAAAACCATTAACAGTTTTACTCAGACTCTGAATGTGCCGTCTTCATAAAAAGCCCCTCGACATTATTGCCGTGTGTCGTTATTTTTCATCTTGTTAAAGAATTAAATTTTACCATCGGCTGCTATTTGATCAAATCTATACCAAATTTCCCCTAAGAAAACATTGAAGTCCTGCACACTGACAGCGCACAGATTAATAGAAATGCAACTTTTGAGTTCAACTCCTTGTCAGGAACGCACAATGTGAAACAACATTTCCATGCTGACATTTTGCAGCAGATCAACAACGTATTTTTGAATGTTTTAAGTACTTGATACGCTTTAAAAGGTAGTGTCTGGAATAGATTTTGACTGTATACAGCAAGTGTTACAGTAAACAAGCGTGTTCACATACAGCTGTAAATGGAACAACCAGGCCGCGTTGGTAACATCACAACGTGTGTGTGCGTGTGTGTGTGAGCGAGACAGCCCATGTGTAAACGAGTGTGTGTGTGTGTGTGTGTGTGGCGCTATCACTGTCTCCACCACAGACAGGTGATTAATAAACATTAAACAATCCCTCCTCTCTCAAACACACCGGAATCTGACGGGAAGAGCAGCATATGTTTTGCCTGGAGGCACAGGGAGAGATGGAGAGCGGCCCCGCTGAGTGTCAGATAGAGGGAGAGGATAGGGGGAAGGGGAGGGGGGGGGGCAGGATGGGGAGGGGGGGGGTTAGCTTACAGGGTGGGAGATGAAGGTATGAGTGGGGGCGGTTGACACAGCAGGGTAATGAGATGGGAGGAGGGAGCGGGAGGCACAGGCAGGTAGCGGTGATGTGTGAGAGGGGAAGGAGCAGACGACGCGCGTACGAGTGGCGTCCCTGGAAAGCAGCCATCGCGTCGAGTCTCTATTCCTGGAACGTGAAGGACTGAGCAGGGGAGGCGAGTGGTGGTCGGTGGGAGAAGTGTGGAACAGATGGGTTGACGGGGAAACCAAAATGTGTGTGTGTGTGTGTGTGGCTTGCTGTGCGCTGGATGTCACACCGCTGGCTCCGCTCTCCCGGGTGCGGCGCTCACCGGGGGCCCCTGCTGGGGTCCCCCGGTGAATAGGAGGGCCGTGACTGATTTTTGTTGTTGGAGTGGCCCATTGGGGCACGCATGCCCACTAATTCTGGCTCTTGTGTTTGCAAGCCGCAGCTCGACTAGTAAGACAATACTAGTCGATTTGTTGTTCAGGAGACTGGGAGAAGCGTTCACAACATGTGTAGTGTTGAATTAACGGTTTAAGTCATCCATCAACAAGGCTCCGCGAGGCTGTGTTGAGCTACATGCTAAAGTTGACATGCTAACACGCTCACAATCACAATGTCAACACGCCGAGCATTAGCAGGTTTACTGGGTTCAGTTAGCAGGTCAGCACACTAAGATTCCCTAATTAAAACCCAAATGTTAGACTAGCACTAGATCAAAAGTTAGTGGAGTTCATCCTGTAACTAAATTCTCTGAGAACCATGAAAGCCCAGTTTTTGACGGCGGATCATCTGGAGAGCATGAATGTTTTTACCAAATGTCATTCCAATCCTTCCCAAACGTTAATACAACATCACGGGCTAATTGAAATATTGATCTGTGGATAGCTCTGAAGTCAAAAGACCACTGAAGTAAGTAAGGGTTCGTCCTCTGGGAAACATGAATGTCTCATGGTTATCAGCACCAGTGTGAAAGCTGTGTAGAGATATTTCAGTCTGGCCCAAAGACCAACAATGATTTATTTTAGTTACAAATGCATTATAAACTTCCTGTGATTTTTGGTCATTTGCTCATGATAATATAATATAAACGGAATGCTCTAATATTTTTCCCCATTTTATGTAATTCTATTCTAGACAGACCAATTGACCTAAAACAAATTGACACATCAATCAATAACAAAAGGAAATGTTAGTTGCAGCCCCCGCTGTGACCTTCCTGATGACGTCACAGTAGACTCAGGCCCACGCGGATCAATAACAAATATCAGTTTTGCGACAAATAAATTGAAATGTAGGTTGAAGCTGCCAGTTGTAATCTAAAGTTACCTGAAAGTGTCATTACTTTCTTTTATTGTTCCAATATTCCAGATGAAAAAAGAAAAAACACAGCCATGGAACGAAACCGATCAGTTAGTTCTTTAATAATATATTACATTTATGCAGTAATACAATAATAATAATAACAACAGTAATAACATTAATAATAAACATACACTGAAAGTACAAAATGATTTGTGTTATTTCCTTAAGTTACCAACACGCAGCACTTCAAAATAATAGCAACCAAATCTCCTTTAGCTGCCTTCGACTCCTCCTTACCCCCCTGTTCAAGAACTCAATTTCCCATGAGCACCCATCAGGAAGAACTACATGTGGAGGCTGTGTGTGTCCAATCGGGTGGAGTTAAAAGTCTCCCAAAGTTCAAGAGGAGCAAAGAGCAGGTCGTTGTCTTAGATATGGCTTTACGACACTTCTCAGATGAGTTCAGTCAAAACCAAGTGTGTGTGTGTGTGTGTGTGTGACAGAGAGAGAGAGAAACTGATGGGGGCGGGAGTTTCTAAAACACAGATAAAGTTGACATGTTTACCAAAATCAAACCAAGAGTGGGGAGGTGGAAATAAATACAGCCACACGTAGGAACTCATCCTGAAGAGGTGCTTCGTAGACGCCATCATGACACCAACCAGCTACCGAGAAGAGAGGTCCATGCGTCATGTCGAGTGAGGTGGTTGTGGACACACATTACAGTACAGATATCATCACGCCCCCCCCCCCTCCCCTCGGGGCCGCAGAGGTTTTTTTTTTCTCCAGGAGGTAAGTCTCAGTATTTGTCCTGAGGGCGAGGGTGAAGGCCCCCAGAGGGGCAACACTGGGTCCCCTCACCCACCTCCCCCCCTCCCTCTTTTCCCTCCTCCTTTCCGTCCGCGAGGACGTCCCGCGCCCGTCCTCCGTTCTATTTGCGGTGCTTCATCTCCTTGTCGTGGTGGTTCTTCCCTCCGCCCTCCCCCTTGTCCAGCATTTTGATGGCCTCCATCAGGTAGCTCTGGAAGGCGGAGAGCGCGGCGCAGATGGCGGGGGTGCCGAAGCCGTGGGTGAGCAGGCTGAAGTGGGTGAGGCTCCCCTGGACGCCGGGCTCCAGGCAGGGGGTGGGCCGACTGCCGCCCAGCGGAGAGCGGTCCTGAGACATCATGTCCACAAACTCCTTACAGACCTCCCTGAGAGGACAAAAAGGACAAGACGTCAGGTGGGTGGAAAACACCTCAACATGGAATCCTTTTGCCCCCTTTGACCCTCAAGTGCAAAGAGGGGGTTTTTTCTTGACATTGTCTTTGCCCAACACACCCGCTTTAATACTTGGCCCTGCGTGGTTTGGGAAATCTAACATTTCACTTGTGAAAACAAACGGGTTGTGTTGGCACGTGGCTGAAATGTAGTTATTTTGCTGAATAAAAAAACCCAAAATGGAACTCACTTGGTGGCGAGCAGCATGCTGCGCCGTGTTGGGAGCTGGTCCGGCTCGCTCTGCCGGCACAGATACTCGGCTGTTGCTCGGGCCGGGAACTCTGTCTCACACACGTAACCAAAGTCCCGCGCCAGATGGACGGCCTCACCTGGAGGATGAGGAGGAGGAGGAAGAGGAGGAGGTCTGTTAAATCTGGTTCTTAGCTAGTACAAAAAGGGAAAGCTCTTAGGCATTCATTCAGCTAAAGGTCATTGGCTTAATGTCACATAATTATCCGCATATATGCTTTTTTTTACGCATATATGGGTTGGGTCCGGGGACGAGCTCTGCAGCCATTTTTTTCTCACTTTCACCACGCAAACAGTTCACTGATCAGCTTATTTTTCTCAAGTGACACCATCCACGCATGCAGGCGCTCCCCCCCCCTCCGTGCTTTGACTTGTTTATTCATGCCTGCTCATGCGAGGCTATTTCTAAGTGAATATGTGTCTCCGTCTATCAGGGTGTATGCAGGTCACCCCATGTGTGTGTGTGTGTGTGTGTGTGTGTGTGTGTGTGTGTGTGTTCTGCCTACCCTCCACTAGAGATGTTAGCAGAGTGACGTTGGCGGCCTTGCGTCGCCCGGCGGGCAGGTTGAGGCCAATCTTCTCCAGACGCTCTCGCAGACAGCGGCCACCATTCTTTGACTTGGCCCTGAGGGGGGGCAGGGAGACAGAGAGAGCAGTTTTTAGGAGATGGTCCTTGTGTGTGTGTGTGTGTGTGTTTATGAGCTCTGTAGCAGTGTGTTTGTGTGTGCGCTCCTGTGTCGATGGCCATGCATGTGTGCGTTTGTGTAAGTGAATGTGAGGCTGAAATCTCCCTACAGTATGTTCCCTGTCAACACTGATAGGGTCTTGTATTTCTCTTCACAGATTTCAGTTGCTGCCTTACTTTGCTCTGCCCGTTCTCACCCCTTTCTTTATTCCCAAATATGCATTTAAATACATTTGAATAGATATTTGTACAAGAATATTTTGAAGTATTTAAATGAAGTGTGGCAAAATGTATTAAAGTAAAAGTAGATATGTTCTGCATTCAAAATCTTATTATAATATGGCTCTTGTGAGTTTTACATTGTTTTATTAGTAGATTGTAGTAATTGTACCTATGCTAAAGTGGAAGCAGGACTTCCCTGTTTACATATTACTTTACAGTCTTGGTGGTTGATTCATAGTGTAGGTATGAAATCGAATATAAATACCCAAGCAAGTGTGTCAAAATGAAAGACAGTGCCGTATCTCTGTGTTTTCAATGTTTATTACCCATTAGACCTTTTACTCGTGTCCTCTTAAAGTATTTCAGCCTGTAACCCCGACCGTAACGTTGTTCTCTTCGCCCTGAGGCTGTGCTTCATTAAACCACATTGCCTCTCTTGTGATTTAGTCCCATGACCCATTTTGGGTCTTCAGCTCTGGCCCCATAGTTAAGTCAAAACACTCTTATTGTGAAAAGCTTTAGCGCAAATGGTTGGTGTCGGTCTTACAAACCAAGAGGCTGTGCCTTGTATTTCTAAGCATGTTCTTTATACTAACAACTAAAATCTATACTCACTGATCCAATATGAGGAAGTAATCTGCGTCCTGTATCATATTTATACAGACTAGATTCATTAACATTATATTATCAAGAAATTCAGTTTTTTTGCCAAACCAAAGTTTTTCTTTTACTTAACCAAAGAGCATCAAAATATCTCCCTGAACTCTTTAACCTTCTGAAAGCTGCTTCACTGGAATCACGGCAGGTTTTCCTGTTTTGTGCCATGAATAAAGGACTCTGCAGTGAAGCTGGCAGTGGGCCTCTTAGCATCTTTGACAGCTGTTGTTTAGTTTACTTTATCATATTTAAAATTTGGAATCAGGGTCGCTGCAAGTCGGCGAGTCACATCTGGCATGTCGTTAACTTATGAAGCTCAAATCAAATGTGGTTTTCTACATTCCCCAGAGTGACTTTTATGGCGTACGTCACTGTTTGAATATACTGGGCGTGAGTTCGCTTTGTTGACGCTACAAAACGCCTCGGTTTTGTTTCTTCCTCAAACTGTTCTTTTAGGCGACGTAGCTTTTTGCCGTTGGGAGAATTTTCTTTTTCCTTTTCTGTGATTCGTAAACATTAGTGCCAAAGAGTTACCTGTTTTGTGCTGGATCATTTAATAACAATAATATAGAATATATATGCATTGAATATCTCAGGTTGCATTTGCAACATGTGTTCGGCCAGTTATTCAGTTGCATTAAATTTCTTTTGTAAAGCCAAAGGTCTCAAATCACAGATTTTCCCCAGCGAGAAGAAACATGCACCACCAAAGTCCAACAGCTGTGTCCATCTCAACTCCATCTATTCAATTATTGCATATGTTCTATAAGCCTAAAAGCCGGGACATAAACCAAAGTTGGGTTACATTTTAACATGAAATGAGGCGAACCCCTCCAGTAAAATCAAAGACAGTCAGAATAGGTTGTCTTAGGCTGCGCCCCCCCCCCCCCCTCCGTTCCCCATCTCCCTCTCACCTGCGCAGGACTCCACCCAGCAGGGAGGCGTTGAGGCACTCGGGTGGAGACAGGCGTCGCTGCACCTCCCCCACCGTCACCTTGTACTTGGAGGTGGAGCTGAGCAGCGAGAGGCGACCCGGGACCGAACAGAACACCTCGGCCGGGTTGGACACGGATCCCATCCCCAGGCCGTCCTTACCCAGGGACAAGATGGACAGGGACGACCCGTTCAGCTTGGACGGAATGGGAACTGGTGGGCAAATCAATGGAGGTAGAGAGGAGGGATCAGGAAAAGTACCCCAAAAACTTTAGGTCCAAATCAGAGACACAAAGAGACCAAAGCTCCTCGGTCTAAAAGCATCCTTCTGCCGTGGCAACGGTGTTGTGTGAATGATCCTGATGAATGTATTCAGTGTCACGTTCTCCCCGGTCGACAGCTCTAATTCTGGATGCCGCTTGTTGATTCTCACGCTCAGACTGCAGGTGGTCACATTTTGACTGTGCATTCTCAAATAGCTGTTTCACACCTCGAAGAGCTCAGTTCACGCTCACTTTCCTGCACTGTGCTAAACTTCTGTGAGTTTTTTTTTTTTTTTTTTTTTTTGGAGGAGGGGACTGTGTGTGGTGGGGCAGGGGGGGGGGGCCTCAAAGCTAACCGCTCTCTGAGTTTGGGATTCAGGGAGCAGCTCGGCTATTCACTCTTTGTTTTGTTATATTTTAGGGAGCTAATTGGTGTTGATGAAATTAGCTTTGGGGTCTTAATCTTAAATCCCAAATCCACTAAATCTGCAGTTGTGTGGGAAGAAATCCTCTGAATTGAGATGATTGGGAGGAATCATCTCCCTCTCTATGAGGATTCATTCACACGGATACGAGGACAAAGGAGAGCTCCACCTCGTTGTGGCTTCTTTCGGAGGTGACTTTAGGCATCGGAGACAGATTTGGTTTCTGTGTCCAGGTTCTGAGGCCTGTGTCCTAAGTGTCTGTCCTTAATGTATTTTATTTGTGTTGCTCATAACATTGATGAATGTCTTTTATTTATTTTTAAAATCCACTCGATATCTTTCTCAAAACGAGCCATGAACTTTCTCTGTGAACAGTGTTTGTGAGGAAACAGTTCTGATTTTAACATTTGACTGAAAACCATATATTTGTTTTGGTTCCATATTTCCCGTCTTCGTTGTTGTTGGGTCCATCGGTCGGGGCAATAGGTTAGAATAAGACTTATCAGATTTATTTTAAAGGGGAAATCTATACTTATTTTGCTACTTATTTCTTAGTAATACCATTGTGTCTCTTTTTACTCGGACACCCCCTGGCCCTTATAGTCATCTCTATGGTGTCCCGTCTCTCTCTCTCTTTAAAGAAGGACGGCATCTGTGCTACTGTCCAGCGGCGTTTGGCCTCTCGCACGACGCAGACCCGAAAGAGAAAGAATCTCTTAAACCGCGGCGAGGCCACGGAGCAACAGAGCCCGTCTCCCCCTCTTCCTCTCTCCTCTGCCCCTCCCTCCCTCCCTCCTCCCCTCCCTCTCTCTCTCTCTCTCGCTTATCATCTTTGACTCTTTCTTGTGCCTCCCACTCTTCATCTTCCCCCTCTTTTTCTCCTATATTATGTGTCGTTCCCTTCTCCCTATTGGATTTTCTTATTCATGAGGGCTTTAGGTTTGCTCTGCTATCTGCTAGAAGTGCTTGCCGGTGGAGAGAGTGTCGCCGTGGTAATTGATCAGTTCGAAAGCATTTGGCAAACAAGTGGAATGGCTGTCACTTCATCGAATCACGGCTGGTTTGCAGCTGCTTGAACCGAGCTGCGGGAGCCTCCTCCTCCTCTTCGGGAGACTCGATTTGGGGGAATAAAAAGCTTGATTTGGTGAAAACTTTACAGCACAGAGAGATGACGATCAGTGAGGGTTTGGTGATTTTTAGATTTAGGAGGCCAAAAGTATTGGGAATTTAATGAAATACAAAGCATCTACAATGTAAAAAACATAGCTACATATATATATACATTCCTTATTTGTTTCTGCTGCAGCATTACAGATCCTTACATGTCTGTCATGTCATTTTGTTCCCGACAGAGCAAGGTTTTTCCAGTCTAACACTCCGCCAGCGACAAATCCAACTTGAGTTTTCTAATCGTGCCCCTGTGTCTCCTTCAACTCAAAGTTGGTGATATTACAGTGATCACACTCTGCAAATTCCCCCACAACTCCTCTTTTATCACGTTCCCCTCCCTTTTCTTCTTTGCCCCACTTCTCCTCTCCTCTTCACTCTAATCCCTCTCTCTCTCTCTCTCTCTCTCTCTCATATGACCATGAACAGTTCATTAAGAATGTGTGCCTTTGGGGTGAAGTCTGCAGCTGAGTATTAGAGGACTTCTTGACTTCAAATGAAATAGCAAAACAGAATTATTTATAGTTTGTGTGTGTGTGTGTGTGTGTGTGTGTGTGTGTGTGTGTGTGTGTGTGTGTGTGTGTGTGTGTGTGTGTGTGTGTGTGTGATAGAGAGAGAAAGACTGGTGTTGGCCCTAAACACAAAACCCCCTTCAGCATGTATAGCACAATTATATAGGTGCACACTTAGACACAAATGTGCACACACATACACACACTCAATCTTTCACTTCTCTCTACCACACACGCACACACACACACACACACACAGCTGTCTCCCACCTCTTACCTTTTTTAATGACAGAGTGGTCGAGGATGCCCAGGGCTGATCCTTCCTCCATTCCCTGTGTCAGACAGACAGACAGTCACTATCATTTATCCACACACACACACACACACACACTTATACATACACAGTTATATACACGCACACATAGCTTTTCTCTGAGGCCAAAGCAAGACGGACGGTCCGGCGTTATAGGTTTTCCCCTCGCGGCACATGAACAACTATCCATATCAGAGTAAATAATGAAGTCTGTTACTCTTATTGGATTGCATTTCTTTGTGAGAGCATGAGTTAAATCATGTATAGGGCATTTGTATTTCTGCACAGCTTTAGACAAAAGGATTGGAATGTTTTTTTTAAAGTATTTTTTTGTGGTATTTATAAGCTCAATGTTTGTTTCTAATATTTCTAAAAAAGTTCCGTCTTAATTCTTTAGTGCTACAAAGACATTTTATTAAGCAATACAAATAATGCATCAAATAACTAAAGGGCCGTTTGTTCTAATATTCAATTTTCTTAAATAAATGTATAATAAAAAAAGTATATATATATATGTTTCTTCCAGAGTGGGCATATTAGGGGGGAGAAGTGATTGAATAATGATCAAAAACAGCCCCTCGGTACACACACTGAAAAAATAAATTAAAGTCTTTGCAGATTGTTTGATCTTTTCACTCACTCGGGGTGAAATTGTGTTACAGGGCGAGTCTCGGATGTCTCCTTTGTGCTGAATTTATAAGAGGATTCAAAGACGAAGGATATAATCCATTAATCAAATAAAGGTCCTTGTCAGGAGGGAGCGTTTAACAGCAACATGGCCGGGTTGACTCCTTCCCTGCGTGGCGCTCCTCGCAAACGTTTCTTTTCTATTAATGACCGCGCACATCAATTGGTCTCGGTGTGTGTGTGTGTGTGTGTGTGTGTGTGTGTGTGCGTGCATGCGTGTGTGTGTTATTCTGCGAGGAGGCAACAAACAGCGTCTGCAGCTGCACCTGCTGCAGGGAAGCTGACTGCTCAATAAGCCATAGAAACTATTCTCTGCACCCCCCCCCCCCCCCCGTCCCCCACCCCGTCCCCCACACCGCCCCAAACAATAACTGCAGAAGGCGAGATGCTGCAGACTTACTTTGTCTTTGCGCGAGACATCGGGTGAAACTAAACGCCCCGACTAACAATAAGACGGACACATATGACATATGAGATTTTTCTAATCTCACAAAAACATTGTTTCGTGGATGATAAATGCAAATGAACACGATCCCATGAATGATCACGATTAACTTTGGCGTAAATTTTCACTCGAAAGACATCTGTCTCAAAAAGTATTAAAATGTAAAAACAAAAGGCATTATTTTATTTATTAATTCATGAATTTAAAAAGAGGGAAAATGAAGAATTTGGGCTAATTTTGTTGTTTTAAATTTAATTTTAAATTTGGTTGCAATCCAGCAGCAGCCTACAGTTGATTTTGTTTTCTCCGACGCAGTTTTTTTTACTTTTTCTAAAACCAGACACTGCTGGGGTGATTTTTTTGTGGGAAAGCTAAATTGTGTGAAATAAGCTAAGGCTCTGCAGGAATTGTATTAGAAATGTAAATATAAATAACATGTTAAACATTGGAAATACATTTAAATGATTATATATTGATGATAGAATGTATTTTAGAATTAAAGGTTAAACAGCTATATTTCAGTAATTATCCTTTTAAAGACGTGGATGGTAAATACTTCAAAGGATCTTTATCAGTATGGTTTTGGTACATTATCATATATCGGAATAAATAAAAATATAGTGCCGAAGAGGCCCAGAGGAGATTTCGTTGTTCAAGAGTTGCCCGGGCCCTCTGATTTGGGGAGTTTTACGCACTGTCTTCCCGATGCGCAGCGCCAACGCAACCAAAACGAGTGAATAACAAAACGTCACCTGGAGATCGTCGAGGCCGTGATGTCCCATGTGCATCCCGAGGGGACCGTCCCCGAGAGCGGCAGCGCCTTCACCGAGACCGTGCAGCAGCCGGGGGACAGCTGAATACTCCCGCCGGGGGTCGAGGCTAAGAGCCCGGTGTGACTGTGAAAGGAGTCCCCCGTCGTCGGAGCGCGACCTCTGCGAGTGCCATGCCACTTGCTGATGCTGATGGATGGAGTTTATGGAAGTGTAAGGATCTGACAGGTGGGGATACGAGTCCTGGCTCTGGGAGTATGGCAGGGAGGACTGGGGGTAAGGGGGAGGGAAGTACGGAGGCTGGAAGTCGGAGGCCGGAGTGTGACAGAGCGGGGGAGCTGAGGAGTAGGCGGCCTGGTTCAGGGACGAAAGTTGGGAGAGGCGCCCACTCGGCGAAGAGCCGCTGAGTCCATCTGCGCGCTCCTGTGGAGAAATGAAATCAAAGTTGTTGTTTTTTTGTCACAGCAGAAGCTTAAAGTCCTTCTTATCAAATTGTTATCCAAAGGTGCCACACGCTACTGGCTAAAATGAGATGTCCGGAAATTATTTTTTCTTGCTCCGTACATGAATAAAGAAAATATAATTCAACACAAAACAGCTGCAACCCGTCAAAAGACGTCTCTCCATTTGCATGAGATGGCTGGAAACAGCAGCAGCGCTTGAAGTGATGCGCGCTGGCACATCGCTGCTGAACAGTGTCACAAAGGTCACGGCCAAGAAGCTGCACAAAGGACAGGTGATGCACAACAACGCGTTCCGGTGAGGGGGGTCGGGGGGGGTAGAATCCATAAACAATCCGCCGTCGTGTCAACTAAACCACAATGTGAAAACTAATTATAAAAAAGGCTTTAATTCCGGCTTCCGGGGCGCAAAAGACCAATCGAGATTTTACACTTAATAAGTTTAACCCCATCGCGTAAAAACAAGAGGCCAAAACCTATGTAGTCCACTAGCCCACATTTCTGCTCACAAACATCCTGGTCGAATTGGATTTTTTGGTTTTGAGGTCAGCCAGATCAATGCTTCTGTTGCGGAACAATGTCCATTATGTGCCAGGCGGCCAGCTTAAAAGCACTCATATCCGTCACCCATCACCGGGTCGCTGCTCATTTCAGTTGCTGGTAGACCAGAGAACGCTCCCCCAGAAGGACGCGCCTCTGCACGTCACGGTCAGCCGGCCTCACTCGCCGTGACAGAGACCGTCTCCGCGGCGCCGCGACACTAAACCGTGTGTCAGGGAGGCTCGTTGGGACGCGGGGACACTGGATTCTACCGGAGAGCAAAGAACTTTTATCATTCCTTATCAGGAATTTATTTTTTATTGTCAGACAAAATATAGAAAAAAAGAATCCCCACAGGCCATTATTCTCTGCAAGATGAGCGTTGCCTAAAAAAAGAGGAACATATGATAAAATTATGAATTCCCTTTTTCCGCACCTTAATTAGCCGAATCGAGCTTTTTTTTAAGTTTAAGTTTTTTTTCAAGCTCAATCACACACTTGGCGCAGCTCTTTCCTCCCATTGAGTTAGTAACGAAAGGCTGTCAACAGTAAAAATAAACTAAATGAATGAAAACAAGGTTAAAAGTTTTTTTTATCAAACTCACCATTGCCGAATAGGTGTGGATTAACATCTGGACCGCTCTGGCTAACCCCAAATTTAATATTCAACAGGATGCGCGAGCGTCCAACGACTGAAAGATGCTCCGAGATGTAATCCAGGTTTTCACCGGTCCATTAAATTCAAAGGCGTTATTTACTTTTCCTTTTACTCTCTCTCTCTGCGTTTGACAGACCTCTTTACGCACGGATGGAACGCTGCTGTCAGATGCCAACACACGCACGACAACACACGCGAAGTCCTCCAGACTCTCCGTGAGCGCACCATTTATAGGCTTCGCGCGCACTCGGCAGAATGAGGGGAGGGGTCGACAGGGTCCACTTCTCTTAAAGAGATATTTTTCATTCATATATCCTCCGTTGATTCAAACACACCACGTACTTTAACATTTATTCTCTTTTTAGACGTTTTATTAATAGATGGCACCGATTCATATTCTGGATTTTACGCACCGACGATGGACAACCTTAAATCAGAGTTTCCATTTGTGTATTTATGAAAAATGTTAATAATAAACACATTTAAAAAGATAAATTCATGTTTTCCTACTTTTAACGTTTGAATGATTCGCCTTTACGCACGGGTCTCCAGGTCTACAAATATTAGATCCTATATTTAATAATGCATTTTCTTTATTTTTCCTCCCAACATTTCACTCAGAGTGAATCGTTACAAGTGCATTTGGCTTCCCTTTAAAAACCAAACTGGCCTCGAACATGCAGCTCTTCGCGCAATGAGGTTGGACTCCTACATAAACAGGCCTAACACGTCTTGAACATGAGAGATTAAAAAAATACACCACTTGAAACAAGGGATCGCGCGGTTGGTTTTACCTGAAGGTCGGTTTTGGTTCGGGATTTCCAGAGCATCGTGGCCGTGCCGGTGGCTCTCAGTGCGGCTGTCACGCTGCAGCTGAGGGGTTAACGTGGCGCGTTGGATGGAGAGGAGACGGGCTGAAGGTGCGGAGAGGAGTGAGTTAGTTCGGGAGATGATGCAGGAGTTTGTATGGATGGATGTTGCGCAGGGGGGGTGCGGGGACAAAGAGAAAGAGGGCGGGAGGTGACACGAGTCGTGGAGAGGGGGAAACTTTTCACTGCGTGTTGTGTGGACTGATCATCAGAAAGCAAAGGATTCCCGAATTTCCCCAAAAGCGGATTTTGTTTCCTTTGAAACAGCTTTCTGAATTCATGTAAATTAAAAACATTACACACTGTGAAAATGATGTATTTATCCAAATATTCACACAATAGATGTAAAGCCATATTCAAAACAAACTTAAAATGAGTCATCTTTCTACAACTTCTTATTGCCTTTGTTTGCATCAATAACTGCAATTGCTGCTAATGTCCTTCGCATCTTTAAAATGTCCTCTTTATCATCTACTTCGTCTAAAGCTTCAAAGCACAAAATGAGCAAACTATCTACTTTACTCAGTGTGAATCCGAATTAAAAGGAAAACACCCAACAAGAAAAAACCCACAACTTCGCTTTACCTGCAAAGACACAAACAAATATCGGGATGTGTGTCTAAAACCTCAAACACATCAGAACCGAACAAGTCGCAGTGCGCCACCTTGTGGCGGTTCATGCAAAAGGAACAGTCCGCTGCCTTTGGGCAAAAACGTCCGGCCAACACAGCAGCCTTTTTACTTGGACTCGAGTTGCATAAGACTTAAAAAAACAACACAGTGAAGACATGATAAAATCCCAGAATAAAAAACCCCCCAATAAATCCGCAGCTTGAATATAAAATGATTGTAGCTATGACCTGATGTGTCACTGAAGTGTCAGTCATGTAATAAAACCTTCACTTCCGACAGCATTAATAAGGGCACAAACCCACAAAGAGGAAGAAAGACCTTTAGGACTCAGTTCCCCTGAAGAGTTGAAGCCTTGTGAGTTGAAATCCACCGACTGGTAATATTACATGTTTTTTATCCCTCACAACCATTAAATTGCTCTCATTGACAGCTTCTATCAGCCCTGTTTGAAAGAAACTATCGCAAATAAACATCAATGTTCAACAAGTTTGTAGTGTTCAAAGCAACAAAGAAAATAGAAGGTGAAACACTGGGTGTTTTTTTTTTTAAACAAAATAGTTCTTTATTAGACATTAACATTGCACACTTGGCGCGTAAGAGACGGGTTAAACTTATTCATGTCAGATTGGTACAAGGAACAAAGACGTTTGGCTTCCGTGACAGTCCTCCTTTATTATTTCATATCAAACGTACTCCAGTGAAGAGCACGGCGTCTGTCGGCTCATGTTTCATTTCACTCCCACCGACTTCTTCAGGTTCTTCATGCACACGAGAGCTCCTTCATTAGTTCTCATCGCGTCTCCAATCTCTTTTTTACAGGCTGGGCACTGGTCCGCCATGGCGCACAGAGCTTCCTCCAGCGCCTGCTGCGTGTGCTGGTCGGGGAGAGCGCTGCACTGACTCAGCATGGCGAGCGTGTGCTTGAGCCATCCTTCTTCTCGGACCAGGCCCGCGATCCAGGGCTGAGCACGGACGCAGCCCCCCAGAGCCTGCAGACACAACCTCCAGAGCTCCGCGGCCTCGTCCCAGCTCTCCTCCCAGGCGGGGCTCACCTTCACCGGACCGGGGCTGGAGCCGGAGTCCAGGGCGCTGCGGAGGAACCGGAGAGCTGCGGAGAAGAGGCGCTTCTGGCCGCCTTCAACAGAGCCTGGTGAATATCGAAAGAGTCAGTTGTTATTGGTCCTGTTACCCACTGCTTATTGTTCCAATCTACACCTTGGAGAACCAAAGCGAGAACAATACAGCTGTTGGTTGAAGCATAATGCATTTGCACGAAATGAATCGCGGATGTTAAAGTCAATACCTCCCGCTGAAGGAGCCACTTTGAGTCTGCCGATCATAAGTCCCAACGTGCAGTAATTGGCTGCTAGGACCAGGAGGCGGGGCTTGTGCACCAGAACAGGAAGGGCTTCACTCAGAAGGGTCTCCAGAGTTCGGAAACTCTGGTCCTTTCTAGACGACAAGAAGATTTAAAGTGTAATTTGACCCCTTCATAAACCGTCAGTATGAGCACGAATATCTCAGAATATAATACATGGAACAAGAGATGATTTATCTGCAGGCTTCGAGGGAGGGTTTCTTCTTGTAAAGAAGTTACCTGACTCTCTCCGGCTCCGTGACGGTGAAGTTGAGGAGGGCTGAGCAGGCCGTCTCCATGCTCGGGTCCCTGGCCGACGTCGCCCCACTTTTCTCCCTGGGGCCGGTCCAGCACCGAGACAGGAAGTCCACCAGAAGGGCCGGGGTGTCGAGGGTGAGCAGCACCTTCCTGGGACCTTCCTCTGCTGACAGGTGACACAGCGCTGGCAGGAGGTACCTGGGGAGATTGAGAAGGAGGTGGTACCGGAAAAACAAGGAGACTTGCGGTCAGATCAGAGTTGGCGTCATGGAATTCAGAACGTTGATTCCCTCTGAAATGCAATGTTATGTTTACCTCAGAGCTTCTCTGCCCGTCCACGCTGCCCTCTCCTCCCTGAAGGACACCTCGGCCATCCAGGCGGAGAGGCCCTGCTCTGGGCCCTCGCCCTGCAGGTGACTCCTGGAGTAGCCAATCAGGAACGGCAGCAGCCCAGTGACCTCCTCCTTCAGACAGGAAGTCTCCTCGGCCAGCCACGAGCACAGAGAGCGGAACGTGGCAAAGATGAAAGGGTCGCCGTAGCGACTTGGGTCCACCTACAAGGACAGGAAGAGACAACGTCCTTGTAAAAAATAAGGGCATACCACAAGAGCTGGGGAGATCTTGTTTTTAAATCAAAAATCATTTTTATTACAGAACCCCAAACTACATTGAATAATAATGTAGAGCATTGCATTTTGAGCTTTCCTTTCCTTGCACGTCAAGTTCTTTTCTATTTGTTTTAGTTACTGCGCCCAATGTCCATGTCACCAAATATGACTTTCTGTCCAATTAATACCAAAAGGTACAATAGAAGAGAATTAACAAAAAAGATAGCTACCAGTATGGTATTGAGTATAAAATATAGTATAACAAAGGTCAAAGAACAGAGTGCCACTAGCAGAAGCTTAAACGTCAGCCGCTCACCTGCTGCAGGTGGTACATTAAAGCGGAGAAGGCCTCCTCCAACACCCCGAGGACCTGTCTGCTCTGCTGCAGACTGATTGAGGGGATGGAGCTCTGAGGAGGTTCAGTGGTCTGGGAAACTCCCATACAGCAGGCCTGCTCTATGGCGGCCTCCATGATCCGGTAGCAGCCTGGGGAGGAGAAGAGCTGGTTTAAGTAACGAAAGACGGTTAATCGCGTTGGATCAAAATATGCTCATGGTCTCACAATGCATGCAAGGTCCCCCCCTACCTGTGAGTGTGTGCTGCTGCTCTGGGCTCAGCTCGTTACCAGGCGGTTCCTCCAAACCCATTCTGACCTCCACGCAGGCCCGGTTCACCAGCAAGCAGCAGAACTTTGGCGGCCCCACCGGCTCCCACCCGAGCAGATCCAGCAAACAGGCGCTGAGGACCAGGATCGGCCCGATCTGTCTCGGCGTCAACTTAGTCTGCAACATGGGTCTCAACTCCCCCCACACGCGGCCCACGGCTCCCTTCAGCTCCTCACTGTGCACGGACACTGTGCTCGGTGGAAGAAACTGCACCAACTGGGCGCACATGTCCAGCTTCGTCTGGCCTGTGGCTTGGCAGAAGTCTTTGGAGAGCTTGACTAACAGCGTGAGGAGTTCCTCGGGGTTTGAACTCCACACTTTATCCTTGGTTTTACCCGAGAGGAGGCGACCCAGCAGAGCAAGCCCCCTCTGGTGGCTGAACGTCTGGTTTTGTTCCACGGCCTGGCACAGGGCCGGAATGGCACCCCTGCTCAGCAGCTGGTCGGGGCCCCTGGATAAGGCACACACGGCGGTGAGAACTTGGTAGCAGTCAGAAGCCACGGCCTCGTCCAGCTTGGAGGTCGGGGAGGATTCTTGTGACATTGACGATTTGTGTCCGTCACTGCCGCCATCGGCCTTAATCTCGTCGGCGTGGCCCTCTCCTGTGGATTTTGCCACATTGGCAGCGTCACATTCCGTGGTTGACCCGTCCTCTGACTGGACTCCATCTTGACTGTGGTCCTGGGTTTCTTGTCCCTGCCGCGTAACTGGACCATTTGCCAAAATGCCCAGCAGGAGCGGGATGGTGGTGAGGAGCTGGGGATGACAGGCCATGTCTGGGTCCGTGCTCAGGGCAGCCAACAGAGCCGTGCCCAGCGAGAGGAGTTCCTGTGGGGGCAAGCCGGAGTTGTTGCTCCCTTTGACCGCCGTCACTAAAAGACGAGCCGGAAGGTTCAGGCCGACGGCCTCGAAGATGCGCCTCAGGGTGGGTTTGTCCAGCTGGCTTGCTGGGCACAAGCGAGTTATCTGAGGACAGAGAAAATAACAATAATAGGAAATACATTGAAAACAACCACCCGTCAATGCTGACTGAGGTCATATATATATATATATATATATATATGCATATCATGTTACATCAATGTCGAGGAGCAGTGACATTGTGAGTATGAAGTTGTTACAGCAGAAGGGAAACACTTACGAGCAGAAGAGCAGCCAGCGTGTGGCTGTCATTCTGAGCCTTCCTGAGCGCATGCAGACATCTCTCCAACACCTCCGTCTGGGCATCTGTCAAACCCCCGTCAGCATCCCTCTCTGAGCCCTCTTCACCTTCTCCACCTTCTCCTCCTGCCAGTTGCTCACTCACAGGAGGCTGGGTGGGCAAGGCAATCGCAGCGTGGGTGCTATCAGCCATTGTGACCGTGGCAACTGCGTAACCAAGAGAGAAAAAGCAGTGACAGAAAATCAAACGGAACATCCGATCATCGGTGCCGCAACATTAAAGGCAACAACCGCAACCTTATTTCATAATATTAAAGTGATTTGTTGATTCCTTCTAAGAAGCAGTTGGAAACAACACAGCATTTAATATCGGATTTGTACAGTACGCGTTAATACATTAACTTACTTCGTTGCCAGCTCTAGCACGCGCGGCAACAGCTCGAACGCACTTTCCGGAAGAGAAATGTCAACAGAGTCACGAGAGACCAATGAAAACGTTCCAAGAATGTCAACGGACCAATCGCGAGAGAGATAGTTGAAAAGCGCCGACGCCATTTTGGGCGGTGTTATGTCGGAGGAGCGACGCGGCATTACCTTCTTGAGGTCACGGATGACATTTCAATTTTATTTATTTTTGGCGTTTTCAGAAGTAAAACAGCACAAAACATATAATTCTCAGCAGGTTAACGGTTGACGTAGAGCTGAAGGTGTTCGCCATTGGCCGATGGTCGGTAGGTAGCGCTCGGCGGAAGCGGTGTCATTACCTTAATGACAAACGTCTTCAGTTTAAGACGCAGCAGCACGGGAAAAACGGATATATCGGAGTATGTCTTGGTGTAATATAACCCGTCTTGCCTAATTTGTTTTAATACATATTCCTGGCCATAATTGTCGCTGATTTGAACCACTTGGCTTCTATCGGCCACAAAACGTTGCAGCTTCTGTGTCACAAAGTGTTTTATTTTGAAAACCCAGCCATCGGAAATTACACTCGTCGCTACTCCTGACTTGACAGCAGTTCCACAGGCACATCAGCTGAACGTGCGAGAGAATGCTGACCTAATTAACGCTACCGGGGACGAGAACTACGACACAACGCACCGTGTTGACCGAAGCGACTGTCACTTTACTGTAAGTCCAATGTCACTTTACTATACCTGTGCATAGCCTTACATGCGTGCGAATCGCCGTTGCGACCGCTCACGAGGACTCTGCGGTCTCGCACGGTGTGTAGCGATAGAGAGGTGCCAGCAGCTGTTCGCCTCAAGGTGCCTCAAACTGCAGGGATCCTGGGTTTGCACAGGTGAAACTGGGGTTCTCCCTCAAAGTTAATGTTTGTACTGGCAATTTGGCGTAGCTTGAGGAACCAAAACGAAGTAGTACCTTTGACTCGAAACGCCCCTAATTGTTTCGGATAGTGCAGTGGCCCACGTCGCCCTGCGCCTTCACTGAATTATGTGACAGCCGGAGACAGTAAAAACCATGACGGTTGTTTCACGCAGGATAGATCCATAATGCACGAGCCTTCCATTTTGGAGGATCTCTCTGAGATTGTATCCCAGCAGTGGGTTTACTCATGCATTTGATTTGATTGACTGCCTCCATTCATGCTGTCTGTCGTGCACTTATTTGTATTTAAATCAGTCAATCAATCCCTACTCTGCAAGAACTAATCATTGTAATGTATAGCACAAACTAATGTGTCAGTGCTCTATGGGTTACATTGTTTTATCAATTAATCAATTCAATTGATGACTTAAGTGTAGTTATGGATCCCTAGTGTAAATGCTTTAGAGAAACTCTTTAGTGTATATCATTGAGAAATTGAGACGAGATCACATTGAACTCGTTTGTCTTGTTGACGCTTTAACAAACATTAAATGACTTGCTTCTGCCTTTTCATGACGACCCTTAAATCAATTTGTTGTTGGTTTTATTAAACTCTCTATTTTTCTGCATGAGGAATTTGACTCGCAGCACAATAAAGACAGGCTCATTCATCAGTTCACCAAACCAGCAATTAGAAAAAAGTACAACAACAAGCATTAGTAACAATATAATATGCCTATGCACAGGGGTTGTGGTTTTTCTGTGGTACTTGCAATAGACCTATTTAAATATTGTTCGGGATCAGAATATAATGACGTTGCTGTAGTAGTCACAGAAAAATGGGAGGTTGCTTCCTCTACTTATTGTATTATAAACTGAATTAACAACTGAATTTTCCTTCCCTTTAGCAACCAGAAGAAATTGTGCGTGGGACTTGGTGTCATTTACAGAGAAATCGCCACCAACCTGTCTGCCTAGAAACCAACACAGCTAACAGGCGTGCTATTGACTGCGGAGGAAGGAAGGAAGGGAGGGAGAGGGAGAGAGAGACGGAGAGAAAGAAAGCTTATCCTCTCTAGATATCAGGAGGGTTTTTGGTCACAGAGATCATTGTTTTGCAGAAGCTTCTCAAGGGAAAAGTAGCCATTGAAATGTCGGTAATGGCTGAGCTGTCATCAGCCCATGTGACCAAAAGCACCTGAGAATAACTGGTGTGGAAGTCACTCGGTCACCACCAGCTTGCGGGCATTTGCTTCGAAGTTAAGGAGGAAAAAAACGTGACGCATTTTTTTACCTGGATTTTTCTTTCCGGATTTGGCGTCTTACCTTGAAGAGGAATACAAGCGCAAGAGGCCTAATGACTGTTTGTGAATTTGGGGCTTACTGAGCTGTCCCTTGCGCCACGGAAGGAGGCTGCTGGGGCTCCGGCGTCCATGTGGAGGACTGCACGTTCACATATGGAGGCAGATAATACAGGTTCGTGTCAGACGTTCATTGTTACATGAGTGCGTGAGAGCTTGGGAGTTGTTCTGGGAGATCACTACATAGTTCTAACATATGTGTTTTCAGATTAAACATATTGTTTTGCTATCATGAAATAACAATAACCACCTTTACTGCAGTCATGTGTTTTCTTAAAACCGTTTACTAAAATAAGTAAAAGTATCTCCATCTGCATGTCTTTAAAAACTGACCAATAGCGATCGAGTATTATTATTTCCGTGTCCAGCTCAGATCTACAGACCGTCTGCCCAGCAGATGCCTGTGGGAGCTGCTTGATTCATTGCTACCCGATCCCATAGCAGTCTCCTGATGGGACGTGGTGGTGGATAGAGGCTTGCTCCTGTCTTTAATACAGTGTCCCAGGACTTCTTTTTTTTTGTAACTCATTCGGCAAGAATAGTTTTCTCTAGCGTGAATTCATTATTGTGACAAATTCCACATTCTTCCATCCTGTTCACACTTCCTGCAGGAAGTGACAAAATGGTTTATATATGGTTAAATGTTTATATGCCTTTTTCATCGAAGTATGCAAATTCATTTTCTCCTACACCTCCTCTTACACGTGTCTGTCGCTTGAATTTTTTTCAACTTACCAAAAGAGGAAGTCACGGCACTGTGAGTCCTTTCTTACCTCTACTACAGTCTGGTAATTGACAGAATCGTTGCGGAAAGCGACTTGTTGCGTTTGTTCATCTCGGTTCAATCAGCAAACCACATTTTCCCCTTCTTCCTGAGCGGAGTCACAGTTGTCTGTTAGCAAGGTAGCGACGGAGGGAAAAGCTGTAAATAAAGGGGGCATCCCTCTTCTTAAAATATATATATATATATATATGAATGAATCTGCTCTTTCCGTACATCTGTTATATGTGTGTGTAGAATAACAATTGAAGTACTCCTTTTAGTTAATTAGTAATGACATTTAATGTTGTAAAAGGGTAATACACTATGAGCGCCATTGATCCACTTGTTAACCCAACTCCTCTCTCTCTCTGTGCACGCAGCAGTGAGGTGTTTGTTGAGCAGCTGAGCCTGTGAAGGCCCCGGAGGCGGCCATGTTCAATCTCTTCCTCAGAGTGCTGGCGTTGACCCGTCTTCACCTGTCGCCGCGCACCACCTGGCTGCCCACCTAACTCCTCGCTCCCGCTCTCTTTCCACATCTCTTTCTTCCAGCGCCTGGCCAGGAGAAAGGTAAACTTTTTGTTCAGAAGCTGTGTGAATAATAAGCTGCAAATTTTCAATTATTTTTTGTGCATTGTCATTGTTACAATGAAGGAATGGCTGGCTGTTTACCTTTTTGTTTTCACTTCTTATGCTATGCTAAGCTAATTGGCTACTGGTTCCGGCCACATATTTACCATACAGACATGAGAAGACCTACTCCTCGCTAAACTAGCTAGTGAGCGTATTTCCAAAAATGTACAACTATTTCCTCTTTTGCTGGTGGTCCATTGTGTGAATATTGGGAGAATATTAAAGCATGCAAACTTATTTCTATTTTTCTAGGTCCTTGGTCCTTGTGTAAAATGTCCTATGCACACCACAAGCTGCCCAGCTGGAGCTTACCTCGCCTGCTCCTCCTACCGCTGTCCTATCTCTTGCTCTTGGCCTCTCCCACAGGTAAAACAAAGCATCATGTAAATGACTGGCAAAACCGATAGGCAGAACTGATAGGACATCTCAAAACAGCCTCCTCCACACCACAATTTCACAACCTTTGATTACTCAGGGCTGCTCTTCCTATGGTGCTTGGTTGGTGTTTATTGATTCGAAGGGATAGATGTGTGTGTGTGTGTGTGTGTGTGTGTGTCTGCGTGTGTGTGTGTGTGTGTGTTCTGATGCCACTCTGCTAAGTGGGTTACAATGTGAAGCAGGACAATAGGGGCTGTGTGTGTTGGGGGGTGGGGGACAGACAAATTGCACAAGGGGTGGGACGACAAAACGGAGACCAAAGAGTCCTTTTGAAGAGTCATTTTTCAAACAAATTCTAATGCTTTGTGTGTACTTGGTTTCATTTCTTGCTGACACCCCATAAAACCCAACCTTGTTGCCATGGTTGCAACAGTTGTCTTCAGTTTTTCCTCCCAGACCACAGGAACAGTTCGCCGCCTCGCTGTAGAAGGGACAGTATTTCTCACACTTGACCCCACCTAGAATATTGTTGCTACTTGGTTTTAGCAACAGTGTTGAAACGCACACATTTCAATTATGAAGGACCTCTCCGTGGTAGTTTTCATCTGCCTTTCCTGAGCAGGCTTCCCATTGCTGAGCTGCTCGTGGTGATTGACAGGAAGCGCTGCCTTCATGTAATCCAGTGTTACTGCCTGTGACCTCACTGACACCAGCCTCGCCGTTTACCGTTCACCGCCAAATTTGGTTATTGAAACAAAGTTTTTCCAACATCTGCGTCATAAAATCAGACGCTAGTGGCTTGCAGAGTGATGGAAAGAGGCCTATTAGTTACTGACGTCTTTGATTATTATGCCACACAATTTACCGTGAATGAAGGCACCAGTTTCTCCTCTATTGTAGTTTTGACAAAGAGCTACTTTACAATTATTGTTTCCACTGTGACTGTTACCACCAGGAAAACAACCAGGACTGAAAGGAATGTTTTGAGATTCCATTGGATAGTATCATTGATAGCGAAGCTTGGTTCCTAATGTGGAGATAACAATATTCACTAACCGAATGCCTAAGTTTGTTAAATGCAATGTAATGAAAAGGTGGAATAATTGCATTTATTTCTAGAATATTTCTAAATATAGGTATGAATTCTATTTAATTGAGACTGCTGACACGTGACGGGTATTTGCAGTATGTGATTCTAATCACGACAAATGATTTTAACTGCTTCTGTGTGTTCACCATTAGGAGCCGCCGGACAAATACAAAACTGAGCTTAGTTCCTTCTCGTTGCGTCTGCAGTTTTTGTATTTCAGAATGACTCGGTAGTTTTCCTGCTACGTGGACTGTTGAAAGACTAGTTTGGCTTCTGTGTTGACATTACCTTAAGTGGTGGTGAAATATTGCCTCCCAGTTCTCCCCGTTGTAAACTTGACAGTGTGTGCTGTTCATTGTAGCTGGCTACACAGTGACAGACTTGTGTTGTGCAATGGATGGATTGAATTGAGCTTTTACTGGACACTGCGTAGGCTTGAATATGAATGTAGTTGTATCACCCCGAGCAATGCTCTGGGAGAGTATCGGCACTCAGCTGAAGCGAACTGTACCAGCTCTCTTCCCTGCTGATGTGACTGATTCCGTGCGTATTGCACACTGTGCTTTGGGTTTTAATCAGTGTTTTGTTTTGTCAGGGAAAAGCCTCACTTCCTTTCTCTGCCGCTGACTTGGTTAACTGCTCAATTTGCGCCTGTCTGTCTCCTTTTCTGTGAAAATGTCTCTAAGCCTGATCCCAGAAAAGTCTCACTGTGGGTGTCACTCTGCCTGTAACGATGCCAAGAGCGCCCAACAATGACCTGATTGATATCAACAAGTAAGGTCTAGGAAAAGCCTGGGAAGGGATGTCCGCCTTTGGCCGATCCTTTTGATCAAACTACACCATAAAACAAAGTCTTTCTACAACGCCCCATTACGGGAAAACGGTTCATTGTGATTAACTTGCACCCTTTTTGTTTAACGTGTTGCCAAAGGTTTCTCATAGCGCCTTTTACGTTTCTTACATCAGCAGCGTACATGACTGTTTTCTCTTTGTCTCCGTCCAGATGTGTCTGCAAACCTCTGCCAGGTGACCGGGGGGGTGCTGGGCATCCACTGGAGCAGCGTCATCGGCCTGGGTTGGGACTCTCTGGCCAAAGGAAGAGGCGGGGCGACATGTTGGGAGTCGTGCTGCCTGAATCCCAGCTGCAACGCCGTGTGGAGCCTCGGTGGGCACTGTGTGCTCCTCCGCTGCACCCGCGGTACGGGCTGCTCCATCGCCTTCCTGCCTCAGCCCCACAAGGAGTCCCTCGGCCTCCTCCAGCTGCTTTCAAAGGTATAGAGACCCCACACTGGAGGGTATTGGCAGAGTTGTGTGTGTATATTATTATTATTATTATTATAACTTTACTGTAATTTTACTTCAAGACTCCCGTCGTCCCTGCAAGGCGTAGAAGAGCTAGTCCCGCCAAACATGTGGGGAGTCACACGCCGCAGAAGGAACTACACGCCAACACGGTAACTTCAGACTCTTATGTTGATCTTGTTTTGTTGAATCATTCCACAGTATTCTCCTTTCTTTGTTCTTCCTCTTCAATACTGCCGAGTCTCATTCTTGGAACCACATTAGCCAGATAAGGGACCAGTATTTAGGTAGTGTGTCTGTGTAAATAAATAAACTTGGAAGTATGACAAATGCGTCTCTCTGGGACAGTCACTGCCTCAAATCTGCTCTTTGCTTTCTTGAATCATTCGTATCTAATGATGTTTAAATGTTTCCACAGGAAACCCCCAAAGTGGAAATGGCTCACACAACCCAGGTGGCACCCAGCACCATCGCGCTGCTTCAAACTGCCCAAAAAAACCCGAGCCCGTTAGCTGTGGGGAGTGCAGACGTCTCTCCAGCTCCATCTCAGCAGAACTCCACGGAAACCGCCGACACAGCTGCGTCTTCCAATAGCAGCGATGTCGGCACAACCACAACAACTGCAATAATGGCGACCCCCACTCAGTCTGGTAAGGACGTCGCTGTCCCCTATTTTCAGCTTGTTAAGTAATATGGCTTGTCTTCATTTGTTAATAACAAACTGCTAAATAATGTAGCGGCACTGTTGATTCTGCCGCTTTTGCTGCTGTCTCACAGTCGGCAAAAGGTCTTTTACTGCTTTGTTTTGACTTCAGCTTATTTTTGAGAAAGAATGACTACGTCGTTTGCCTTTAAATCTTATGACAGACTGCTAATGTTATTCATAGATGAAAGCGACATGCACTGTGGGTGAGAGGCCATGTCGCCATAAGCAATAGGAATGTGATGAGACCAGGCTTCTCTAACAGGTACAACTGGAATGATTCGGTTATCCATTCTGAACAAGAAACGGCCATTAAGCTTTGACATTGAAAAACAGACAACAGACAAAACATTGCATGTCAGTGAAGATAAATGGGTGTTAGCAGTGTGATTACAAGGGCTAACAAAACAAGATGAGGTACTTTGAATGGAATACTGAACAAAGCGCAACTGCATCTTAGGAGAAGCTTAGACTTGTTTAAACAGAGTCAGAGTCTGCTATTCCAAAGTCTCATTGAAAGGGAATGATTGTTCTCCATTATCATATGGAGGAATACTCCAAACAGTTATCATTACAGATCAAATGGCTGTGAAAGGAGTTTTGTCAGGTCTGAGAAAATAACCCTGACGGTGGAATGAATGACATCCTGTTTAAATGTAGGAAAAGCGGCTTTGAAGATGGATGGGTGGAGTTCCATCATATCGCACTGATCCATGCTGGGGTCTGCGAGTCAGGATATGTTGGCCTTTGCTACATCCCTTCTCAATTAGCTTGTTTTTTTAGTTTTCTAGGTCCAAGCTGTAAAAGTAAATTGATCACATACGGATGTGCTGAAAAACTGTACTACAGGATACCTTTGTGCATCCCCAAAACATCGCCTCAGCCCCAAGTACATGAATCAGACCTGATAATCAATCAACCAATCAATAATGATGAGGTTACCTTTTTAATCCGTCTCTATACACTCACTCTGCTCTCTTAGCAATTTCTCTCTGTCACGTGTAGTTTTGTCATCCATCTGGTTTGTTTCCGCAACAGTGAGGGAGCTGGTGGTGTCAGCCGGAGACAGTGTGGAGGTCACGTTGCCCCGCAACGCGGTTGAGCTCAACGCCTTTGTGGTCTCAGCACCCCCACAAGGTAAAAGTGTGGAAATTTCATTGTTTCTGCATTTTCCTCCAGAAATGTTGTACGTGTTTTTCTTATGTTAATATGGATGGTTCCATAATGATTAATGAAATTCTTTCAAGCTTGAAAATACCTGTAAAACTAAGTTGTACTTTGAGGCATTCCTATTGCGGTGTTGTTTAGCATATTGCAATATCTTTGTTGTCCCACTTGCTTGACGGGTGTATTACTGAGTCACATCCAATCCAGACTGGAAAAAGGAATTACCCAGTACCAAGAGGACGCACGTCATCGTTCTGTTAATCTCTTGATCTCTCCTCGACACAATCCCAAAAGCTGTCATCCTTATCTGATTGTGATTAAAAGCACAAGCGTTTTTTTTTTACAGGGACAAACTATGTATTTGACTGGCGTCTGATAACTCATCCCAAAGATTACAGTGGGGAGATGGAAGGGCGGCACAGCAAGACACTAAAACTCAGCCAGGTACTGATCACCACTTTCATTTTCATGTCCTGCTAAAACGGGCTTGAGCTCTATGAATGTATCAATGGAATGTTTCCGTATTGAGTGAAAGACATTGTCTCAAACCTATCACTTCTTCTTCCTTCTGGCTTCTCTCTTCCTCTCTCCCGCCCAGCTGACTGTGGGCCTGTATGAGTTTGAGGTGATGGTGACCGGGCAGGGCGCTCAAGGAGAAGGTTACGTCAATGTCACAGTCAAGCCAGGTGAGCTGAAACCCGTGAGACCTCCTTCCTATTGTGGCATTCTCAGGAGACTTTGTTTTTATTGCTTACGGCTCATTTCTCTCTTTTCCGCCTGACAGAGCCCCGGGTAAACAAGCCTCCCGTTGCTGTAGTTTCCCCAAAGTTCCAGGAGATCTCCTTGCCAACCAGCTCCACGGTCATCGACGGCAGCCGTGAGTCTTCCACGAGGCACTCGCAAATACACAAACGCATTGTTAGCTGTTGCAACATTTAATGGATACGCCGCCTCATCCTGTGTCCCTGTAACTTTTCTGTTCCTTGCAGAGAGCACAGACGATGACAAGGTGGTGGCGTGGCACTGGGAAGAGGTCAAAGGCCCCCTGAGGGAGGAGAAAGTCTCTACTGACACCCCTGTCCTCACCCTCACCAACCTGGTTCATGGGAACTACACATTCAAGTACACACGGCCTTGAATTTCTTTGAACTTGACAAGTTTCAAATGTTTTTTGAGTGTTTAAAAAAAAAAAAAAATGTTAAACCTCTCATTCAAGAATTTACCATGATAAAAATGAGACCTTGCTGTCAGGATCTTTTGCACTGGACCTCTTTTCTCTCTGTATAAGTGTATATTTTTTAAAACAGCCAGCTTAAAGTAGTCAATAATGTAAATCGGAGGTATTCTTTCATAGACGTGTGTTTTTGTCATGTGTGTGATTTTTAGATTCCTGATTGCAATACGGTTACTACTGTTTAACCCGATGATTGTTCTTTCTCAGTTTGACAGTGACGGACTCTGATGGAGCCACAAACTCGACACAGGCCTCGCTCCTGGTCAACAAAGCCAAGGACTACCGACCTGTGGCCAATGCCGGCCCGAACAAGGTCAGAAGGTTTCATCATTATCATGTCTCTGTCCTTAAATGCACCAAGCCACCTTTTGTCTTTGTATAAATACAATTTAGTTTACTTAAACGTAACTAATGTAAAAATGCCTTTTCCTTCAAACTAAACCAGTACTCTTCTCTTAACCAAGAGCTGGGCTTTCCTCTTACTTTCTCCAGGTCATCCAGTTGCCCCGCAACTCCATCACTCTGTACGGCAACCAAAGCACAGACGACCATGACTCCCTCTCCTACGAGTGGTCCCTCAGCACCGAGAGCAAAGACAAGGTGGTGGAGATGCAGGTGAGATACTTGAGGAGTATGCATATTCTTACTTAAGTTTTCTTTCCCTGAATAAAAGAATCGTGGCTAACGATGGTGTCTTTCTGTGCTCCTTCAGGGTGTACGCACGCCCATCTTGCAGCTGTCGGCGATGCAAGAGGGAGACTACACCTTCCAGCTGACTGTGACGGACTCCGCTGGACAGCAGGAAACCGCGCAGGTCACCGTCATTGTGCAGCCAGGTAAACCGCCTGTGAGCAATAAAAAGAGCCCCTGTTTGTCAGTATTTTCCTACATGATTTGATATTCATTAACTTGTTTTATTTTCAAGCATATTTGTTCAGTAAGGCCCCTTAAGTAAGGTTATATACACATGTGCACATCAGGTGTGAAGAGCATACTAAGCAAGGGCACATAATGTAGCTTTATACGTGGCCTATTCAATGTGTGAAGTCATTAATTAAGCTGCTGTGAGGAAAGTCTCTTTGCTTAAGCTTTGGTCAACAGCATTTCACACCGGTGAGTGGGAAGTGCACGTGGGTGCACGTTTACAGTCAACATTATGTGCTCCTCGTGGAAACTGTAGACTGCAAACACACTGGGGCGTAGCGCTCTACAAGTGGTTGAGCAGGAACTGTATTGTGAACATCTACCTACTATGTCAACCATTTCAGGAATGATCTGTGAAAGAAACACTTTGTGCTTTATACTTTGTATCAGGTTGTTCTTTTTATATTATTCATTTAATTTTTTTCCATCCTTTTCACATTATCAAACAAAGAATACCCCCTAGTAAATAAAATACAGTGAAATATTACAGTTTTTAATATTTATTAAGGGAAATAGAAATTGCCTCCTTATAACTGGTTTGCTCCACGGTGTTAACAATTGCAATCAAGCGTTTGTGAAAATCTCGTCTGATGATCTGAAGCATTTGAGTGTGACAAATATGCAAAAAAAAAGCCCTGAAGGGGGGGGGGTAGAAATACTTGTTCACAGCACTGTATGTATCTTTCTGGAACTGCACTACAATGTTATCCTAAAAACACTTTGATTTAATTTATGACTTTAATTTATGACTCTAAACTAATATCAGAGAATATTTAAGTAATTTATCCTTTTTATTCTCTTAATTCTGCAACTTTAATCTTGGTAATATCTGTAAATCTAAGGCTTTGTTTGGAATATTAACCTCCTTTTGGCTTTAAAATAATTGTTTTTCGTTTTACCCACATCAGCACTAATGCATCACTGATTAAGGAAGAGGGGCTTTGTTAGCTTGCCCCCTCACTAGTGTATCAGTGGGTTGTACAACAAGGATGTATATTTAGTTTTGTCTCGCGCTCCATCATCCAGAAAACAATAAGCCCCCAGTAGCAGATGCTGGACCGGAGAAGGAGCTGACGCTGCCTGTTGATCGAACCACGCTGGATGGCAGTAAGAGCAGCGATGACCAGAAGATCGCCACGTTCCACTGGAAACAAACCAAGTCAGTCAGAAACTCAGTTATGCGCAATATTTTGCAGGTAGTTTGCATTAGCCGCAGTTAATAATATACTCATTTAAAATTACACTCTCTGCTGCAGTGTTATCAAGGTTAGTCCGTCCTTCTGCATTAACTTCTCTTTCTTATTCTGTTTCTGTTTTTGTTCTGTCCCTCCATCAGGGGTCCTGCTGATGTGAAGATTGAGAATGCAGACGGCGCCGTTGCCACGGTGACAGGTCTTGAGGTTGGCACGTATGAGTTCACCTTGACCGTAACGGATGAGAGGAAGCTGGAGAGCAGCGACGTCGTGACGGTCATTGTCAGAGAAGGTAAGGAGATTTAAATAAATAAATACATAGTTAGGTGGGGTACCAGACCGAGTGATGATTATCGTACATGTCGTTGTTCATGATTAAGCATTACAAGTAGATTTCTGTTTTTGCATTAGGTAGAAGTCATTGCTCTATCTTCAAAGTTAATATTATCTTTTTGGTTTTAGCTCAACACTAGTCTATCGGAGTCAATAATACATTTGTGACGGAAAAAGGTCTTTTTAAATAGCGTACAATACACCTAAAAGCATGCATACTGATCTACACATGATTATAAACTCATTCACTCTCACACGCACAAACACACATCGCTCTATATCTATTCTAATCCAAAATCCTTGCTAGTAGTATAAAACTTGTAAACAGCCACAACAAGAACAAGAAGTTGAATCCATCTTTTATAGTATCTATTGTCGTAAGATTATTGTTGTGTCTGAATTCTTGCATACATTTTCTGGCAGAACTGGACCAGCCACCACTGGCTCATGTTGTGTCGAGTCCACCCATTGCTCTGCCTGTCAGGACCGGCAGCTTAGATGGATCTCACTCCACTGACGACAACGGTGGAGTCAGCTTCCTCTGGACCAGAGACGATAGCAGCCCCGCTGCGGGGGTGAGAATTGAAAAATCTGATCCTAGAGAGAATCCCGCCAGAAGACCGTACACACATTTAAACTCTTTGTCCATTTGTTCCAACAGGAAGTGCTAAACAACTCTGACCACCAGGCAGTGCTGTTTCTGGGAAACCTGGTGGAAGGGAAGTACAGCTTCACCCTGACTGTAACTGACAGTAAGGGACAGACCAGCACTGACAGCGGCACATTGGAGGTGAAACCAGGTGAATAGAAGGAAGCTGAGAACAGTGTTGTTGCATGACTCTTGGTATAATAGTGTTTGCACTGTCCACTGCCACACACTGAACACCGAGAGAGGGGCAAGGTAAAGCTTTATCACAGCCGTCTTAGGATGATTCTGACCAAGTCTGTGGATGCAAATGTTTTCCTCCCACTAGACCCTCATCAAACGGCATCAGAAGGTTGTGCAGCATACGGTGCACAGGCAGCTTGGCACTCTGGCCTCTTTCGCTGATTGCAGAATGTCAGACGAGTTCCGCGATCAATCAGAACCCGTTGGGTTTCCCCCCTCGCCGCAATAGCTTTCTTTCTTCTGTGCTTTAATCTCACCTTTTTCCTCTCTCTGTTTGTCAGACGTATGGGAGCGTGAACTGGTGGAGTTGGTGCTGGAGGTCTCTGTGTCCCAGGTGTCCCACCGGCAGCGGGACATGCTCCTGCGCCAGGTGGGGGTTTTACTGGGCCTGCTCGACAGCGACATCATCGTGCGAGAGATCAGTGCGTTCAACGAGCACAGGTGAGGCCTACCGGTCCTTTTGTGGATCCTTGATTATCTGGCTTAACATGTTTAAGAAAAAATTGTATACCTAACAAATATTGGAATAAGAATTTACTCATTTGGCTCGATTTTAGTGGATTAGTAAGGAATCCTTTTTACCCTATTTCCGTCCCTCCCCAGTACTCGCCTGGTCTTCCTGGTGTCAGGCGGCCTCGGGCGCCCTCCTCTGTCAGGCCACAGCGTGGCACTTAGCCTTCGCAACAAACTGCGCAAACAGAAGAACGACTTTCTGATCTACAAGGCCCGACGAGTGGATACAGTCAGTGAGTACATGGCAAAAACATTTTTTCAGAGAAACAGTATCGCGAAATAAAATGTATTTTTTTTAGCAGAGTTCTATTATTGAAGCACATTGTAATATACTGCCGGTCGGATCATATATTTGTCCTTTCAGATGGTATTTTTACACATAGATGTTTGCTCAATAATCACTGTGAGCTGCTTTGACTTCTTGATCTTTGTTGCCAAAGATAATGGGAACATAATGACCAGGATTGAATGGGTTCAAAGGTGAAAATTGCACCTTATCCTGTGCTCCGTTTTTTTGTGTTGCATCTGTCATGAAACTTCTTCACTATTATTGAATGTAGCTGTGTCCATTCTATGATTAGCATGTTGGGTGCTATTTGGTTGCGTAACGCAACATGGAGGCCTTAGTTTCACCGTACTCTCTGCCATGCCGCTCTCTTTCCTCAGTCTGTCAGCTGAACTGCTCCACGCACGGGGACTGCGACTCGTTCACGCGCCGCTGTGTCTGCCACCCTTTCTGGATGGAGAACTTCATCAGAGTTCTGTTTGGAGATGGAGAGAGCAATTGCGGTGAGAGGATATGAATCTTAATTTTCTTAATTCATCAGAACAACAGCAATTGATTTCATAAGGAATTAATCTCGTCATGTATTCTGAAACTTAGTTATAACAAACTTTGATTTAAAATTTGGTTTTCAGAGTGGAGCGTCCTCTATGTGACTATAGCATCCTTCATGATTGTGGTTGCTACAGCAACTGTGGTCTGGGGGATGGTGTGCTGCTGCAAAAGGTGAGCTAAATGTACATTTTGTACAAGAAATTAGTTACTTCATGTTGACATACAGAAAATGTTTTCTGATAGAAAGGGGGTTAACACAACGAAAGTTTAATCAAAAATTGATTTGAGGTTGTTTCTTTTTACTTTTCGTTAAGAGTTTTCTGCATACGTTGACTGTTTTCATCAATGATCCCTGATTTGTTTTCTTATATGTTACATTATAGTAAATGTCTTATCTAATTATTTCTGTTTTTAATACCCTGAAAGGCGTAAGAGCAAAGTGCGCAGAAGCAAGAGCAGGTATAAAATGTTAGAAGCTGATGAACAAGACAGTTTGGAGCTTCAACCACCCAGAACTGGTAATACTCACACACAAACTACCACTTTACGTCAACATTTTTGCTGGGTACTAGACACTGCTGAGAATCATTTTAAAGATGTGAACTGAAAATCATGTATATTTTTCAGCACGTCAATAAACGGCAGTGAGTGATGCATTTCTATTCTGATATTCGGCTTGGACACAATTTGTCTCTTTCCTCTTTCATTTTCCCTGCCAGTCCGCATCAAGCCGGTGCCCGCTCCCACCTCATCTGCCCTCATGCACTCAGACTCTGATCTGGAGAGCGAGGATGGGCAGGGTGGGGTCCCGTGGACGGAGCAGGAGCGCGGGCATCTTCTGCGGCCGCAGAACGGCTCCCTGAGGAACGGCATGGGGCCCGTCAGGGGCAAGAAGCAACGAGAAGAGCGGCTATAGCAAGAAAGGAGGGGGGGGCAGCTCTCTGCATCCCTCGGCCAGCCGTTCTTTACTCTTCCTGTGTCCCTTTTGTTGTTGCTCAACACAGAAACCTCACACCTCTCATCCATGAAGACAGACTGTGATAGATACAGAGACTAACTAAGGGAAGTAGAGGAGCAACAAGTTGTCCTGCTGCAGCTGGAACACCTCTGGACCGACCTTTACCTGCTCCCACACTGAGCCACTACGGAAGGAAAACAAGTACCAATTTACTGGGAAATAGTGATGAGCACTGTCTTTTTAAATGGCGTATTGATTTAACATACAGCCCTATCTTTTAACACAGAGACATAGAGAATGTATTGTCACACCTCTAACAAATGGCTCACAAAGAAACTTGAGTGATCCATGAATTTCTGGATTGAAGAAAACCCCCAAACTGCTTTTCATGACACGGAAACCAGCCCCTTCATACGCTCACACCGTTCATTTGTAGGCATGCACGCATGCACGCAAAGATTTCCTATTCACACTGTTCCACGTCAACGTGATGCTACCAAACTGCCACGTTCAAGCCAATGGTTCACTCTGGCCTGATAAGTGGCCAACATATTGACTCGTGAGAAAGCAAAATCGCAACCAAAACAAGAGCCGATGACAGCAATGAAACCATAAATATAAAGAAACAAAAAGCTGTGTGCATGAAGAGTGACCGATTGCAGTTCTGGTACAGTTTGATACTGGAACAATCTTCGGCATGTTTGTGTGTTGATTTATTAGGGCTGCAATGAAAAAAATATTTTCTTGGAGCAGTTTGTACGCTTTTATTTTGATTGTTAACACATGTACGAGTCAGTGAGGGCAAGAGAGCCTTTAAAAAAAAAAAACAACACGCTTTTATTCTGAAGGTTTAGCTGCGGATGAAGTCGCTGGGACAAACACTGGAATACACAACGTTAATGACTTTGGTCTCAAGAGACGGAGAAGATAACGAGATGTTGACGACACCACAAATGGGACTGCCTCCTCGCTCACCTTAATCTCCATTAATGCAACGACTGCTTGAAACATGAAAACCACTGTTTTTTTCTTATTTTATCTTTTCTTTTTAAACCACCTTACAGATGTAATTTAGATGTTGATGCACTTTGATTTTATGTCTGACAGCGTGAGTGACACATCTGCTCTTGTTGGTTGAAAAGGGACATCTGTGATGGTTAAAGTTTGAAAGTTTCAGCCATGAAAAAGAAAATAATTGAACTGCCTTCAAACGATGTGAAATATTTAATTTCCATAGCTTTAAAAATTAAAAGACAGGATATACTTGAGCTAACAGGAATGCAGTTCAAGTCTACAGGCTCCTCTGTAATTGAAACAATCTTGTTGGCTTGAAATTAAATGGGGGGGGAGTTAGCCAATGTGTCACAAAGTGACAATTTTATTTATTTTTAATCCCGTGAGTTAATTTAGCAGTTACTCTGCAATTTTAGCAAACAGTTATGATCCATTTGTCACTAAAATGAGATCAACCCATTTGTCCTTGTCAATCTGGGGATTACACAGCTCTGGAACTATGCATGAACAATCTGACATTAAAACATGGATAACACGACTTCAATTTGGAAGTCGTGTGTCCACAATGACCCAGAACTGTGTTAAACTGTGTTAATTCCCACAAATAGGACAAACCAGAAGGTCCATCTGAGGGAGAATCCTGTCGAGGCGTAAAACCATTCATTCATTTGTTCTATTTGTCAGTGGCGGTGACGTGTGTCTCAGCACTGAGTGAAAACTTGAACCAAATGACACTTTTATTGTGTGTGAAATGCATGCAAGCAGGTCAACACGATGGGTCACTTTTACGTTTGTTTTTCTTCTGTTGAATGTTCAAAAGGGTACACGGTTTATTCCCTTTATTTTGTACTCTGCTTGGAATAGCAATCGCTTCATCTTAATATTACATGATCTCGCGCTGATGTCACTTCTGCACTAGTTTGGTGCACGTCGGGCAGGGCGCAGATATGTAAGAGAACATCTCGTTCAGATTTGCTCAATTTATCTGGCTGCCTTTTTGACGATTTTTGTGAAACAAACTCAATTCCATCCGTCATATTCCTTCATGTTTTTGCACATCATAGCTAATGGATTTCTGAGTAACTGCCAAGTTTTTAAAATTCAGTATTTCTTCTGTTAAAGCTAGCCCTCTTGGGGATTAATAGAAGTGAATTGACCTTGACTCTGACAGAGTCCACTGTGAAGGCAGGCAGAGAAAGCAGGGAGCAGCTGTTACGGGAAGGTATTTTAACTAGAGGTGTTTTTATAAGCTTGTGAAGGATTTCCCCCTTGTTTCCTTCTCTGTGAACAGACCTGATGCAACTGGATGACCTGTAAATTAAAATAAAATCAGTTTGCTCCAGAATTTTTCAACCGAACAAAAGATTTATTCCTGTTTTTTTTTATTTCTCCCTTCTTTCAAGAGACCATGTGATGTCACAAAGATTTTCCTTTCAATGACCTGTTATGCTCCCCAAAGTTTTTTTTTTTAGTTCTCTAATGTTTGTTGCATCGTACCAGATCATAGCTTTAGTAAATGCATCTGAAGTCCTTAGTTACCTTTTGACGCCTGAAATTTGATAACAAATGGCATTCAGGTACTTTTAAAGCTAATTTTTCTTAATGTAATATATAACTTGTCCCCAGGCCTGCTCTTTGAGGCCTTGTTTATAACTGCGCCTTCATGCACGTGCATCCACTGGAAGGGTAACTGAGTACAATTCAAACGGATGCGCACAAGACACCCACTAATAACCTGCTAGCTGCTGCCACCCATTGACCCTGATACGATCCACCAATCGTGCCTCGCTTTAGTTAATTTAATTAAAGATTTTAGAGACGCCTATGAACCTTTTTTGTTTTTTTGCCTCGCTGCTCCATCAACACAATTTGCGAGGTGATGGCGTTCGTAACCGTTGATGGTGAAAGAATGATGAGTCA